>NC_091431.1:4034634-4350810 GCF_032191515.1 Phaenicophaeus curvirostris
TACTAACACCCAGGAAAGTTTGTTTTACTAACACCCAGGAAAGTTTGTTTTACTTCCATTAAGAATTCCTGTTCCTTTGAAGACTGATGAACTCGAGGGATACACAATCTACGCAATTCTGTACAAGGACTAAATGGGTATTTGGAAAAGAAATTTCCAGGCATCGAACACAGTAGTGTAAATGTTTTAGTGAGCTTGATTATTATTAAGCCTAAAGACAGCCTTAGAAGTGTTGCTGAATTAAGTCTTTAGCTTTCAAGGATGATTATGCTAATTTCCTGTTTTTCATTACTGCGAAGGTACAATGTTAAGAAGAATTTGTGTCTGTTAGCTGACTGTATTTATCAGTGTACAAAAAGTTTTGTGAGTATGGAAATTATCCAAAAAGGTTTCATTTGTGACTCTTAAATGATATATGTTTCCATTTGCTGCCATTTATTACAGCAAGACCACAATGACTTGCACTAGGTCACATAGCTAGAGCCTGTTTTATTCTGTCAGAGAATGTAAAATCTGTCTTATGACACACTTCAGCACTTACTTACTTCTGTTCTTCATGCTGTAGTCCTTATATTCAATCTTGTAAATGAGTCATCAACCTATTTCCCATTGTTCTCAGCCCCCTTTAATTGTATAATTACATAAAACAGCAATAAAGACCACCTGGAGACACATCTCTGAATTTAAGTAAGTAAGGTCATAACATTATTTATTCATCATTAAGACTGTAATAGTTCACAATGTGAATTGTCAGAACATCATTTTATTTTAGTGCAGCCACTGAATATGAATTTACAAATGCTAATAAATGACTGGAATAAACCATAAACTGAATGAATAGAAAGTTGATGAGTTAAAAGACAGCAGTTTGCCAGCACAAACTTCTAAGCAGTCACTTAGTATTAGCTCAAGAAGTGTTTTTTGAGAGACTGTACGGCAAACTGCAGTGGGAAATCGGGGATGTATTTACTAATACAAAAGAAATATTATGACTAAAAATAACAAGGTCTGCTCTGTACAACAGAAACTAATTTGAACTAAAATGGATTACTGAAGTGCCACTGTAGATATCTCAGTTCACAAACATGTGAGCCTGAAACAAACTTTTCACTCTGTGGCTCTATTCATTTTTTTCATGGAGGTTTATGTAGCATGAATAAGGTCACTGAAACAGACAAGGAGTTTATGTTTCGCTGTGAAATAAACAGCCAGCTTTTTCTTGGAGAATAGTGGAGACATTTTCTTTCCTTTTTTTACCAAATTGAAAGATAAAAACTCGGAGTATAGGGAACTGAAAATTCATCTCATATACTTATGTATAAGGGAGAAAAACCCAACCCTTTATCTTCAAAAAGAGAAAACAAAAAACCCGTCCCCTCTTCAGGCTTACTGTAAGGAACTATGATATGATTAATACATATAGCTTATACCAAATACCTGTATATTTGTGGGGGATCATCTCATGTCTGAAAATCTTCCATTTTTATTGGAGATATTATTCGAAAGCTAAATAGCAATTTGCAACATATTTCTTCGAAGCTGATTAAAGGAGAGGGGAAGAACAGCAAAACTTTACAGCTGGCTGATCCATATTATCCCTAGTTTTACTATAGTCTAACTGTCATTTTACTTCCTGTTATTTGTGAAAGATCAGCACAGAATTCTTGATTAAAATGCAATTCAATCTGTGTCTTAGTGGATTCTGTATGCCAGACAGCGGCTCTAGCTCTGACACTGCAAACCAGTTAGGGAGTGAACAGTGAGGAGACGGCAGAGAGATTGGTGTGCTAACTGATCCCCTTCTGACTGGGTGGAGAACTGAGGTGGACTAATCTGGTATGGTATGGCAGCAAAATATAGCCCTGTGCTGAGACCTTAAAAGCTCCAGTATGGGGCAAGACAACTGAAAAACAGATCAGCTTTGAAAAAGTAATTTTAAGTAGTTTACCATGCTCAGTATGATCCAGCTTCTTTCCCGAGAGTGAAGATTTATAGCTGGAAACAGAAGGCAAATCAGAGAAAACCATCTTCTTGATGCTATCAGGCAGCACTCCTTCACCGCTTGATGAATGTCTTTTGCCAGTTATGAGCATCCTCAGCTCTTACTGGTTTGAACATATTATTGTAGCATCAATAAATAAATAGGACAGCAAAAAATGCAATTAAGCTGTTATATTTCCAAAAATGCATAAAAGCATTTTAACTTTTTTTACACTCAGCATTCCACTGCCAGTTTGATTCTTGCATTTTCTGCTTAAAGCATTTTGTCTATGGTCTTCCTATTACATTGTTTTCACATCTTTCCTCTAGGCTACTTTCTTATTGTATTTTTCAGTAGAAATACTGTATGAGTGAAATACAGGCTCACTTAAAATAAGCAGTGGCAATTGCAATGTAATCTTTATGTCACATTGATCCTTTTGTAGTTCTTAAAGATATTTCCCATGGAGACCTCCCATAATTACATATTGTTAGCCTGGGTGTTGTATCATAATTTTTAAGTGATTTTTATTCTAATAAGCATAAAACACAAAAAAAGGCAAATAGAAACTTTCTTGGGACTTTTCCTGCATTTTTGCCTTTGCTAAGATGAACAGCTTCTGGAAGGGGTAAAATGACAAAGCTGGAAGGGCTGAATTGCCTTTGGCAAACTGCGAAAAAAAATGACATGCCCATGCAGCATGAAGGAAGGAAATGTGCCTCCAGCTGGCTGCTGGCTGTGTGAGGTAATCCAGTGAAATCTTTAGGCTTTTGATTAACCTTAAATACATATTGAAGAACTTGAGAAATAAGCCTAAGCAGTCTGAGAGAAGGGAATGCAAAAATCATTCAGTGAATTCTTGTTTACACCTCTTTTTACTGTTGAAGTCATATTCTTATAACTTGTGGAAATTACTTTGTCCTCATGAAAGTCTCTCTTGTGTAATGTTCCTGAACTGTAAGAAAGATAAAAAGCCTTTCATGTATTATAAGCAGTGCATGCTTGATCTGTCTACAGTATTAGGAGGTGCTTAAGAAACTGGTTGCATATTCCAGTCATAATTGTGTTAATATATATTGAAAAGCATAATGATAATTCAGAAACAACAGATGATAATAGCCTAAATTGTATTGGTTTTAATTTTTGTTATATGACTGTGTGCATAATTTCTTACACATTTTAGAACTTTTTGTTTGCAAACATCACTCTCTAACTTTCCGGCAAGAGAAGCTGAGTTGTGAGTAACACCGGAGAAGTGAACATTTGTGCAGATAGTGAGCTGGATTTCATGTGTGATGTGGGTGTGATGTGGATTTGAATGCCTTGAATTCTTCAGTGTATGCATGCAATAGATGCAAAGAGGGGTTGCATCATATGTATAAGGTCAAGAAGTATTATTCATGTTTTGTAACTACATCTCTTCACAGACAACTTTATGTAAGGCAGGCAGAATATACTTCTTCCTCTGAGTAAAACTGAGGTGGGACTCAGGAGAAAGGACTTTAATTCCTTTACCAGTCTACTTGCCTTGCTTACTGTCATTAACTCTCTTAGATCCCCATTTGCAAACTAGAAAATAGATAATGTCAATTACATGTTTAGATCACTTCTTCTTAGTGGCATGAACCCGAAATAGTATAAAGTTTCTCTTCCTGAAGGTTAAGACAACCTTGCATTTCTTACCACTTGTCATCATCTAGACCAACAGATAACAATCTCTGTACAGCCCCAGCATGAAGTGATTCTGAGAAGTTACTAGCTCTAAATATTACAGTAATAAAAATGGAAATAAATGCAAAACCATATAAATAACTGAAAGACAATTTTCTGTGCCTTCCCTGTGGCATACTAAATGCCACTAGTTAAAACCATGTTATAAAGTCTTTTGTCTTTGTGGGTACAGGTTAGTCCTGGGGAGATTCCAATTGGACACTGGAGGAAAGTTATTTGCAAAGAGATCAATCAACCTCTGAAATGATCTCCCTAGGGAAGTGGTGGATTCCTCAACAGTGGAAATTTTAAGATGCAGCTGGACAGTGTGCTGGGTCATATTGTGTATACTGTGCTTTTGCCAAGAAAGGCTAGACCAGGCAATCCACGAGGTTCTTTCCAACCTGTTACTTTATGATTTTATGATCTTATGTTTTGGGTTTTTTTTTGTCTGCAGACCAGTTTTTCTCAAGGCTAACAATTCTAAGAGAGATAAAAACTTCAGGTCACTCAGTGTCTCTCTTTAGCTCCTATTTTCTCTTTTCTCTTTTCATTCTTAAAAAAGCACATCACATGGACAACAGTCAATATATTCACATTTCATTTTATTTCTTGAAATAAATTCTTCTCACTAACCTGAAAGAAGGCCTAGTTTTTTTGCTGTGTACCTTGCTTTCATACCATTTTTTTGCTGTTTACTAAAACTGGTCCTAGCGTACCATAAAACTTTTGACTGATTTTATGTACTGAATTCTCAACAGAATAAGGAAACAGAAAATGATAACATCTCATTTGCACTTGTATGGAGTGATTCTGAGGTTTAGAACTTCTATGCTCATAAAAATGATTTTCTAGCGCCTGAGAAGAGATACCTTGAGATTCCTTTAGTGCACCAGTAAATGCTGTAAATATTAGAACGTGATTATGGAGTTATTTATGGTCTATTTTGCTGTACAATTCACTCCTGTTATCATTACTAAACAAACAATGTGCTTGCTATTTCTATTAAAGTGTCCTATTATTCTAGTAGAAATGTGATAAAAGGGACAGTTATGGTGTAGAAGACAATATTTCAGGTTTTGAAAGTCTATCCTGAGGACTTGGTGTTCTCGTGTCAGAGCATCACTGGTGTAGGAGGGGAGCATTCCTTTCAGGTCTGCCTGTCATCTCCACTTTCCCTGCAGCCACCTGGGCTGGTTCCTCCACAGAGATAGCCTGAGATCAGGGTGAGAGCTGGTAGCCCATAGGTTTCCTCCTCATAAGGGTTTCCTAGTAGGAACATTCTCCAATCCGGAAACTAGTTTTAGATTTACACAATAGTTTATGATGTATAATTTAAAGTAAAATGGTAAGCAGAGAGTTCACTCTGACAAAATATGCTAGGTAAAACTTATAAGGAAGAAAACATAACTTAAGAAAACTTTGTTTCGCGACATCTATCACAGACTTACAGGTCCAAGTGTTTAATAAATAATAAACTCCAGTATGTATTAGCATTTTCAGCGGTACCAGGCAAGAAATCCTTTGGTCCCATCTTGAAATGTATTCTGTTTCCTGTGGAAGTTAGATACGAGTCCCTTGAGATTTCTGTTATGAATTTCACAAACTCATTGCATGGACCCAAGTTCTACTAACCATGTAAGTTTGTCTTATATAGTAAGGATGTTGTTTCTTCACTTCCTACACCACCTAACCAAAGAGGCATATGTAGACATGGATAAGCTTGTATAAACACACTCACCAGCAATTCCATATAAAACCACTGGTTATATCACCAAATTTTAACAGCAGAAGTGTTCTGAAACAGAACTCTAAGTGTCAAAGGAAAATTTTAGAATATTCCATTATCACATAACATCAAAGAAAAATGATGCCCACTTTTTCAAACTGTAGTTTTTATTTGGTAGATATCACATGACTGTGAAGACCTGCACTGACTTAAAGAAAGGAAGGATCTACTCCTTGCACCTGAATATAATGACAGAAAAAAAAAAACAACAACAACAAAAAACCCACAATCTTTGTTAGTGGTTTTATGGATTGATGGATTGTTGGAATAGGAGCAGTTGAAATATTGTTTCAATTGCCTGGTGATATTACTCAAAACAGTAGGGAAACAATTCTCACCTTTGAACTAAGTTGATGTAGAAAAATACAGAATTAAAACTGCAGAGCAATATGTTTGCCTTTGAATTTCCTGGGTAGAGGTGGGAATTCAAGGAATTCAGTCTTCATGCAGAAAGCACAGTCAGAGGTGTTATAGAAAACATTTTTTCTGGTTGAAGCAAGGTAAGTGAGAGCTAGATACAAAATTTTCTTTTGCGAAGAACACGAATTGTCTTTAGCAGTAATACAACAGCATAATTTTGCAAGTCAGGGAAACTTCCCTTGCAGTGTGTTGAGTGAAGACAGCCAACAAATTGCCATGTTCCAGAAAAAAAAATAAAAATTATTTTGGGGCTTCATTGAACAGAAGCAGAAAGAAAATATTTTGAAGATATATCTACCATTTCTCAATGATTTGAAAAAAAATATAAGGACTACATGTAATGACTTATTTCTGAAGATGTTCGGTGTTTCCTATGGCTGCCTGAAACAACTGGTTCTTCAAATACATTTATTCCATTGTCTTTAATGAGACTGCTTAAATCTCAGCCACAACAATCACAAGACAGCCACAACAAATCACAATGAATGTAAATCAACTGTAAATAACTAAGAGGCAATCAATGGAGTGAAATAAAATTTAGCTGCTTTAGGCTGCTCATCTGTCTATGTTATTCAAGACAGTTTGGAATAATTGGATTGAGACTTTAAGAAAGGAGCAATTCAGCTCAGAAGGGAGTATTTTTAAATGTGCACACAGCTGTAGATAGCACTGTGCTGCTCTATTTCTGCTTTGGCTAGTGTATAGCCAGCCTGTAAGAGATTTGATCTGTGCTGTACAAATTGAGCCTTGTACTGTCAAAATGTTTTCCAGCAGCAGCAGATCAAAAATTTTAACTCATTTGTATCGTGTGAGGTTGATTTTTCCTCCTAGAGGAAAATACGGCTTGTGCCACGTAGCAGAGTTCTTCAAATGCTCATGGTGAAGGATCTACTTTAGGGATGACAAAATGAAGAATATGTGTGAAAGTTGTAGCCTGTTTTGCTGCAGACTCGTATTGTGAGCCTGGGATTTAGCACCACCCCTTGTCTTCACCCCCTTTTGTCTTGATATTTCTCTATGCTAAAAATCCTGTGAAAAAAGTTTTCTGGTGTAAAATTCATATAGCATTTCATAGAAGCATAGAATAACCAGGTTGGAGACACAAATGAAACCAGCACCATCTGGATACACCTAGTTTTTTTCCTTACCTATAATCAGTAGTAAGGAATAAACTTATCTGCCTCATTTCCTATGTGTTTTCAGTCTACAGAACACATATTACTGTGTTAGTAAATTTTCACTGAGTTCTTACATTGTAGTTTCAGCCTAAACACTTGTACATGCAAAAATTAGCCAACAATCCATGAAAACTAAGAGACAACCCGTCTTTCCTGTGATCTTGATATCATCTCAGTTCCCATGGCTGTTTGAATGGCAAATGTGAGACTTGCTCATTATGAGCCAGAATAACTAAACAAATGAAGGGGGGAATAAACATAACCTTCCCCTCTTCTGGAGTTTCCTACTCAGGAGTAGCCTTGCAGCTGGTGAAACCACATTTCCTGCCCATGACAGAACATCTGATTAAATGAATTCTTGACAGGATTGTTTATTTTCTTCTTCAGCCAAGTAGTAAGTACCTCCCAGTTACGCTAGATCATACTGAAACCAAACTCCTACTTTAGAAGTGGTTTCTTGCTCAGCAAACAGCAGTAACACACATCAAATGGATTAAATGCCACCTGCTTTTCCACAAGATCACCTTGGTAACCTGCTTTGTTGATTCTTAAGGGATGCTCACTCACAAAAGTACTCTGGAGAAACAAACCTTTTAACGCTTGCAGAAAAGAGGAAGAACTCTTAGAGAAGGTGGTAATCATTAGATCGGATATAGATTCAGCTTTATATTTCTATACGGAACATTTCTGAGATGGTGAAGAAGTTAATGAATCTGCACACAACCATTTCCTCACCTACAAAGTGGAATTAATGATCTGAACTAGATACAGTGGTTTTGTGTCTGCAGAAGTGTTTTGACTAGGAATGTTTTTTTTACTGAAAAAAGAAGAGCGCCCTTTTCAAAATGTTTATGAATATTTCTCATGTAAGAGATTTTAAGATCTCTCTTGTGGTTTGGGGTTTAACTTTTTCTTACTTGCTTGCTTTGATTTTAAGTTTCCTGCAGAAAAAAAACCAAAATGAACCCCCAGACTGACAATATAAATTGTTTTCATTTACCTGAGAGATCCTTAGTGTCTTTCTCAATTCAGGATCTTACCTTTCCTTTTCCCTTGACCTCTCTCTTACTCTTGCCTTTTCCTTTGTCCTTGACCTTGCCCTCTCCCCCAAGTCAGCAGTCAGCCTGCTGGGGAGGCTACCACTTAGAGACATAGTGGAAGTTTTTCAGCAAAAGCCAGGAGTGACCTTACCCATTGTTGGACGTGTGATCAGTCCAGGTATTTCTAAATGTGCCATTCCCTTTATTTTTTTTTTTGGGCGGTGGGGCATGGGAGATGGGGCAGAGGGGAGGGAAGACCGAAGTTACTTCTATTAAAGTAGCTTTATTGAAGGCAATCCTTAAAAAAATACTAACTATTTAAAAGTAAATGGAAGTTGGTCTTGGCTACTGTGATGTAAGTGAATTTAGTTAACTGTGAAGATTAGGAGACAAACATTAAAATAATTTGTAAAAGATAACGCAGTATGCAGAAAGCACAACAAGAGGGTTGGGAAGGAAATTATGTAGTTGAGCTTCCCACATTCCCCACCAGTTAGCTGCATTGTTTGCCAAGTCTGGTCTGCAAGACAGATGTATGCCCAGCAATTCTTTTCCTGAAAAAAGCACATTTCTTTGAAAGAAAAATCCCTGTCTGACGTGGGTACATCTGTTATGCAGTCTGATTTACAATCTGTTATGTAGCACTGAAACAGGACAATTTTATATTTGCTGGATACGATGTAGCTCTAGAAGAAGCAGACTGATGTGTAAAGGGATATAGATAAGGACACCGCTACCCAGATTTGAAGGACAGTGAATAAAGCTGATGGCTTTGAGGGTATTGTGTCCTTGGTCTCACAAGAGGCAGGACTTTTTCTGCCAGGATGGGAGGCAACAGACTCTTCAGGGAACCCAAATGTTCACTCTGAATCTGAGAAATGCCATGCCTGGTTTTCCTTATTTCAGCCAGCAACAACTCCTGAGCAGATGTTTGAGCGGCCTTGAAAAAAATTATTTTTGCTGTGAAGAGTTCACAATTTAAGATGTTAAAGTAGGTGGAGTTAACAGGAGAGTAATGAATAAGGAAAAGTCACGCATGCTTCACTAAAGCTCTTCCATCAGCAGGTACATTTTAAAAGACATTCAGTTTCTAGAAGGATGTATATTTATTCAGTGAATGCAGATGAATACAACTGTGATAAATAACTCCTAAACATGCTATTAGAAATACTGTCCTCATTCATTGCATTTTCTTATATTTTATTAATTTTAAACAAGTTGTTGTTGACTTCTCTATGTATAGAGTATAAAATATGTTTATTTAAATGTATTAAATACAGACGTAGGGAAGATAGCACTATTTCCACTTCCTATGTTTCCACACTAAAATTTTTGCAACTTGAACAAGATATTAAATACAGATTTTATTTTCAAAAATATTCTGCTTTCAAAATACTGTACAGAAAAAAGCGGATGTTAACCTGGGCTCTGAAACCAAAATAAATTATTTTATTCAGTTATTGTGACTGGTACTTATTTTCTGAAGCATTATTCTTGAGTGTTTTCCTTTCAATATTGTCAATATTTTCCTTTCAATATTGTCAATATTTTCCTTTTTTCATTAATGACTGCCATTTCTGCATGTCAATGCCTATTTTATATTCATGGTGTCCTAGGATTTCAGAAGCATTTAGTAAGAAACATTTAGTTGAATTTCAACCTTAGCCACAATTCAGTGCCATGTTAATAATATTTTCACCACCATTTGGAGGGACAATTTATTAGAACATTTAAGAATGTGTATCTAACTTTCAGCTACAGCTAAAAAATATCCCTCTTTATAAAGCAGTGGAACCCAATTTTCTCTAGAAGCCAGAAATAGTGTTAATAGTATTTAATTTAATATGTACTTATAAAGTTAAGGTTATGCGCCGCTGGGAAAACCCTAATAATTTTTCTTATCTCTTTCTCTAGGGTTATTTTATTTTGTGTTTAAAATACTGTCCCCTTTTATGCTGCTTTCTCCAAATGTCCCAGCAGAATATTCCCAGCTGAATATTTGCAGATCCTTACAGGAGAGTTAGATTTATTCATATTATACCAGCCACCTAATGCAACAAGAAGAGACTTCAGACTTTCTCCTTCTGAGGGTGAAGCCCCTGATATCTGTGGGATTTCATCTAAAATAAAAGGAATTGGGTCATCCCAAGGATGAAAAGGCAAAGACAGTATCAGACAACTCACAGCACAATTAATCCTGTTATTTCTAGGGCACCAGCAGGAAGGACATGCTTGAGCTGGTTTAGAAAGTAGCAATAGCTGAGCTTTGGCTCATAATACCAAGCAATAAACGAGGTGGGGACACGTCACACAAGGTCTCTGAAAGCTCCAACAGTTAAATCTTTCATGAGATAATAATGATAGAATTGGTGTGGAAAGAGAAAAGGAACAAAACAGGCAAAGCAAGGAAAACGCCTTCACAATAATAGCCTCATTATATGTGAATAGTCCAGTTCTGCTTTTCTTGTGGCTATTGAATGTATGAGAACAATTAATCTGAGTACTTAAGAGGCAGCCTAAGAGAGTTTTATCTTTGTGGAGGGACAGGAAAGAATACATTTTTAAAAATCAGAATATGAAGGATTTAAGTATCAAAAACAACACCTCAGAAAAAAATCCTTAAAATACTCCAGGATAGTACCATTCGTGTAATTTCTGGAGGAAATCCTGTGTGCCAGCCTGGACAATGCATTAATTTTTCTTGTGGGCTTTAATGAAATTACTACTAGGGCTCTCTTAAAGTTAACAGCAAGAAATGGATGAGTCCCTGGTGATCAAACTGAACTTTGAAATAACAGCCTTAAAATAAAGATTAAAGGTTGTTTGAGGTAATTACTTGTAGTGAGTTTTTTTAAAGTAGGATTTAATGATTAGAAATGAGACATAATGGGCAATAAAATATATTAAAGGAACAGGCTAAGTCTAACACTAACTGCCTCTGTATTGAAGAGGGCATGTGTGCAATGAAAGTAGTGGAAAAGTAAGTCAAGTTTAAAACTAGTGAGAACCAAAACCAATGAAAGCCATACCTAACTTTTCCACTCTTTTATCAATTTTGTCCAACAGATGGTAGGATTAATTTGAGGAAAATAGTACTGAGTATTGATAGCAAAACTGTACTCACAATACAGTGATGCTTTTTTAACAGCAGTTGAAGACAAGATTTTCCAGATACTCATCTGTCCACACTTTGGTTTCTCCACCCTCTTTGTCCAGTTCCTGTATCCCTATACCTCATCTTTATCTCTCACAGAGAAGTGCAATACTCTCTGTCCCCTGCTGATTACCCTGTTGGGTTTTAAATACCACTTTCTTGTCCTAACTGCTGCCCCACCAACACTAAATCTTGTTTGAAGCACACTTCCAGTGCAAGCATAACACCAACGTAAACTTCAATAAGTAAACGTCAGCCCATCATGGCTGTAGGAATGGATCACCACATCTATTAAAGGAAAGCTAAAATGTCTTGACTTATGAATCAATCTGTTTGGACAATCAATTTCTACATCAATTATCTGCCTACCACCTGTTGTTATGAAAGGGATCCAATATCAGAACTCAGAGCTATGTAATCTGCAATGGTATTTATATCAGATAATAGAAGGGCAAAATTACAAACTGGCAACCAAGATCTTTCCTGAGAATGGAGGCTTCTGATACTGTTATAGATCAGATTTTGAAGAATGTGTGCTATACTGAATTTCATTTTTATGCAGAGGAACTCAAATAGACCTCATATGTCACCATGAAAGATCTGGTTGTTTAGCTGTAATTCACTGATTTGTTCTCCCCATTTTCTCACTCATGTTAAACCTTTAAATAGTATAAGTTTCCTTAGTTGCTGATGAACTGGTTTTCCTCATTTCTAAATACCATATTCTTTTCTCACTCCTCCCACATTTCTGCCATTCGCTTTCTCTTTTACTTGCTTTCCCAGTAGTACTTGGTTACATCATTGCCTCAACAGAAGTTTTGTAAAAAGCCTTTAGCATAAATTCCACTCCTAGACAAAGAAAATACAATTATTTTTTTTGAAGTTGCTTTTCTTTCTCATGACTGATACCAAAATGACACTTTAGTTTCTCTGTTCAGCCACCATCAAACTTCAGCTTAGTGCTATATTGCCTAGGAGACCTATGATAGTGGAGAGAAAACTGATCCAAATCATTATAGGAGGAAAAATTACAGCATTTCAATAAAAAAGAATGATATAAAAAGAGTGTAAGTAGATCATCTCAATTTCTTCTCTCCCTCAGTCCCCTATTATAACACATGCAAGCAATTACAACATCTGTTATCCTGATGGCTTGGAGTGTAGAATCAAAGTCAGTTATGTGATATTCATGGCTTTTAATAACAGGGACTCAAAGGACTCTATTAAAATGGAATGTAAATGAAAATTGTCTAAAAATTGCTAAATAATAGGCAAGGGAAAACATACTGAATTTACTTCTTTTCTATTAGCAGTTGAACACACTGCTTTGGTTTGAACAAGAAAAAATGCCCTGAACTTTTTTCATCCTCAGGAGCTTCTAAACAAGAAGTTTAAACTATTGCAAATTAAAGTACTTCAGCTAAGAAGTAATTTCTTCTCTCAACTCCATCCCCTCAATTGGACACACAAGACCAAACTGCTTCCCTTTTCCATTGTATTAAACATATGGATATTTGTTTTCTTGAGTCAGTGTCCTGATATAGTGTATAATTTCAGGCAGAATCTGTTAAGTTATGAATTTCAAAATTAGTAGGAAGGATAAGGAGAAGAAGCATTTTCCTTGAGGTGAATTTCATACAAATACAAAATAGTGGAACAGAACTTTAACAGTTAATTTTGGGATGGACTGATAAGTACAGCTTTTATCTCTTCACAAGCTATTCTGTTGTAACATTTGCAGCACCATCCACACTGGAACATCATGACTTCATATGCCTCTTGGTATTTAGTAGCTGTATTGTATAAAATCTACCATCCTGGGTAACTGCAAAAACATTTTTATGAAATGTCAAATGAGCAGGAGGGAATGGAAAAAAAAAAGATACTTTTTTAATAGGCAAATTTTCATTTATTTCAAGTAGTATGATTAAAAAGAATTTTAGTAAATATTTGTAATAACATCCTACATGAAAACCTGCTTTTCTTTCAGCCTCAGCACAATAAAACTGAAAAGACATAGGGAAAATGGAAATAAGTAAACCATTGCTTCAGGGATCCAATATTTTTTTTTTTCTGGAGTAACAACATTTTCTGCAAGGATAAGGGAAACAAACAGAAGATTGTTGAGACAAACAATAGCTTAGCTCAATGCCCTTGCTTAATCTTTGCTGTCCATGTTATGGCAGGGAAATAAGGAGCGAATAAAGATTAAGTGATTTGTTTCAGATACATTAGGGGGCCTATGGTAGGTTGTCAATGATATATGTACATGAAAATGATACATGATAAGGCAAGGCCCAGGTCTGCTAAGCAGATTGTCTTCTATAATTTTCACTGAGATAGTTTTTCTGAACTGCATTTTTCAATTTTGTTTCCGCTTTATTCTGTCCTGCATATTTACTTGGTGGGTTTATATCCATTAAGTCCTATGAAGAGGAATGCTTTAATAGAGTGAAAAAATTTCAAAATCTGTAGCACTGGAAGATGAGCACAGTAGTGCTGATGACACTATTTAAGTATGCCTTGTATAAGAATCCTTGTGACCTTAATAATCTCCAGGACAAAAACCATACAAGGTTCTTGTCTTTCCATATACTGGTATACACTTAACACACGAAATCTATATCTTAGTACAGGATAGTATATGTCCTGTAGAATCTTAAAATACATATTTCTATATTACTGTACATATCTGGTTTCCTAGTTAAGCTGAAAAACATTGTCCATAACGTGTAGGCTTGAAATCTTCTTTTTTTTTTTTTTTTAATGTGGAGAAGATGCAGAAGAGATGAAAAAAAAATAAGGGATGAAAAGATGGGAAGACTAGGAGTGAGAAGAGAGACTTGTGTCTTGCTGAGTTAGGACTCATTCTTTCCAGTTTCTGTGCACATTTCTAGTTCATAGAATCACTGAATCAAAAAAAAAAAAAAAGAAAAGACCTGGAAGGGAACTTTAAATATTATCTAGTCCAACCCATCTTCCATGGGCAAGACATCTTCCTCTACATCAGGTTGCTCAAAGTCCTGACCAACCAGACTTTAAATACTTCTAATGATAGGGCATCTACTACTTCTCTGGATAACCCGCTGCAGAGTCTCACAACTCTCATCATAAAGAATTTCTTCATTATGTCTGATCTCAATCTATCCTTTTTCAGTTTAAAATCATTGTCCCTTCTCCTACCATGACCTGACCTGGTAAAAAGTCTCTCCCTATGTTTCAGAAACCCCTATTAAATATTGAAAGGTCACAATACGGTCTCCCTAGACCTATCCCTTCTCCAGGCTGAACAATCCAAACTCTCTTGGATTTTCTTCGTGGAAGACATCTTCCAGCCCTCTGATGATTTTCCTGTCCCTTTTCTGGACATGCTTTAGCAGGTTTATGTCTTTCTTGTGCTGAAGACCTGGAGCTTGATGTGGTATTTCAGATGGAGTCGTCTGAGAGCAAAGTAGAGGGGGAGTATGACCTCCCTTGACCTGCCGGCCACCATTCTTTTTATGTAGACCAGGGTATGACTGGGTTTCTAGGCTTTAAGTGCATATTATTGGCTCATATTCAATTGCATGTCTACAAGCATCACCATCTATTTATATCCCAGTCTGTACTGATGTTAAAGATTGCTCTGATCCCAGTGCAGAAACTTGCACTTGGACTCACTGCCCAGCATAGGGCCACTTCTCAAGCATGTCAAGGTCCTTCTGGATAGCAACACTTCCCACCAGTACTAGTACTATTCTAGTACTGCACCACTCAGTTTGATATCATCTGCAAACTTCCTGAGGGTGCCCTTACACACAATCTATGTCATTAATGAAGACGTTAGTGTTATCTCCAATACAAATTGAAATCAATTGATAATTTCTGATGTCAATAATAGCCAAAATTCTCTGGAAACAAAATGGTCTTCAGAAACCTTAATATGAAGTAGTTAGACACACAATCAATCTAAGTTATACAAACTTCCATTGGGTTATTGCTGCTTCACTACACACTATAAAAACTTGATTTGTTATAGCTGTATATTGAGTAATAATTCCACTAACAGACTTAAGTATTATTCAGCCATAATTCCAGTTGTAATTTCAAATTAGTGCTGTTGACTATTCATTGAAATAAGGCAAGATAAGCATCATTCTATTTATTTATTCTTTAAAACACACACAATGTGCGTTTTGAACCCACAGTCTTTAATAGTACTGTAAGATGTTCTTTGAGTGCTCAGCCTTATGAGCCAGAAGATAGGAAGGGGGAGCAGAATAAAGCTCACATGACCCAAGAGAAATATGGTTAGAGGCTTTCTCAGCAAATTAGGCAATCCCAAGCCTATGGGGCTCAGTGGGATCCACACAAGGGTGTTGAGGGATCTGGCAGAGGTGCTCACTTTCCATCATTTACCAGCAGTCCTTGCTGACTGGAGAAGTTCCACTTGACTGAAGGTTGGCAGATGTTATACCCATTTACAAGAAGGGTCAGAGGGAAGATCTGGGGAACTGCAGGCCTTCCAAGTTTGACCTCGGTGCCAGGTAAGGTCATGAAGCAGGTCATCTTGAGTGCTGTCATACAGCACACATGTGACAACCAAGTGATCAGGCCCAGTCAGCATGGGTTTATGAAGAGCAGGTCCTGCCAAACTAGCCTCATCACCTTCTATGACAAGGTTAGCTGCTTAATGGACAATGGAAAGGCTCTGAGTATAGTGTATGTGGATTTTAGTAAAGCCTTTGACGAGATTCTACTTGAGAAACTGGCTGCCACTGGCCTGGACAGGAGCACCCTCTGCTGGGTAAAAATCTTGCTGGATGGCCAGACCCAAAGAGTGGTGGTGAATGGAGTCAAATCCAGCTGGAGTCCAGTGATAAGTGGGGTACCCCAGGGCTCAGTCCTGTGTCCCTTTTCGTTCGATATCTTTATCAGTGTTCTGAATGAAGGCATTGAATGCACCCTTAGCAAGTTCACAAATGACACAAAGCTGGGCTTAAGCATCAGAGGTAGGGGGGCTCTAAAGAGGGATTTGAACAGGCTGAGGCCAACAGTATAAGGTTCAACAAATCCAAGTGCTGAGTCCTGCACTTGGGACAAAACAACCCTGTGCAGTGCTACAGGCTTGTGGAATAGTGGCCAGAAAGCTGTCTGGCAGAAAAAGACCTGGAGATGTTGGTTGACAGTGACTGAACATGAGCCAGCAGTGTGCCGAGGTGGCCAAGATGGCCAATGGCATCTTGGCTTGTATCAGAAACAGTGGGACCAGTAAGAGCAGGGAAGTGATTATGCCCCTGCACTCAGTATTGGTGAGGCCACACCTTGAGTACTGTGTTCAGTTTTGGGCCACTAATTACTAGAAGGACATTGAGGTCCTGGAGCGAGTTCAGAGAAGTGTAAAGAAGCTGGTGAAGGGGCTGAAGAACAAGTCTTAGGAGAAATGGCTGAGGCAACTGGGCTTGTTTAGCCTAAAGAAAAGGAGGCTGAGGGGAGACCTTGTCGCTATCTACAGCTGCCTGCAAGGAGGTTGCAGAGAGGTGATTGTTGGTCTCTTCTCTCAAGTAACTAGTGATAGGATGTGAGGAAATGGCCTCAAGTTGCACCAGGGCAAGATTGGATTAGATGCTAGGAAAAAATTTCTTCACCAAAAGGGTTATCAAGCACGGGCACAGGGTGACCAGGGTGTAGTAGAGTCACCATCTGTGAGAGTTGATCAAAGGATCAATTTCTGCCTTCACATTTTCTCATCAGAAATTTTCTCATTCTAAGCCTCAGAACTTGACTCTATAAATCATAGATGCGGGCCTTATGAAAACGGCCAAAGCTAGTATGGAATGAATACTTTGTACCTATCTACCCATACCTACCTCCTTATCTCAAAAATGTTTTGTACCTGTCTCCAAGACTCCTTGCTCCCTACCATTGTGAAAGATCCATGAAGCAAGGAGGAAAAGACAGGAAAATTAATGACGGGACTTACCACAGACCCATAGCCAACAGAGCATACACGCAAAGTGATGATGACTACTAGCCTTCATCAGGAGACCCCAGGTCGACCACCGCCACCAGGACGAGCACATGCACAAGGGGAGGAGACCTGCAGACACCCCTCTCTTAGCATGTGTGGCCTGCTAGGTGGAGATCGGTGCATCTCCACAGGCAAAGGTGGGTCACAGGTGTATTGACTAGCATAAAAGACAGCTCTGGAGCAGCTGAATTTTGAAGATCTTCCCCACTGTGAGATCACCTTGATTGGAGACAGAGGCAGCAGAAAACCTTCTGGACTGTGACCCCAGAGACACTGGATGTCTGTGGGCCCGTAGTGGTAGCTATTAACCCTTTCTTTACAGAAAGGGTCATTGGGCACTGGAACAGGCTGCCCAGGGAGGTGGTTGAGTCCCCTTCCCTGGAGGTGTTTAAGGCACGGGTGGATGAGGTGCTGAGGGATATGGTTTAGTGTTTGATGGGAACGGTTGGACTTGATGATCCGGTGGGTCTCTTCCAACCTGGTTATTCTGTGATTCTGTGATTCTTTGATTCTTCTTCTCTTTTCTCCCCATCTTTCTACATATTCTTTCTCTCCTTGTATTGCAAGCCACTTTATGGGCACAATTAATCAAGTTCCAGTTTGGATTGAAATTTAACTCCCTTGACTTGTTGAATTATTGCTTTTTCCTTTTCATTCCGAGATCATAGCTGAAATGAACCATCATGAGTCTGCTTATGAGCGGACTGTGACACCGTCCATGCAGGCATTTGAAATAATGGTGGATGAGGTGCTCAGGGATATGATTTAGTAGTGGACAGATACAGTTGGACTTCATGATCTCAAAGGTCTTTTCCAACCAAATGATTCTGTGATTATGTGATTCTAAGAGTACCTCCCATTGCATTACTTTTTAAAAAATTATTAACTTTGTATAAAGTTGTCATACTTATGAGCCCTGATCATGCATTAAATCCCATATGTAACTTGTGATAGAAAACATATCCTTTTTTTGCCTTATATACAATCCCAGACAAGGAATGTACAGGTGCAAAGAGGAAGTGATGATGGAGAGCTTATATTGTTTGACTTTACAAATTTTAGGAGACTAACGTTCTCAAATAATGGTGAAGAAGAGGCACCTAGAATTAACACAACTGTATTATTTCATACTGGATCTTTCCCCTTGACACTGACTTTATAGGAAGCTTTCAGTGACCAGACTTCTAACTATGCACAGGTCAATTAAACATCTGTCACTATACCCTTGAAAAATCAGAAACACTCCCCACTGTTTACAAGAAGACATGCTGGAAAAAGAGCGGGGAATGTCCCCATTCTGTCAAACTAAGGGATTTTTTTTGTAAGCCTGGCTGCTTAAAAAAAAAATAAAAATCATTAGCAAGAACGGAATCAGAAGCATTTGGAAAACAGTGATAGAGATGCACAGATTCAGGAAGGAGTTTGTGTGTCTGGGAAAACAGTCTGAATAGAGAAGTATGCTCAGCCTTAGACAGGAATGTGATTCTCCAGACATCATGTGTCTACAATATCTAGCAATACTCCAAATTTTGCATGAAGAAAGCCCTTTTCTTAATGTGCTAAAGTGCTTGGGATTGATCCAATCAGATGCCAAAAAAACCATACAACAGTTTTGCCATCTGGATGTAATGAATCCTGTCACTGACAAAACTCCGAGGTTAGACTCACAAGGCGAGGATGCAACTTAGTGTCTATACTCCTCTGGAAAAGAAAGTGTTGGGAATACTGTGCAGATCTCCTTTGATTTTTCTTCTGCTCGCTGGTTTCCTCTAGCTTGTTTCATCTGGCATAGGCCATTATTAATAGAAAGATACAGAGGAGTAACAAAAGTGTCCTTATTTTAAGAAGGATTCAGTGTTTTTACCAAGTAACTTCCATGCTGTAAACAAGTGCACTTGAAAAAAAAATCCACTTGTCAGTAGTCAGTCAATTTCCACTGTTGTCAGTCATCCATTTTCCCTATTCTCACACTCAGCATCCCTGATGACATGTTAGCTGCAGCATATCTTTGTGGGTTTTACAAATAGAAGTAAAGTACCCTGCACACAGCTTCTGAATTTATCTTCTATTTCCAGGGAAAAGAAGAGAAAACTTGCAGGATGGAAAATTAATGGTTTTTAAACCTGGAGACTGTACGACTCTGCTAGACACCCAATGTCATAGCAATGCCAATACACTAGTGATAAGCCCAATAAAATAGTGAAAATATGATACATAGGGTATCCTCTCCCTCCCTGTTCTTCCCAGTATCATGTCATTCATGACAGCAAGCTTCTGTCTGCATGATCTACTGCAATATGATGAGAAATTATAAAATGTGAATGTGATACTACACCAAAGAGTAGAAAATGCAATCAATTCCTTGCAGGGTCTATCAGGAGAGATGTAAGCATGAGAAAGACTGGCTTTGTAAGGGCTTGCTTTTCATTTTTTGAGTCTGTGCTATCTTTGTTCCCCACTGAAACCTCAGAAGAAAATTAGAAAGTAGTTTGGAAACTGTTGAATATGTGAGCTACCTGAAAACTGCAGGTGTTCTCCTTATCAGAAGAAATATGCTGTTTTTGTTGAAGTGAACCAACACTGTCCTTTTTCAACAAGACTGAAAAGAATAACTAACCCACATCTCCCATTCAGTGGCATGATCAAATCAGCTTTCTGTGCAGCTGCTACTGCTCTGCTAGTCTAAGAACAGGAGATGATTGTAGTGACTAGCCATGGCTTGAGACACAGAACAGAATGGTCAATGCTGTTTCAATGGACTGAGACCTCTGATGATATTTTCCTTGACATGTTTTTAAAAGGAAATTACAGAATCACTGTTTTGGCTGTTTAGGATTTTTTTGTTATCATTAATATCTTCTAAAAAATACTTCTCACAGAATCACAGAATCACAGAACAACCAGGTTGGAAGAGACCCACCAGATCATCGAGTCCAACCGTTCCCATCAAACACTAAACCCTGTCCCTCAGCACCTCGTCCACCCGTGCCTTAAACACCTCCAGGGAAGGGGACTCAACCACCTCCCTGGGCAGCCTGTTCCAGCGCCCAATGACCCTTTCTGTAAAGAATTTTTTCCTAACGTCTAGCCTAAACCTCCCCTGGCGGAGCTTGAGGCCATTCCCTCTTGTCCTGTCCCCTGTCACTTGGGAGAAGAGGCCAGCACCCTCCTCTCTACAACCTCCTCTCAGGTAGTTGTAGAGAGCAATGAGGTCACCCCTCAGCCTCCTCTTCTCCAGGCTAACCAACCCCAGCTCTGTCAGCCACTCCTCATAAGGCCTGTTCTCCAGCCCCCTCACCAGCTTTGTTGCTCTTCTCTGGACTCTCTCCAGAGCCTCAACATCCTTCTTGTGGTGAGGGGCCCAGAACTGAACACAGTATTCGAGGTGCGGTCTCACCAGTGCCAAGTACAGAGGGAGGATAACCTCCCTGGGCCTGCTGGTCACACTGTTTCTGATCCAAGCCAAGATGCCATTGGCCTTCTTGGCCACCTGGGCACACTGCTGGCTCATGTTCAGTCGGTTGTCAACCAACACCCCCAGGTCCCTCTCCTCCAGGCAGCTTTCTAGACAGACTTCTCCTAGTCTGTAGCACTGCATAGGGTTGTTGTGCCCCAAGTGCAGGACCCGGCATTTGGTCTTGTTAAACCTCCTGCCATTGGACTCTGCCCAGCGGTCCAGCCTGTTCAGATCCCTTTGCAGAGCCTCCCTACCCTCCAGCAGATCGACAGTTCTGTTCTTCTTTTCTTCCTTCTAAATGGGTATTAATGCATTAATACTTACAGTGAGTAATAAAGGAATGAAAAATGGTTTATGGTGATATTTGGTTTATAATGAATATTGGAGAATATTGTTCTGGTCTAAAAAGTCATGTCATATAAAGATAATTTGTACTTCGTGATTAATTGGGTCAAATGCAACAATTTAAATTTTTGTCCATCTAAATTCTATTGATGAGCTCAAACACTTCATATTTCTCCAGTTTTATGTTAAATTTTTCTTCTACTGAAGAAAACTGCTAAATTGATCTCTATACCAGCATGATGTTTTTAAAGTTAACAAAAGTTTTTATGGTACAGGGATACATGGTAATTCTGTCATATACTTAGAACATTGTTAAGATTTCAAAATCTTAATTTTTATGATTTATTCTCATATTAATAGATAATCCCAATTTTTCATTTATATTGCTTCCCAGTTCATGTGAGAGTACTAGGTACTCAAATTTCTGTTCTTTTAGATTGTTTTATGCCTTTCACCTTTATGATTTTTAATTGAAATCCACTTTCCTATACTTGAACAAAGGAAAAAGAAAAAGTATTTCCATTGGGGCCTGTAGGGGTTGATTTTTCATATTCACTGGCTTAATAATTATAATTTTTCACAGTGAATATGAGTTAATTTCAAGAAGATCAGTAGTGTAGACCTCTGCCTTTCTGATATTAGTGTACTCTTTCTATTACCCTCACAAAGAGTTCTGTTTAGGCAACCATTGACACATATGTTCATAAATAAATAGGCAACAATTAACTGATGTATGAACCTATGCCTGGTTTTACCTGCCAGTATATGCCAGCTTATGATTTAAATTTATTACGCTGAAAAATTTTATCTGTCACTGAATGTTGGTGTATGTTGGCAAAGGAAATCATTATAAAGGCAATAGTAAATTTACACATCTATTTCAGAATTATAGCTATTAAAGCAAATTAAATATTCTCTAGCCATCCTCCAGTTTTATGAGATGACCCTTACCCTGCAATAACCTCTTCGATCTCAGTGACGCCTCTTCCTGAAGCCTTTACCTATCAAAGCAGCTCAGCCAGTACCTGAGGAGTTAATGTGGAGTTAAACCAAACTCTGTTATGTGGAACTGCTGGAAATATAGTAGTTCAGCTGGGGACCCATCCATTTTAAAGCTAAATGGCAACAACAACAACCCAAAATCCTGTACCAGTTACTGAGAAACTTACCAAAACCTCTGCTTATATCACATCAGGAGGGTTGCAAGGAAGAGAGATTGCATGGAGGTTTTGCCTGTGAAGTTTGAGAGGAAGAATGGTAAGGTCTGGCCTCTCAAAAGCAGAAAGCTGTATGCAGAGTTTGGCTGGCATGTCCAGTTTGTCGATGGTTAGTGGTTGCTCAAGATGCATGGTTGAGAGCTTGTTGGGGCTGTAGAAGCTGCTCTGAGAGCTGGGTGTCTGTCACGTACAGTAGAGGGAGTAAGGTGGCCAAGGTAAACCTGTTATCCTAAAGAATGAACAGAGAGTGCCCAGATCATCCAGACAAAAGATGGTAGCTCACAAATGAGGGATTTTTGAACTGGCTCACTCCACCAAACAGAGCAAACAGTGCTACAGAGTGGGAGCACTATCTCCTTCTGTAGCTGGAAATCTAGCCTTGAAGGACTTTTCTGCCCAAGCACTCCTCATTAAGAGCAAACACATGGAGTCAGACCACCAGGTGAGATCAGGTTAGTTTGGCAGCACCTGCCTTTCATAAACCCATGTTGACTGGCCTGATCACCTGGTTTTCTTGTGTGTGCAGTGCGATAGCACTCAAGATGACCTATCACGCATCCACATTCTATGGAGAATGCTTTTCCAATAATGCTTGCAGATGCAACTGTAGAATAAGCAGCAGGAAGGACAGTACTACTGCTGTGACAGACCAGTAATGAGCAGTAGATATCAGCAGGCCCTTAGATACTTCCTTCGACAGAATGGGATGTTTTACCTCCACTAAATTCTTTTACTGGTGTTCTGAAAACAGCTCAAACTATTGTATGTGCAACTCTGTGCCATCTGATCATTTTATTTTCTTAACTATAAAGAACTGCAGGGATAAAGCAATTTATAAACCACAAAACCATTCCATAACATTGCAAGCCTTTGTAGATTCAGCTATTTGTATGTCACGTTTTGGTGCAATATGTCAAACAAATGTTTTTATAAATGGCAAAAAGGGAAAGACAGTCATTTTCATAGAATCATAGAATGACCAGTTTGGGAGAGACCCACCAGATCATCGAGTCCAACCATTCCTATCAAACACTAAACCATGCCCCTCAGCACCTCGTCCACCTGTGCCTTAAACCCCTCCAGGGAAGGTGACTCAACCACCTCCCTGGGCAGCCTGTTCCAGTGCCCAATGACCCTTTCTGTGAAAAATTTTTTCCTAAAGTCCAGCCTAAATCTCCTCTGGTGGAGCTTGAGGCCATTTTAGTAGTATAAATGAGAACAACACTCATTAAAAAATAAAATGTTCTTGCATAATAAAACTATATCCAGGATCTGCAGTCACAGGAGTGCTAATTAAAACTTTGCAATTTTCCAACACTGCAGTCTATTGAGTTCAGTAGTTTTATGCATATTATTATCCTTGGGCTATAAACTGGTTTTACATTTGCATAGTTTGTGGGAACTTAAATGTATTATTTTTTCTCTTGATATATCTCTCTCAGTTTCTCTTTATTGTAGCATAAACATAGATCTTTCTGTTAATTATTCATCTGTTAGCTGTATTAGAGTATAATACAATCAGATCAATTTATTGCAAATATATCACATTTTCTTTTCTTTTTTATTGTATAGTTAAATCACTTTGAAAATTGTTTTCCCTTAACTCGAAAGCTGTTCTCAAATCTACCTTTATTTAATTTTGACTGTTGATACCAAGTAAAATTAAGATCTTAAAGAAAGAACTTGTGACTTGGGAAACTTGTGTGTGACGTTTTGGAACTCATCATAAGCCTGGAGATAAAAATGAAAATTATTTGAACAGGAACTGGAATATCATAGAACCATGGAGTCACAGAACGGTCTCTCAAGTATGGTCAGAACTTGCCAAGGAAAGTAGCTAGATATAATGGGATTTTTTTTTCCACTTTTTACTGTGTATGATTGTTTATACAATTGAAATAAGTGAAGCCTAAAAATAAAGATTTGATTCCTGTCTATAAGCACATGTATTCAGTATATTCTAGAGAGAAAATATTATAAGGTAAAGAATAAGTGATATAAACTAGCTGTATGTTTAACTTGATAATTAGGAAAAGGTTCATCATATCACTAAGATGTGAGCCTGTTGCTTTACTTAGCACAGGAACAAAACCTGCTTTCTAGCCAAACAAGGTGTTGGCTGGAACATAGATACCTTCCAGTGTAGAAGTTGGACTCCCCATGAGACTTGGTCTGAGGGTCAGGTACCTAGGTGACAGTGTAAGCAGATGGGCTTGCACACCCACCTGAGGAAGGGACAGGGGGGTCTTCCAGGATAGGCAGGGTCTTGCCTCATTGAGCAACTGGCTATTTGCAATCTCATACTGCTGTGGAGAATTAGCCTGAAACATCTCGTCCTCACACTGGAACCTCAGTGACTGAACACACATACTTCCATTCCATCTGTGCCTGTTCAAAAATTGACCTAGACAGGTGCAGAAATAGAAGTCTTTATGCTTAGGAAATTTCATTTCCAAGACATAGTGAAGTCCCAGTCTAGAATGCAGAGAGGTTCCCAGTTTTGGACAAAATGGACTAATCCGACAGCAGGTCCTCTCACTATGGGACTTCAAGAGGAAAGCTTCTGTCTGTTAGGAGACCTGCTGCAGACCTCAGTGTAGGCTCCTCCTAGACTGGCCATCAGTCATTTTCTGATGCAGGACCTGTCGATTTTGAAAGAGAACTTTTGTCTCTGCTGTCAAGTTATTTCAGTACTCTTCTCTGTGTGGTTTGGATGCTGCAGTGATGATGTTAGATAGACTGGACTTTGCATCCCATGTTTAAATGCAAGAAAGAAAGCAAAAACAGAGCTTCAAGTGTGAGCTGTTACTGAAAATTCAATGCTTCAGAATAAGCACTTGTTACTTTCTCCACATTCAAAAATGAGTTTACAAGTTCAGCTGTAAGATATACGGTGTTTTTAATTCTTGAAATCAAATCTTCTGAACTGAAGAACAAAATCTTTTACTCTCATAGGGAATATTTCTTTTTATTCATTAATGTTTCAGTATTTTGGAGTGGAAGAAAGAAAGGAAAGTCACAATATCTAATCCTGACAATGCGAATAGAAACAAAGAACTGAAGGTGGATACTGGCAGAACCACCACAGGGAATATTTGCACCAAGTCTTTTACATGCTTCTGTTGAAAGCAGTCCTAACTGCTTCGCTCACCTATGTTGCTACTCACTTTCTCAAGCAATGCTGAGAGCTGAACATAACCTTTTTCCATTATGGTAATTTGAAAATAACCACATGGGCTGCTTGCAGCTGTTTAGAGAATCCATCAAGCAGAGGTATTGTAGCACATCCATTTTCTTAAATATCATGTGAACTGTCTTGGCTTCAGAACATGTGCATTTCACATCAGAGGCCCTAATCCTTCCATTTTGTCACTGCTGTGTACAATTTCAGCAGCCTCAGGTGAGGTTTTTCTGAAACCACTGTTCAAAATATGTTTCAGAATATGGCAGAAGTTACTACTTTGAATTGCGGACTAGCTGGGAAACTGCAAATTCCATCCCTAGCTATATTTTGCATCATACTTCTTTATTCCTTTTGCCCCTCCAGGAAGAATTTTTTCTCTGTTTGGCATGTGAGGGAAGCTGTTAAGCTCTAACAGTAGGATTCGGATATATAAAAAGTGAATAATCTGTAATTAAATGCTATGGGAGAGGGGGAAGGCAATAAAAAGAGACCAATTGGCCTTAGCAGAATTTGAAATCATTAGCATGAAATTCGGTGTGGCTAGTTTAATCTAGGTGGCTGCATAGTCTTTGGTTTCAGCCTAGAGAAACATTCAGATTTTAAATTAACTGGAGAACAGCTTCCCTATTTTTGCCTGGCTTCACTAAAATTATATTGCATATAGAGGTGAAAAACAGATTAATGTTAAAGTTCTCAAAGTTCAAATAAGGGGTATTCTTTAGTCCACCATGCCAAATTTAGGAGAAAAATTAGACATGAATTGATGATTTATTTTATTAGATTAAAGAAAACAGCTACATCACCCTGTTGCATGATCTTTGTATCAATAATAAGTATTAACCTAATAAATAATGAATGAACTATTTTTTTTTGATGGCCACATTATACTCACAGAGAGGTATTTATTAATTCTGTTGAATGCAGTGGGGTTGTGCGTTCAGACCATCTGAGAGTCAGTCCAGGACTCTGAAAATGTGCTATGCTTCCCTTCCAATTCTGGAGTCATAATAGCAGATGTATTTTAATTTCTCCTATGGGCAGGAGTCTTGGATGTGCTTGAAATTTTCCTTTCTCTTTATCTGGTGTATGACTAGTTTTTTAGAAGGACAGAAAATCTAATGTAGAATACTTCTGAAAACGTTATGGTAATTACTAGGAAGAATCACTAAGCATAAGGGACAACTGCACCAAAGGTAACAGGATCTTAGCCTGTAAATGTAGATGGTAAATATGCAGACTAGGGGTAGACTTCTAAGGAATGCATTACTTGTAATATAACTGTATTCATAAAACACTCATTCACTCTACTACCTCAGTGGGTATTTTGTTTGGATCAGCCTGGGTCGTAATTAATGTCAGAAGAAAAGCTAACAAGTAAAAGCACCTAAAACCCCCAAGCACGTAAAGCCAAGCGAAATGGATCTCTCAGATTTTCATTGCTGGCTGTCACCTGGGCTGTGAATATTCAGGTTCTTCCGAATAGGTGGACATGATGACTAAATCTAAGCCAATTTCACAAAGCTGAATCACACTGATACCCTAGTTGAAGTCCTAGCTACAAAGATGAAATGCTTTCAGAAATGGAAATCTGCCAATGAAATACACAATTTAAGCTACATCATTATTATTATTGTTATTATTATTATTATTATTATTATGCTGTAAAAAATGTAACAATGAAGTAAGTGTTCTGCATGCCTTTCACCACACTTCAAGAGCTGCACACAGAAGCTAAGGACTCTCTGAATATTTATCTCTTGAAGCAGATTAATGCCAGAGTTCTGCTCTATTCACAGGCAGAATATAACATTTTCTCAAACTGGTATTTTGCATGTCGTTTGCTAGACTTCACTAACATTCAAAAGTTACAAACTCTGTTTTCAAGAAGAGAAGGTTGAAAAAAAATTTATACTGTAGCTTTTACTTTTTCTGAACATTCAGCTGCTGACAGTCGCGCTGTTGAAACCTGGACATTCCTTCCCAGTGTGAGTTTTACTGCAGAAGGCAGCCAGAGACAGAGTGTTCTCCAGGAGAGCAAACACCCCTAACTTGCAGCACGAGGTATTTCAGACTGCTTGAAACAACCCTAACATGAAAATTCTTGCAGTGAAATAAGGAACAGATCAGATTTCTGGTTCATGTATGAGTTTTTGCAGATTTGAGTGTGATCAACTTCCACTGTGTTTGTAGTATTTCTGTTAAGGTGCTAGTGGGAGGGGAGGAAGTGATTGCCAGCTCTCCTATGACAAATCATTCTGATTGCTGAAATGTCATGATTATTGAAGGTTTTGAACAGAACAAAGTCTGCACAAGCTGAAATATACGCAGTTGTTTTTCCTTCACAAAATATTTTTTCCTTCCTGAGATAAACAATCTGGTGGTGTCAAAGGAATTTCTCCTGTTGAGAACTACATTGGGAGGAAATGCGCCCTGTCTTTCTTTATTTCCTTGAGATAAAGAAGACAGCAAGTTATGCCAGCATTCTCAAATCACTTATTTTATTTGCAAGTACTGTTCCCTAGTGAATCTCAAGTTGTACCTTTCTTTGCAATACATTTCAAAGCTGTTTTTAGCCTTTATTCAGTATCACGTAAGTCACTTCTTACTTCTAATATGGCAGTTTGTACAGTTAATTTCATATGCTTTATTCAACTTGCAAAATTTTCTCATTCATCTCTATAAGAAAAGCTTCTGTGATGATTCTTTTTTCATTGAGGACACTGAGGTTTTAAACACATTTTGTTCAAAGACTGATGCTATACTGAAATTATAAGGAACCCTGCACCTCAGAGCACATTTCAGAAAACATCCTGCTCAAGTTTCCCAGAACAATACCTTGTTCTGGCAGCACTAGTCTTTCCATAAATCACAGGCAGAGAGTAAAGTCAAAATGCAAATTGCTAGCTTAAAAGACGGCATAGGTGCCACACAACTCAGCATAGCAATGGTGGGTGACTGGTGCATGGGTTAAGGCTTAAATCCCTAAGGCTGGTTAACCAAGCTGTCTTTGTAATGTAGACACTGAGTAAGAAACCAAAAAGTGGCAAGCTATTAAGTAAATGCTTAGGGCATCAGCAGGTGAGGTGTTCTTGAATGCTTCTGTGCTGAGTGCTTGCATGGGTGTTAAAGTTTAGGGAGCATTTTGAAAGTCAAAACCTGAAGTTACTTTAGAGCCCATGGTCTGTGTAAACCAGAGAAGGTTAATGCCCCTCATCTCAAGCAGAGAGGAGAGACAGTGGCAGAAGTATTCTGTCGGTTCCTGAGTGAAATCCACCACACAGTTATTGGAATAGGTCTTGCTTCATGTAGCTTTTTTCTTTTCAATATATTTTAATATATTTTAATAATTGGAGGTGTACAAAATTTCCATTCTGTTCTCTCCCAAAGAGTGGCAGGCAAGCACATAGAAACCACTCATTTCAGTTAGTTCCTTTCTTGGGTGAAACAACGATGAGTCTGGATTTAACTACAATTATTTTTGGATGTATATAGCTCCAAATATGTCAATGACCCAGCAATGGTTTTTCTTGTGGCTACAGAACAGAAGTCTGTCAAAGTACATTGAACTTACCTTAAATTTCAGCTAGATATACAGAAGTGATTTCAATGCCAAAGAATAATCAAGGTGGGATGAAATTATACCAAAGGAAATAATTCAAAGACATTCCAAGTAATAAAAGTCATAAAAGTAAAAGTAGTAAGGAGAGAAGAGGTGAATAAAATTTACCTCCTATATAAGGGCTGAGCAGACTAGTGATGATAATAGGAATCATAGATTTTAAAATTACCAAAAATGGACCTGAAAGGTGCAAGGCAATGTAAATCTGCAATGGTAAATGTAGTCAGGAATCTTCAGTGCTGGCAAACCAAGGTTGTTACGAGAAAGTTACGATTGTTTTAAATTATATGTGTTTCCTGCATTTTTAAGCTGTTCTGTGTTTTAGACTTCAGCTTAGAGCTTGCAGTTTTCAGTCCTGAAATATAATTAAGATCTGAGATATTGCCATCGATTTGAGTCAATATTTAATTTGCAGTGAAGGACCAGATACCACTGCAAAAGCCTTAATTACTTCAGTGAATAACCCTGCTGTTTCACACATATTCACACGAAGAGTTACTGGTTAAGCAGAGAAAAGAACACACAATACTGAATTTAGCAGTTTGTTTTCCTGGTCTGTTAACGTTACTGGGTCTGTAGCAGTGATATTTACCATCAGCACTGTCTGTTTCCTAAGACTGTAGTTTCTGTGAGTAACCTAGGTCTTTGTTACAGCTCTGTTAAAAACAGATAAATCACTCTGCGTTGGGACACAGTTTTCAGCACTCTTCATTTACAACTGCTTTCTTTGGTAGAAAAAAACCCTTAATTTTAAAATGTCACTGTTTTTCCTTAGAGCTTCTCTCAAACAGATCCTTTATTTTACTTTGGAGATCTTTGAGTGCTAAAGAAAAAGTTGTTGGAGCAACACCCTGCCATTATTTGGGGCAAATTAGCATGATTTTCTGCTCTTGAAACTGTACTGGGACTAGGAGGGCCTTGAAGAAAACTTTGTCAGAAATGGCAGCTGCACAGGACATTGTTCTGTTCCTGACATCCACAGACTGGATCTGTCTCCAAGATGCTGGCTGCGTTCTTTCATCCTCCAAAGCTTTTGTTTTGATGTCAGTGTCTGTGATTTTGCATATAGTGGAAGAAAATATGAGTGCACAGAGCTCTCCTCTGGCTTCTTGGTTACATCTCTTTCCTTTATTCCCCTTGGGTCAAAAATGAGAAAACTAATTCACTTAGATCTATTGAAGTTGACTTTTTTAACCCTCTACCTTCTGCTTTTTCTGATTTACATCATATTCTCATCAAAGTCAATGTTCCATTTAGAGAAGGGAAGTTTCTTTGCTTCTGGGGAATGAAGTCCACTCTCCAGACCTGAGAGTCTCACCTTTTGACTTTTATGGGTAAATGCATTCCTGTTCAAGGCTTTATTCGAGGTAAACCAAGTAGATTTCCTCATATTGGTGATTTGTAATATTTATTTCATGTTTCACTCTCCAGGCTAGCAGTTCTTAAAGAGACATAAAAAGTGTAGCTTGTTCTTTCAAAATCTCACAAGATGTTATAGAGTTTCGTATTTTAAATAATTTATTTCACTATAACAGTAAACCACTAAATTTGTACACGATAGGAAAATAGCTCAACAGGGTCAACTGTATGACCTGAAATGGAATTAGGGAATCTGTATTCCATCACCAATGCTGTAGACAATCCTATCCCTAATATAAGACTTCCAAATGCTTTTCTGATGTATGGCTGAGCAGATTTTGGAATAAGTCTTTAGGCAAAAAAAAAAATGAGAAGAGGGCTTAAATTTGAGAAAGCGTGTTTTTCAGAAATGTTCATCTCTGGTTTGGAAATAATTGAAACAATTTTACATCTGAGTTTTTCCTCCAGAAGTGTTCCTTAGGTCATTTGAGATAATCCTCCATAAGTGATAAATGATACTCTTACTGTAACTCTGTCTGTGATTTAGCCTCTTTTATACAGAAATTGTGAAGAAGTTACAACAGAAATCCTCAAGAAAAAATGGACTGACGTTTGTAGAAGAAACGTGCTCTCACCATGTCTTGATAAGTGGTCCAGTAGGTGTTCAAGTGTCTCTTTGGAAAAGGGACACTGGGAACTAGTTTAGTTTAAGCTGAAAAAACCTGTTCTACCTGGGATGGTGGGGCAGATGAAAGAGCAAGGACAGGACTATTTCTTGATATCAGTAAGGAAGGACCAACAACAAATGGCTTAATAAGAAAAGTCCTTCAATAAGACAGGCTGAGAAATGGAACACAGGCAGAGAATCAATGTTGCTTCTCTCCAGAAGCTGGCACTCTGTGCCTCTGCAACATCAGGTGGAACCTGGGTCGATTTTCCTGTGGCCCACAACTCTCCAGCAACTATTTTTTTTGTTAACAAGGTGTGTTTGCAGAGTCCCTCCCCTAACTCTTTACTTACTGATTGACTGAAATGGTGCACTGAAGATTGAGAAAAAGAAGAATTTTGCACATTTTTTTCTCTCTTCAGCTGGTCTGTAATGGAGGAAAGGTGCAGCAATTCCATCTGCACTTTCAGGATCCACTCTTTTCACTTGGCCAGACCTGGATGTGTGCTTAGGCAATCTGAATTTACACACTAAGATTTGTAGGAGGCTGTGCATTAATTAGAACATTTCTATTTTTGCCCTTTGGAAAGTGAACGAGTTATGCTGTCAGGTACTCCAGATGCAGTCTATTAGTGAAACAATAATTCTTTCTGTCTTTGTGGCCAATACATATTGAAATAAGCAACATCAATCTGAAACATTTCACTGGTAGGTGTTAATATAATTAGCAAAAATGTACTCTGTACTTGAAAGAAAAAAAGAAATAAACAAGGTAGCTTAAAAATGTACAGATTTTGATTTAGCATCCCCACAATCATCTCCAACTACAAATGAGGTTTCTAAGAGCATTAAGACTTATGTATTGGGTTATAACACAGCTTTATCCAGCACAGTATGCTGTTTTCAATATTAATCTACAATGAATATTTGGAGAAGTGTATACTAGTGGTCGAATTCTAAATTTCCCAAGTGAATTCATATCAGTTCATAACATTTTCCTAAGATATTGCTGGAAGACAAAGAAGGCTTGGATATTTTCTAACATTTAAATTAAATAATAATGTATCCTAGAAATATCTCTTCAGATAGCTATTGTAAGGAGAAGACCTGTTGTCTCAGGATAACCCTGAAGAGATATTTTTAGCATGTGGATGGGACTTCCTGGTCACTTTACAGTGTAAAATGAGGGTTCTTCAGCTCTATGAACAATTGTCTGATTTCTGAGAGGGGAGAGGGGATGAAAGGGTTGAGGGGAACTTTATTATCTGAAAAAAAATGCAGAACTTAAGTCTTCTACCAATAAAAATTTCTAGAGCTTCAACTGAAAGTAATAATAATAATAAACAATATTAATATTTTCTTAAAAACCAGATATCTTATTAAAAATTTAAATTAGAAAGAATTTAATCTTATTTCAAAATGATTTTGGAATACTGAAAAACAAAACACTACTGAATTTTCTCAGCATGTATTTTTTCCTTCAAATCGTTTGATGGAAAAAACAGAGAAGGGAGAACTTGAGAAAGGAGACTTGAGAAATCGTATTTTCTCAGTTCAGTTATGACTTAAACTTGTACTATTGGTACTCATATCTCATCTTTCCCTGGTACAATTGACAATGCAGAAGCAAGCACATTCATTGGTTGGATATTTATTTATAGAAAAATATCAATATTAATTAAAAGCAAATATATAATTCCTGCTACTGGTTAAGCAGTTTGTAAAAATCTTAAGTTTTATGACCCTCAGACCTCTCAAACCTTTTGCTTTCATGCTCAAACTCCTATATAAGTCTCATTATTTTGAGTACACAAATTTAATACACTAGTATTAAATATTTATAAATATTTATATTAAAAATAAACCAGCAAATATTCAAAAGTACTTGTGCAAAAATAATTAGATCTGCAGTGTTTGTTTTCCTAAGGGCACAGAGACTTTTTTTTTATAATCAACTGTGTTTGACTAAAAAAAATGTGTTGGAAATAAAAAGATTACTAGATTTTTTATTTCTCTTTTTTTCAGGAGTTTTGTCACCCATGTGCTTCTATAGCAAAGATTTGCAGATAAGTACCATTTCTATACTTTAACTCACGGATGTATTATTTAGATTATATTTGGAGTTTCACAAGCAAGACACAGACAGTGGGTTTCTTGGGTAGACAAAAAAGTGAGGAGGCATAAGATTTTATATGAGATTAAAGAAATCATGTTGCCAGATCTTCTGAGTTCTCCTGAGTTCAGTGAATTTCTCACTAAATATAACATATATTCCTCATAAAAAGAGAGCAAAAGGCCTTGCTCCAAGTAAAGTGAAATACTAAGAGGACTTTAATACGTATTTTGCAGTCATTCAGTGAAGAAGGAATATACTTTCAAAAATTCAAAAGTGATAAAACCCCTTTTTGCTTACAATGACACAAACTGTTACAAATGACAACAGATTAGAAAAATCCAGGATTTTGAATTTGAAGAGAAATGGCTTTTGAGTATCTGTACTCAAGAACACAATTTATGTTCTGACTTTGGATATGTGTAATTTTTTGATTTTGGAATATAATACTGTTCTTCAAAACTACATTTTTCACAGGTATATGAAGAAACTTGCGTTCAATCTCTTTCATGTTGTTAGGTGACAAACTCTGTCAGCTTTTTATTGGTATGCATTTTTACAAACACCCATGATTTCCATTTTATTGTGTGTCAGCTTTCAAATTTCAGTAGAAATTATTTCTTCATCCCCTCATTTATACACTCAAAATATTGATTATGGATTATGCTTCATAATGTAAAATTTTGAGAGTTTTTGTTTGTTTGTTTGTTTTTAACCTCCTTTAGCTGTATTTGTGTTGTAGAAGGGAACACTTTCAAATGTCTTATGTTTAAACATGTAACATTGCAGAGGTTATTTTTTGGAGTACTTGCTACTAATTCCACCAGAATTTGAAAATTTCTTATTGCAATCTATTTGTGATTTGTCAATTTTGTGTGCCACAGGAAAAGCAAACAGTAGAAATTTACAGGGACTGCCATTTTCAGTTCTAGCTATCATAGCTAAACAAAAGTATTTAAAACAGTCTTAATTTAAACCAGACCTGATAGCTTCCCAGAATGAAAACCTTCTCAAACCCAGTGTTCTTTTATTATTAACTGTGTCTCTTCATATGTTAGCTCAGCCATTTGCGAACTCACATAAAATGTGAAGCCAAGATATAGATTTCACTCTCAAACTCCTACTCAAGGCCCATCATGGAATAAACCACCAAATTCACAGTAAAGCAGTAACTCATTTGCAGCAGGCACTCTGTCCCCAAAAACTTGTGTATCTGGTTATATGCAACTTTTTTTTCTTTTGTTTAATTTCAAATAAATTCAGTTAAAGTGTGATAAGGTCTGCTTGAGCTGTAAAACTGCAAACCTTATCTGATTAGTCTGATCCATTATTTAGCAAAATTATCTTCTAAATCCCTTGAGAACAGCACTTTCAAATATCTGGATGATAAACTTAATGCTAATTGCAGTTAGTTGAATCTTTTTAAATGCAAAAAAATGAACAGCTGAGCAGACAATAAGCATAAAATATTCATGAAAGCAGCTACTGTATGTTTAGATTTCACAACTGTACTGGCTACTGGGAATCCCAGAATTTCCTCCAAGTCAGAAGAGTGTTTTTGGAAAGCAAGCCATTTGGCAGGAAACTTACATTTTTTTAACTGTTGGTCTAAGTGTGTATATGTAATATTACAATTGTATGGGGTTTTTTTTCTGCTTGTATTGACTTTCATTTCCATTTACAAAGTAATTTTTAAGCCTCATTGACTGCTATGTTTTCTCAAATTTAAAGCTTACAGTTTCCTGAGGAAAGCTTAGCTCATATTTCTTCCATGCTCATGTTCCCTCTACATATACTCACAAAAGCAAATCCTAGGAAACCATCACATCCCTTTGCTCTTTTTTCCCCAGAGGAGTTAAAACACTTCAGCCCAAACTGATAGCCTATCTCAGACATATGCCCACTATGCCATGCTTAAACAAAAACATTTCAGCATTTCTGAGACATGAATTCATAAGGACTCTGTGTGGTTTCTGCAGTTGACTTCAGGTCTCACACCCCAAGACATGGTACAGATGTGTCCCAGATGTGTCCCAGATGTGTCTTGCTGGTGCTGTTTGTCTCCATTTTGGTCACATCAACACCAGAGTAGGGACTGCCTTCATCTGCATCATATCTGAGATTGTGGCAGATGACTAAAGCAGCGTACAAGATTTGAAACAGCATTTACGGGAAAGTGGGATGCTATTCCTGCTTAATAAAGTGCTGACTGCCTGTTTGTGTGCATGCACACAGGGCTTGCCACAATGGGAGTGTGAATGTGCCTGGAATATCTTGTTCCTGTCGTGCAAACGTTAAATAATGACACATCTGAAACTAGAAAACACTCCTCTCTGATTTGAGAAATGTGCTGGCACTGAAGAAAAATGGTCCTCTCCTGTAGTTATTATACACAGCTGACATATGCATCTCTAGTGTTTAAAGCTGAAAACTACTCTTCTGCCTAGTTGAATAAGGTGGGCAATTTGTTCAGTTGAAATAACATATGCTTCTGACATACTATACAAATCAAAGGGTTTCTCTTCAAAAGCAATTAAAACACACTTGAAATACAGGTAACAACAAGTCTGGCAGAAACACACGACTAGGTCTGTTTGAATTTGGCAAACAAGCAAAGTCTGCCTCATCCAGGAATTCATCAGGAACTGGGGTCCCCTGTCAAGGAAGATCCCTGTAAGTGTTCCTGCAAAACAAGCCTCTGCACTGCAAGCAATGAATTGCAGGGGAATACCCTTTTGATGCATGAGAATCAGACTGTTTTCCCTCTTCAGCACAAAGGCCCATGCGAACTAGAGGCAGTTTCATAGGCATAGTAGAAAATGTCCCTCCACACAAATAACATATGTGACCAGGTGGTGAGAAAATATGTGAGTCTGAGTACTCTCAAACACTAGGAAATGTTGAACCTTGGTCTCCTGCCCACTACTGAGGGCAGTGATATCCAATAGGGGAATATCCCTGACTTTTTCAGTATCAAATATCTATGCTGTTGTCAATTTGTTATGCAAAAGAGAGGTATAAAAGGTATTGTGTCTCTATAGGTCTCTTTAAAAAAAGAAACAAAAACAAATAAGGAAAAGAAGAAGAATTCGATTTGGAATCCAACTCCATGCTCAAAACAGGGTCAGTTGTGAGACCAAACGAGATTGTGCAAGACCCTGTCCAGCTCTTGAAGGAACTCCTACAGCAACTGTCCTCCAACTTCCTGCATATGATGCTCCAATGCCTGACTCTCCTTGCAGTGAAAAGTATCTCTTTAATCTTAAAGTTCCTGTTTCATTTATGTCTGCTGATTTTTGTACTAAAAATGAAAACGCTATTTTTTCTCAGGTAGAATGGTTTTATCTAATTTTTTCTTAGAGGTAAAAGAAAAAAAAAAATCTCCAAACTCAAAACCCAGAAGAATTTGAAGTGCTGAGGGGCATGGTTTAGTGATTGATAGGAATGGTTAAACTCGATGATCCTGTGGGTCTTTTCCAGCCTAGTGATTCTGTGTGATTCTGCGTGATTCTGTGTGTCCCAATAGTTCAGATCACCATTTTGGAGATGAATACTGTAACTAAGACTAGAGCACATTGATCCAAATTGCCTTCAATCTATTGCTTCCTGAAACACTCAAACTGAGGAGGACTAAAACCATGCACTCCACCACATTCAAAAGTAGACAAGCCAGATAGCATATTAAAAGTTTCTGGTAAAAGAAGTGGCAAATGCAGTTTGTAAAATGTATACGCTGAAGTGTTCAGCTAAAGAGGATTTCTCATGAGAAAAACAAAATGTGAGAAAGTGGAATGAATGTGGTTCTTTACTTTTCCTTTTGAAAAGATCTGGCCTTTTGTATGGCTCCTTTCCTTACCCTTCTGTAAAGATGTGCTGAAAAGCAAGTTAGATGTCTGCCAGCTTACCTCCAGGTACATAAACTGCCTTTGTTTTGTGATTACCGCTGTATCACATGAAGCACAGATTTTGCAAGGTAACGATAGTCAGCATTTCTTCAGCAGATAGCATAGAAATGGAAAGGGATCATTTGTTTGTTTGATTGGTTTGTAAAAATAATAATAATTTTATATTGCAAAAAATATGGGCAAGTGAAGTTATACCTGTTGTCTCTTCTTTGTTTATGTCTGTAGCAGGGTAATTTTAGCTGTACAAGATACTGAAATGTTAACCTCCAGCCGGATAAAGTGCTGGCAAAGAACAACTCCTAGTTAGAGATGATCAGAATATTTGGGATGACGTAGAGTTTCACTAGTGATTTCTGTTGAACTGGAAAGAAAAAAAGAGAAGATATTCCTGGTTTACTCCCTGTTGGGCAAAGACCTGAATCCTGGGAGAGGGGAAACAGGATTCTAATTTCAGTCAATTTGTGATGAACTAATGATCTAACTAGATAATAGAAAAACAGTGAACCTGTAGTTTATCTTGCACCTCATCAGATTTCAGTCACATATTTTTTTGAACACTTTTTTCTGTATCAAAGTGGTGTTTCTGTTTCAGTTAAATGTCCTTATTTTATTTTATTTTATTTTATTTTGTTTCCAATAGGATTTTAAAGACTTTGATTTTATTCCTGTTTAGAAAGGAAAGAAGAAAAATATATTTGCAATTCTACCACAAAATGGAATGATCCTGCCTCTATATAATGGCCATTTATTGTAGGAAAACAGTTCCTAAAGTTACTTGATGAAGTCAATATTAAGAAATATTTAGAACAAAAGCATTAAGGTTAGATTTCATTTTGTTCCTCACTTTGTGAGAACTGCCTTGTGCTGGAGTCTACTATGAATACAATTTAACTATTCCAGATGTTGAAAGCACCCAAAGGAAGTACGCACGTAACATCCAAAGAGAAGCACTGGATTTTGACTACTTCGGTTGATTCCCTGAGATTTCTGTGAGAATTCCAGGCAGATATTGACAACCTGTGTAACCAGCTCACCAACCATCTTCTTGAGGGAGTTTCTTTATCCAGTCCTTGAAGTCAGTTATGCATCCCAACATGTTTGGCACACAGTTTTCTAAACAAACCAATAATTGCCATAACACAGGGAGATATTTATGATGGCACAGAAGTTAACCTAAGTATTGGAGTATGTTTTTCTTTATCAAAACATATCAATGTTCACTTCTTTAGCAAAGCTAATGTACCTTTGCAGGTTTCTGTGCTTGATCATATACAAGATACCCAGTCTGTATTTAACATACAGGGTTTCACAGGCACTCTCTGTGCTAACTTTTCTGAAAAGTTTTAATCAGGCTCTTCTCCAGAAATGTCTAAAAATATTCTGTTCTAACTTTCCTCCCCTGCCCTTTTTTCCCCACTAGTTTATTTACTTTATACAGGATCTGATTTTATACCAAGAAGCTTCTGAGAATTCATCTTATCAACAGAAAAATTCTTTCTTGAGTGATTTATTATTTTTTTATTTTATTGGGGAGCAGTGGGAAACAGTAGTGAAAAGGTATGTAGCTGTACCCACACCACAAGCCTCGTGCACTCTATATCTAAGACTGAGGCTGAAAGATAAAAAGCACCTCTGCCAGTGATTAAAATGAAAAGCAAAAGCGAAGCTTTTGACAGGGAAATAGGAGAAGTGTTTTGTTTCAAGAATACTCCAGGCTCTCCAACACCGTTGTTCTTGGCTGAAATGGTGAAAGTATAAGGTATTGAGGTGCTAAAGGGCATGGTTTAGTGTTTGATAGGAATGGTCGGACTCGATGATCTGATGGGCCTCTTCCAACCTGGTTATTCTATGATTCTATGATTCTATGATTAAGAAAATCAAATGGGATAGGAGTAGAGGAGAAAATGAAAGACAGAGGGAAAAATAATGGCTGTTCTGAGGGATTTTCAAAGGCTAAAGAAAGAATTATGTACATAACCATCCCAAAGAGGGAGATTTATAAAATTAAGAGACCTATATGGAAAACAGGCTGCCAGACTGAAAATTATATGTCTAAGCAAGTATTTGTATTTCTGGCTAGTGTAATTTTCTTGACTGGCTTCAACACTCAGTCTGCTTTCATAGTAAAGAGGGCCCATGGCCACAATGGTCTCCCGAGTTGCACCATGACTGAAAAGGGATGTTCACCCTCCACGCTTGCCACTTGTACAGCCCTGACATAGGGATTACACTGTGCAGCATGTCCTCTGTGAGCAAAAGTAGGTTCATCACGGCAACAAAAGAACTGGTGAAAGCATCTGAAACTCTGAACTCAAAAGAGTTGGGCCACAGAGGATGGTGCAGATATCCCTCAGATGGTATCGGTCCAATCTGCCGCAGTACCAAGTTGGATTCTAGATTTCCATTAGTAACATTTCAAAAAATTAAATATACTGAGCCCATACAAAATAGCCAGTATTTGGACTCCCTGCAGTCCTCTCCATCTTGGGATATTATACAAGTAGTATTTTTTTTCTTTGCAGCTGATTTTCTTTTAAGTGTCTTAAAATACATATTACCAATCAATAAGCTGTTGTTGACATGTTACAGAAATTTATTCCCTTCATAAAAGACATAGATACTTCTCAGGATGAGAGGTAATTTCTTTGTATATCTTCAAAAATTCCTGTATTTAGCTGAGTGGAAAGCATTCCCTTCTGCATCCCTTGAGAAAATCTTCTTCATAAACCAGCTAAATGCTGGTTTTTTTCAGCTTTCCCTCTGACGTTAAGCGCTGTGTAGTTGCGGAAGGTGTAATACGTATTTCCAAAGAGCTTGAGAAACATATTTATTCACAAGACTTATTTTAATAACATCAAAATTTTTTTCGCAGTTTGAGAATAAATTGAAGATGCAACAACTTCTTAAGATGAAGAGAAATATTAACAATGAAGTGAGACTTGAAGGTGAAGATTCGAAGAAAAAAATATATTCACTTGGTTATGGATTTGAAATATTTACTTTAAATATGTATTTTCCTTAGATAGTAGATTAATAACAGCATATTTTTTGATGGAAAACAGTCAAGATCTTTCAAAATACTTTCAAGTGTGCAGTAAGAATTTGTCAGAAATCTTTCTGAATTCCTGCCCTCTCCTTTCTCTTTTCTCAAAAGCGTGTGGCTGATCGAAACAGTATTTATAGCAACACGCTGGAGCAGTGAAAACTCTTTCCTAGGATAGTGACACATTCCAGATCTAAGCTCAGTTATAACTTCTGGTAATACAACTAAGGGAACACTTGTGATTTGTAGTCATTGCTTGACTTGAAATACTGTGGCCGTATTATTCCCTTGCAGGAGTACAAAACCAAACTGTGTGTGCTTTACATCTTGATTCATAAAATAAATGCCAAATGAGACCATCTCCTGTTCTGTCACAGAACACAATCTAAGTCAAATGAGTAAAGTCCTTTTGCAAGCACTTATCTCTACAGCCCACCAGGCCACTGAAATCTTTTGCCAGATTGTTCCCTAGAACATATTCCTAAACTGGTCCCATTGTAATGGTGACAAAATCTTAAGATTATTTGCCACTTGTCTTTGTGGAATGTGATCTTCCAATTCATCTGCTGACTTTCCATGTTGCATGTATTTTTTTGTGATCAGGACGTACACATGCCATCTGTAGGAGTCATAACAGGCTGCCCAGGGAGGGGGTTGATTCACCTTCCCTGGAGGTGTTTAAGGCACGGGCGGAGGAGCTGCTGAGGGGCATGGTTTAGTGTTTGATAGAAATGGTTGGACTTGATGATCTGGCAGGTGTCTTCCAACCTGGTTATTCTATGATTCTATGATTCCTTCACTGAGAAAGGAGCTTCCAACAACAGCTGTTTATTTCCTTGTTTGTAATTCACTTTCTCTTGGTGAGCATCTTGTTGCTACTCACTGGATGTCAACTGAACCTCTTGAGAACATTCAATTTATATCATCCTTGGGTATGATATCAATTTTCTGTGTCCCTGCTTAAATTAGTGAATAATATTTGTATAAGGTATTAAGTGCAATTAATTGTACTTCCATCTCATAGAACCATTGCTTTCAAAAATTTTACACACTAAAGTTAGTGAAAAGGGGCAGTCATTCCACAGCTGCTTCTTCCCCTGTATTTCTGCTCCCTCTCATACATTAAATTAAGCAAAGTGTCGTGATCCAGTCATTATACTCACAAAAAGCCAGCTGTACCATAATAAGAACAAGGATACACAAGTAGTTGTCTCTTACTTTGTTTACCAAGCAGACTGAACAAACAAAGCAGGAAAAACATATCAGGATTAAATGAAACATGAAGCTACACTGCCTTTATTTTTATACAGCTTGCCTAGCTTTTAGGCTTCTGGAAAATCCTCACAGGTGATGTTCATCTCCTTGATACCAAAGTGCCTACATTCTGTGATGATGAGTAGCCAGTCTACTCATCACACTGGGCTGCTCAGGTGCCAGGACAGGAGCATCGTCTGATGCAAAAGTGGCTTCCTCTCTGTCCTTCTTGTTCTCACAGATATGTTACAGAATGTGTTTAGAAGTGTGCTGGTAACAAGAAGGAAGACCTTTGGTTAGCTAGGACTATGTGTCCTGTAATATCTGGTGGTGACGTGATTTCCCCTCTATTACTTAGAATTCTATCTGTCACACTGCTTCCAAACTGTAAAACGAGGCAGATATTTACTGAAAATTGATTGTATGTATGCTGTGGTGCCAGTTACCATTGCAGTGTGTGAAAACGACTGATTCGTTTGTGCCGTTTGCAAAGATTTCCTTTCTCCTTTGTTCTCTGGGAAAATGTTGTATTCGTGACACTTCAATAGATATAAACTGCAAAATCCTTTGAACGCGAGACTGAACATAAAACAGAGTGGTGTGAAATGTCTTGCTTTCACTAAGCCGTTCTCCTAAAGTGTTGATATTTTGCTGCTGAACTCATCTATCATGGCAGTTAAAGCATCAGGGTAGTCTGGGAAGGCAGCAGGGAAGAGGCCTGGGTAGGAGACCAGTGATTTATTAGCTGATAGAGCTTCAAGCAGAGGAATTACTGTAAGATTATTCAGAGACACTTCAACAAAATGAAAATGGATTTGGATACCCCTTTGCAGCAAGTGCTATTCAGCTTGCAAGCATCCAGGGCACCAGACCTGCACAGAAACTGTCACTTCTATTGGACAACAAAGTCCAAAATATATTTTCAGCAGCTTAAGCCTACAGAGAGCTGGAAGCAAGAGGGAGACAGAAAAGGCTAATCTAGAAAGTCTGAAACTGCTATTAGAATTTTCTCTAAATATCCTCTTCTGCTATCTTCACAAAGTCTGGATGTGTCCCTGCAACAAATAACTGAAGAAGAAAAAAATTTTATCATGGAAGTGATTTAAGATAGACATGCCTGACAAACAAAAAAATCCACCAGTCTTTCTATCAAAGGAAGCATGGCTAGTCCAACAAGTTCTCTTAAGGTTAACTTCTTAAATGTCAGAAAGTTGTCTCCCTAAAAAAAGAATTTGTTTTCTTTTATTCTAGGTGCAGCCATCATGAACTTTTAAGTTTAAAGAATGAAGTGGAAATAATGGTACTGAAATGAGGTTTTTTTTCTGCTATATTGACAAGGGTTTTTTTCTGTATTTCCTTTTCACTGTTTTGTCTGACTTTCTGTTTCCTATTGGTGTAGACTATTAAGACCCTGACAATGACTTTCATGACCATAGCTCCTCTATAGACCATGCCTGCAATATTTTGAGAGAACCAAGGTGATAAAACAACATTGGACTGACCATGACAGCTCAGGTGTAAAAGTCAATAAACTCAGGATCATATTCCATAAGCTTTAATAAGAGATACAAAGAATTCAAGCCCAGAACTCATTTTTGTACAGATGCTTAGGGTTAAACACTTTGTCTGCAAGAAATTAAGTTTTATGAAGCATGTGTGACATATTACCCTCCATCGGAAGTTGTGGAGAAGATATGCTATCTCCAACCCCTACCTTGGGAAACAGATAGAACTTTCAAAATATTTTAATACTGCTGGGCATGCTCTCAGTGTTCCTAGATTTCACCAGCTTAGCTAAAAATTGTCATAAAAGGAGACATGTAGGCTTATCAGGTACACTAATTAGAGGAATTACTTGTAAGTTAAATTAATTCTATAAAGCATAGGGTTGTATGGTAAGTGTTGCATAGAAGAGAGGGAATATTAAATTTTAACCACAGCCATGTATGTAAATAACTTTCTGAATTAACACCCAGCAGAATTACTTTCATATAAAAAATTATCTAATTCTCTAATCTAAGAGGAAAATCTAGTATCTGGTGTGGACCTGTCATCAAAATATATATAGAAAGTCAATTACTGTTCCTCTGATGAGACTGAGTAGAAAAATGCTTTTCACAAGCTATGAGAAATGACAGAATCTTGTTGTAGGAGTGGAAGCTGATTAGAATAATTACACAGTGCACTAGAAGGAATTCTTTCTGCTCTCTGCAGCTAGGCTGAAAGCTGTATTTGCAAACCACCATTCATACATAGTTTTGTCTTACTTGGTTTAATGATCACCTCCAAAAGGCATATTTCCTTTTCCTTTCTCTGCAATGTAACGTAGGAGCTGTATTATTAGCCTGTGAAACAGCACAGGTTCAGATCCTACGAATTGATAATACAGGTGTACTACTACTTCAGCTGGGATAAAGAACATGCTTTTAGTGTGAATTTCCGAGTCATATCCATGAACTACATATCTGTTCATTTCATGGAGCACTTCTCAGAGCATGATGGTAGATTTTCTTTTGGAAAACATTTAATCAAAACCTACAGCCCAGAAACACTCCCAATACGCTTCCCCTGTTGAACCTTTTCAGTTCACAGTACAAGTCTAGGGTTAATTCAAAGTGAAAGATCCTGAATTTGCACAGTTTGAATGTCATCCCTAAAGGTTCTCCTGTGAAGATCTACTTTTTCTTTACAATACCTGCAAATGTATGTAGATTCTTATTTTATTCCTGGTCAGCAGAATCTTTACTTGTTTTGAGCCACATCCATAGTTTCCTAAAACATATTGGTAGGATATTATTGTATGTACCATGTATGGATAGTAAACAATGATAGAAAACTGCCTCTTTATATTGGCTATTAAGACTAAAAGTTGGTATAGCGTTGCTACCACCATACCAAAATGTCCAATAGTATAGAAAGATTACAGCAGATTTTAGCATGACTCCCAATGTGAAGCATAGCTGAAAAATGTTTCTCTACTCATGCTGGAGTTTCTCTTTTAGCCTTTTCCACATCTTTTTTAATGACACAGAGACTTTTTCAATTTTGTTTCATGAAAACCTACTGTTTAAGTCCCCTGTAGTTTAAATTACATTTTAGGCACTATACTGGGTTGACTCTAGCAAGCAACTAAACCACTACTCGGTTGTTTGCTCAGTCCCTGCCAGTGAGATGGCAAACAGAACTGAAAGGGCAAAAGCAAGAAGAGCTCATAGGTTGAGATAAAGATCATCCAATAAATGAAGGGGAAAGAAAAGAGAAACACCCCCCCCACCATGATGCAAGGTCAGTCACTCACCACCTCCCACCAGCAGACTGAAATACAGTCAGTGTCCAAGTGATGTTTACTTTGGAAAAAGCTCCTCTCCATCCCTTGCAGTTTTATTGCTGACTGCAATGTCATATGTTATGGAATATCTCTTCTGTCACTTTGGGTAAGTTGCCCCAGCTGTATTGAATCCCAACATCTTGCCCAACCCTCACCTACTCACAGAGTGAGCAGAGAGGAGGAAAAAACACATTGCTGCTGTGCAAGTACTCTCCAGCAACACCTAAAATTTGATATTTTATCAATGCTGTATGGTCGCAGTTCTGAAACACATTCCTGTGGGCTCTGTTAGAAAGAAAACTCCATCCCAGCATAAACCAGTAAAAGAATCTTTGTTTTTGTTTTGTTTTAGCTCTCTTGAATGTCACAGAAGTTTTTGACCAGATAAAATTTAAAAATTTCCCAGAGTTGTAATGCCTCAATGGGCTTGGCATTTGCATCTTTGACTCATCTTTGCTGGTTTTTGGCTCAGTCATACACAGACAGACCACTTCTTCTGTCAGTACAGATAGTCACATTGTTACTTCACTGATTCCAGGAGTTCTCAGACACCTGAACCTGGAATGCATTTCAAAAGAAGATAATGGAAATTATGTGGAAAAAAAGCAGAGGCTATTTCAAGGGAAGAAATGACAGCATCCTGCTTGAAGCGTTTCACTATGGTCATAAAAAGATGAAGACCAACACTAAGCTGAATACAGGAATCTGTTGGTAAGATTAAAGGAAAACACTAGATGTAAAAGGATGTATTATAAATGATATATGACATATCTGTTGTGTTGATGTTAAAATTAGAGTTGGTCTTTAACGTTTCATAGAGGACAAAGAAATCCATGCTTGTGTAACTAAATTTCATTTTAAAACCGTGGCCACTGCAGTGTAGGCATCAACTAACTGCTTCTGACAGTTTCTGTAAGGAAATATAAGAAGGCAATTTATACTACTCATATGTGTCTTTGTCACTCGAGAAAACAGAAAGTGTTCTGTCTTTTGTATGTTTGGGCCCTTCAGTGCAAGAAGGACATCGAGTTGCTGGAGTGTGTCCAGCAAAGGACAATAAAGCTGGTGAAAGGTCTGGAGAAAAAGCATTATGAGGAGTGGCTGAAGGAACTGAGATTGTTTAGTCCAGAGAAGAGGAGGATGAGGAGAGACCTTATGGCTCTCTACAACTACCTGAAAGAAGGTTGTAGTGAGATGGATGCCAGTCTCTTCTCTCAAGTAACAAGTAATAGGATGAGAGGAAATGGCCTTAAGTTGCACCAAGGGAGGTTTAGATTGGATATTAGGAAAAAATTCTTTACCAAAAGAATGGTGAAGCATTGGAACAAGCTGCCCAGGGAAGTGGCGTATATTGTGCACATTGCGATATGATTTAGTAGGCACCGTGGTGTTGTGCTGACAGTTTGACTTGATGATATTTGAGGCGTTTTCCAAACTCAGTGATTCAGTGATTCTATGACAAATAGTGTTAATATGAGCAAAGAAACTTCACAGACAGCTCTCAAACATATAATGGAGTGTAACCAACATTCTTCAGATAACAGATCACCTGCCTCTTCTGCCCAAACAAAGAAAAGGTCAATGTCAATTTGAGAACTGATCTGCTGCCCACAATCCCTGCTAATTGTCACAAAAGAAAAGGAGTAAATGGGAACACAGGGCTTGGTCTTCTGAATAGACACCCCCTGTCAGACTGGCAGCAAGGGCCATCTGCCATCAGATGATGATGTTAGCCAGAGCATGACTACCTTCGCCTACATCTTCCAAGGGAGGGGAAGGGAAGTTGGAAGAGACCTACAATAATCATCTAGTCTCTTTTTGATCTTCCTTCTACCTCAGCAGTTGTTATTTTTTCTTTAAGAAGAAAGTTTGCAGAGAAAACCAGACCCTACAGAATACCTTCACATAATCAGAGTTTGCCTAGAAACAAATAGTTTTTATAACCTCAGGTGAAAGAGAGCTTAATATTTAAGGTATACAAGCTTCAAGGAGTACCATGCATTCAACACTCCTTTCACTTAGCACATGGTAGAAGTTTCAGTGTGCACAGCAGGAAGTCTGGCATTTTTTTATTTCCTGCAAAATATCATTTGACAAATACTCAGATACTTTATTTCCAGCCTTTCCTTCTTCCATCTGAGTTGCTTCTGTGCTTTTTTTAACATTTATAATCCACTGCCTTATCCAAGGAACCAAAAGAAAGTATCAAAGAGACATCTAATCCTTGCAGGAAAAACATTCATTATGTAGACATGAGGGATTTGAGCTGTACCATTATTCATTGTGTTTGAGTTCTGGAGCTGCAGATTACAACGTCATCTAAGGATAAACATTGCCTTTACTTGTACCTCAAATCCCCTGAAGTACTTTTATTGCTCTTTTGCTCAGTGCTACTCCATACATATATAGAGAAATTTTCTCTTCTTCATTACTTTGATTGATTGATTTTCCTTCCCATAAAAACTTTTAGAGGCTGTTATGGGTGCAGGGTGAAGGTCATGTGATAAAGGTTAGCACTGAAAACTATTGCTCCTAGCGCACTGCAACAGAATAACAAGTCTCCTGCTAATTAAAATGTCCAAGCCCTGGGCCATGGGATTTCACTCCCTTTGCAGTATAGGCAAGTCTTTCATTAATGTCTTAGTAAATCAAAAATATGATCAGGTTGTGACATGCAGTGCATCACGTTTGTAGCCATGCAGTGAGAACAAGGAGTAGTTTTACACTTTCCAAGAAAAAAAAAATCCTAATTTATCAAAAGGATCAAGTCATTGCCCGTTACAGATAAGCTATTAACCTTGGCGTCTAAATCCTTCTTGTGGCCCAGTGAGGATGAAAAAGATGTTTTCAAAAGAGTAGGCAGTGTTAAAAGTTCTTGACATTTAAGAAAGTACATTAAGAATCCAGTTGCATGGACCTTACCTTATGTCACACATAACCACAAGGAAATGGCAGGTGTAGGAAAGCCATATCTACCATTAACAAAATGGGTATCATAGGTCATAATTTTCTCTGAATCCAAAATAAAGACTTGCTGTAGGGAAAGATCTGAAAGGGAAAGGACATTACAACAGGGACATTTACTAAAGATCAGTTTTCAACGTGCAGCCTAGCAATACAGGCTGTGCAGGCTTATGTTGCAACACCACTCTCTACCTGTGGAACCAGAAAAATCTTTCCACCTTAAAAAATCTGCCTATAGAATACTCTTCTCTTTACATAACTTGCGAGAAGTGATTCACATACATGTACGTATGTGTCTTCCTCAATGGTGAGGAATTGAAGTTATTGGGTGGTATTTGGGGCTTCGATGACCCAATGCAGCAAATAAATCTGCTCTGATCAGTGAACATGTGGTGCAATAGCACTGGAGTTATATTACTACAATTTTTCAGGACGGGAAGATAATGAAGTGGTTATTGATAGTACCTTACTTTAGCCCAGAGAGCTTAGCTCTAATTACAGTCTATACAAAGAGACCAATTTCTCTAGGACATGGTGAAGAGCAGTTAAACTAGATCTCTCTTGTGAGCTACCTTGTAAGTGAATCTGTCTCTTATTCATGACTACAGAGAGTCTTTGTTAGTAAATCCAGGAAAATCTATTCTGTGGCTCTTCTGTTGTTTATTTCATTCACAAGAGGAAATTTACTTACTTAAGTCTAAGTCTAATGAAGTTGATTCAGGTCACTTAGTAGCACCAAAAAATGTCCCAGGTAAAGGTCATAAAAGTAATAGATATCTAAACTTTGAAGTGGGATACAATACTGAAATAAAAAGAACAAAAAAGCAAAACTTAGCAGCCTCTAAGATCTTACTTTCCTGTCATCTGTGGATGATTTACTTACAGATAAATATTACACATATGTCCATCTTCAGACTTTTTCCATAAACATCTTTGAAACAATGCATCAAGGTAACACTGCATTTAATATTTCCCATGTTTCTGAATAAACATAGAATCATAGAATCATAGAACAACCAGGTTGGAAGAGACCCACTGGATCATCAAGTCCAACCATTCCTATCAAACACTAAACCATGCCCCTTAGCACCTCGTCCACCCGTGCCTTAAACACCTCCAGGGAAGGTGAATCAACCACCTCCCTGGGCAGCCTGTTCCAGTGCCCAATGACACTTTCTGTGAAGAATTTTTTCCTAATGTCCAGCCTAAGGTGCATCCTCAGCTTCAATGACAGCTGAAAATCGTGCACATTTGATCTGTGCTAAGTGAAGTGCTTTTAGGACTCTCTGTAAAGCATAAATATTTATTTTACACGTCATGTCCTCCAGCATTTCTGTCAGCTCTTCTGCTTTGCACTGTTTTATGTAAGCCTTCAAAAGCTGTTGATTTCTGCAAGCTAAACAGCCTGGCAACACAGCACAGATTGAAATAATTGGGTATGGAAGATTTAATCACTGTAGCAAAAAGGACCAGTTGCAAACTATACTTAAGCAGTCATCAGTGTAATTCACCAAGCAACCATTCAACAGCACACATTCAACAGTCTTGGTAGATGTACCCAAGTTATGACATTGTGTTATGTTGTAAAATGTAGATCTCTTCAATGAAAAACAGTCCACAAACTGTTACATAATCATAGCAGCACTCTACTTCCCAGTTTATCCCTTGTTAATGACTACAGAGAAAACCAGAGACCAAAGGATCTTGTACTTCATTATGCTTCCATAGCAGATGATCTTAATATCCCAAAGTGCCATATTCATGAGGGGGTTTTGTTTGTTTCTTTTTCTTGTTCTTGTTGAAGTTTTCTAGACAGGAGAGGCAGTATCTTAAAGCTTGTAAGAAATACTAAGGAACAAAGGGAAATAATTCAAAAGAAATTAGTTCAAAAGAAACATCGTATTTTCTACAAAGAGATACTAATGAGACTCTTCAAACTGACATATCTGGAAAATAGAACTCGAATACAATATTTCAAATAAAGTTCATTTAAGATCTTTGGATCATGGAAAATCCTAATACCAACGACATTTTTTTTCTTTGTTCATGACTACACTATTTTCAAATAGGAAAATTAAAGTCAGAGTTGAGGTTAACATTCACTCTGAATTCAAACTGTAAAACTAAACTTGGAAATTGATCCAAATAAGGAAGAAAGAAAACAGATGCTCATGGCAGAAAGAAAGATGGAGATGAGAAGTTATCTGAAACATTATTTTTTGCAAGACAGACAGCATATATTAATTAATATGAAACATATTTTGTTTGGAGTTGAGAATGAAATGAAAGTTTTGGTCCTCTTCACCATAATATATGAGAGACATCTATAAATATCCTTCTTATTCTGAAACTACTCTACTTTTCTGGTCTTCTTTTTTCGTCTTTACTTTTATAAATATAGGAAGATTTACATACACATAATTCACATGCTTTCTGAGTCTTAGGAAAATGAGAGTGGAGGATTTAGTGAAAGACATTTTGCTGTAAAAGGTCAATAACATTAAATAAGAGGTTGATAAGTAGTTAAAGCTTTTTTTTTAAAATAAACATGTTTAATTTTTCTTTATGTTTGAATGCAGAACGGCTCTACCAAAACACGTAATTTATCACTAAGGGTATCATTAGCTGTATCAAAATCCCTTGCTTCTAGTGTTTTGAACATATTAAGAAGCTTGAAAGTGACACAACACTAGTATCTCGTCAGATAACCACCTATTGATCTGACACTTAAAACACACAGTAGAGCATGAAGTGCAAGAAATGTACGTGAAAGAAAACAACACGATGTAACACTCAGTGAATAATATTAGACAAAAAAACAACTTCAGCTCCAAGAAAATTTTGAAATAAAATATTAAAAGCTTGCTAGTTTGACCTCTTGTTAATAGTAGGAACAAGTTAACAAGTTTAAACATACCTATATGAAAGAGTTAGGGAGGGTATCTCCAAAAATTTTTAGTTTGTACCATACAAAATGATACCTATTGCAGGCAAGATGCAAGGTTATTAAGAAAAGACAAGAAGATGATTAAAATCTCTCAAGTAAACTTGCAGGCTAAAAATCTCCTGCTGTAAGATGTAAATCCAAAAAAGCTACAATTCATGGAGAAGCAAAATGAGGCTTTGCCACGTTGCGATCTCACATAACTGCCATATACACATCAGAAAATGCCCATCAGGAGAAAATACTGTTCTTCTCTCTGGCATTGATCTTTTATACGTAACCCCACCAGAGTATGGCAAGGATTCAGAAAACAGCCTAATTTTATCTAAAAAGGTAGAAACGCAATCTGTGTTACTTGTCAGTATAAACTGCTTTTGCTTTTTTTGAATCTGTCTCTTTGACCCTTAGTACTGATTTTACACCAACGATTTTACCTGTTCATTTACACAGGTGTGCATGAAAGGGGCCTCTGAGATAAGGCAAATCAAGAGATTTCAGCAGCTGGCACAGTATTTCACATATTACTTTCTCAAAAGAAACTAGCAGAAAAAAAGAATTCAGCAAGACAAAACAAAGTATTTGCAGCCAGACTGAAGAAAACAGTATTGAAAATTTTTATTTCAATTTATATCCTGAGAAATTAACTGCATGGTGAAGGGTTAGAAGGACCATAAATCAGTTCAACTGCCTGTTTTCCAGAGTCTGTGGCTTCATCACTGAGAAAAATAAGGCAGGCTCTAAGTCCCAGATACTAATATCCAGTCCCATAATCTTTCCAGACACATCAAATCACATTTCAAGCTCTAGAGCAAGTCTATATGCATTCATTATCAGCACACTTATTGCTGATGGTCTGTGCACACACCTTCTCACAGAATTACAGAATGGTGGGGGTTGGAAGGGACCTCTGGAGATTATCCAGTCCAACAACCCTTCTAAAGCAGGTTCACCTAGTGCAGGTTACACACGTATGCAGGTTACATAGGTATTTTTCCTCATATTGTCCTGTTGCTGGGCACCACTGAGAAGAGTCTAGCCCCATTCTTTTGACACCTGCCTCTTGCATATTTATAAGCATTGATAAAGTACCCTCTTGGTCTTCTCTTTTCCAGGCTAAATAGACCCACATCTCTCAGCTTTTCGTCATAAGAGAGATGCTTCAGTCTAAATGTCTTCATGGTCCTCCACTGGATTCTATCCAGTATTTCCTTGTCTTTCTTGAGCTGGGAAGCCTAGGACTGGGCAGAATACCCCGGACACAGCCCCGCTAGGGTAGAGTAGAGGGGAAGGATAGGCTCCCTCAGACTGCAAGCTATATTTTCCTTAATGCAGCCTGGGATACTATTGGATTTCTTGCCATGAAGGCAGATTGCTAGCTCATGGTTACCTTGCTATCCTCCAGGACTCCTAGGTCTTTCTTTGCAGAGCTGCTTTCCAATAGGTCGACTCCTAAACGATACTGGTGTATGTAGCTATTAGAAATATCTCAGCTTTGGCAAAAGTCTGGGAAAACAGTCAATGAGAGACAAATATCAGTTTACTTTCATGAGTAGGAATTTCTTTAGGTGTCATCAAAGTTTTGAATGCTGCCTTGTCTAAAATGAAAACAGGGATTTATATCTGCGTCTGCTAGAATACAGATCCTGACCACCAACACTGCCTATTCAGTAGCTATACGTCCCTGCTCACTTCGATAATCAATTTCTATTTTTAATGGGTACAGCTTTTCTGTCTTTTCTACCAGCTTCTCAGATACAGTATTTTAATGAGACATTTTCTTAAACTGGGAGAAGCTGGAGGCTTGGGGAGTTAGTCATGTCGAAAGTTATTTTCTATCTACAAAAAACCCCCATATCTTTAGATATGTCTTTGTAAAGTCCGTACCAAAGTGGCTATAATCTAGAAGGTTACATAATATTGCTAACACAATCTAGTAATTTCCCAGATTTCTCTTAAATGCAACCAAAATCTGAAGTCAAACCAAACAAAACAGAACTATTACCAGCTTAACATAAAACTTTATGTATTAACGCACAAATATTTCTCAGGTAGTTACTGTATACCCCCCTGGGGAAACCAGAAGGTTTTATCTGCTGAAAATTTCTCTAGAGTGTATGTAATACCTATAAAACATGTACATCAGGTGGGACACATGGTTAGAGAGAGATGAACTCTGTTCCCAGTTCTCAGTTCTGCCATTGTTGAGGTATGGGTAACAGGGAGAAAATAATTTCCCAGTAAAAAACTGTTTCTTCGTCTTCATATGATAAAACCTCTCAAGCTAATAAGCCATGCCTTCCACTCATAAGTAATACTTGCACAACACAGTGGAGGTGTCATCCTGCTGATCCTGGTTTTAGTTTAGCTACTTTGGGTAACAACAGTGGACATAGCATTAACAGTGGTGGCTAGCAGAGCCCACCACCACCTCATCCCCTTTCCTCTTCGTTCTTGAAGCCAAGAGGCCAAACAGGGAGCTTGGTCTGACTGAGGACTGGGAAAGAAGAGAAAGTAAAAAGGAATAACAGGGCTGTATATAATAAGACAGACTGTGAGAAAAAGGAGGAAACAATTTTACCATCCAATGTATTATATATCATATTGGCATCACTGCGGTAACTAATTCACTTAGAACTGAGACACAACTACTATACTGGTACGTTGCCCAGTGCTAATGCTGAAAATACAAAAAGAGACTACAGGTTATGCCAGCTGAGCTAGAAACATGAGAGAGAAAGCATTTACTCCAATGAAACTGTGATGAGACTATATACTGTATGAGCAAACTTTAACCGCTTGCCAAAAATATCTGCTTTGCAAGACAATATCATTTCTACTATTTACATAAGACATATAGGTCTCCTCACTGCCATAAGTAAACTTTTTTCTTCTTCGAATCCTGGAATGGGAGGACGATGGCAAAGCAGTCGGTAAGGCTGAGAATATAATCCTATTTCATCTTCTAAAGTTACATGCTTTCAGAGAGCATTTTCAAGTTCTTTGTTTAAATTGTTCAATAATGTGTTCACATACCAGAACTACCATTTATAAATATAGCACTTGGCAATGCAGTCAGTGCAGACAAAATTAAATAAATGGCTTTTGTTGAAGCATTGGTACAGCTGGTATGCATTTCTACTATGAAGGAAGGTAGTTACGCCTTTTAATTCAAAAAATTAAAACACTTTTCCCTTTCTCTATGAAATGTGAGGAAGACGGAAACAAGATATGGAATATAGCAGAGGAAAGGCCCAAAGAAGTGTAGAAATGCAGGTGTAAAAGGTCAAGGCAGAACCTTGGTCCCACAGGAGCAATCAGGAGGAGAGAGCCCAGGCATAGGATGTCTGCAGCTCATGCTGGAGGTGGCAATACCAGGGCCCCACTACATCACTGGCACAAGGTTCTGCTCCAAGCAGAGAGCCAGAGAAGGTGGTTGGGGTCTGACAGTGTCACAGACAGACAAGCTGAGCTGCTGCTCTCTTGTTGGTTATACTCATGGAGAGGGTTTCAGAGCAAAAGCATAGCTGATGTCTGGACGGATGTCGGCTTGACATGTAAACACCAACAAAGTTGTAAATATATATGTGGGCTGGATGCCTCGAGGCATTTTCTTAGCCCCAGATTGGCCCCTAGATGGCAACAAAGTAGTGATACGGTGTGGATGAGCTTACAAACATTTGGTGTCAAGATGGGTTAAAAATTGAGGACTTTAGCTTCTCAGGCTCTCAGTGTGGCAAAGAGAGGAGGGGCAATAAAGGAGAAAATATCTCTCAAAACAGGAATAAAGCACACTTTTACCTTGGCTTTCACTGCAGTAAGCATATCCTCTGAAACTTCTGTATTTTGTGCAGATCAACTTCTGGTGAATCTTCTGTCAAGTAGGGCAAATGGAGCCCCATTTGGGATAATTTAATTGCCTAACTACAGTGGATTAAGGTTAGAAGTATCCCAGCCTGTATCCCTGCGGAAAGGACTGGAGAAAAAAAGAAATAATCATTGTTATTTTTTAAATGTCTTTCTTTGCCAGTCTAAAAATATATCACATACCCAGCTAAAACAACACACTTTGCACAGGTAGCTGGAGCACCATCAGGCAGTAAGGAGGATAGCCTTACACTGCCTCTGAGGGTAGCAGTCGTGAAGATGATCTCAAGAGATTATTTACAATCCACTGCCTTATGATGAAACAGGATAAAGCATGCCTAAAACATCACTGAAAGATTTGGCCTTATAATAGCAGAGGGACTGGCAATAGTGGCGGTTCCCAGGGAAGCAGAGCTCAGTGCTTAGCATTTATTTTTACTGCAGATGGGGTCTGCTTGGCTAGCACAGCTCTGCCTTTCTCCCTGCATCATCTTTAGGCAATGCTTGGGAAATGTGTGCTCCACATTCTCTCGGGTCTTGCACTCACAGCTGTTAGTGCAAAGCAATAAATCCCATTCTAACTTTCCTACACTTGTGTAATTGTCTGTGTAGGACAGTAGAGACTGGATTAATCTCATATTGTGTGAGGAAAGCAGGGTGTAAAAGGACACACATCAGTGTGCTAGCTATCCTGCAGACACTGACAGTGTTGGCTGTGCAACACCTCCATCCATATATTTGGGGCAAAAGTCTCTAATGAGCACATGTGGCACTAGCTGCCAGTGTGACTGGCCTCTGTGCTGGGTGTGAAGATGAATAACAACAGGGGCATGGGAAGAGTCAAGGTCAAACTGATATTTAATGCTTTTCAAATAACAGACTGGAAGAATTTATTTTTAGACTTTGACTTCAGTTTTCTTCATGCACTCAGGTGGTTTTAAAGGAATTTCCTGACTACATGAAAAATTTCTCTTTCCCTGAAAAGTGGAGAATTCTTGTATTTCACTAAGGAATTAGCGATTGCATCATTTGCCACTGACAAAGCAGTTAAAGTATTTATGGTATGATTAAGTTCTCTACTTCACTAAAGCCAAGACATGAATTCACAGACTTGTTTTGCACTGCTGGATATGTGGGCAATGATTAAATGGGTCATTCAACAACAGTAGCTCCTTTGACAGGACGTGTATGAACTTGGGCAGTTTGGAGTGATGTTCTCAAAGTCACTCTAGAGGCTTTCACTAGCACAAGGCCAGTCCATTTCATGGGAATGACACATTTTTTCCTGCGAGAAGCTGTGAAAGCATTATCTTGTTCTTTCTATGGACAGCTTGGTTCCTGGTGCTCCTTAGCAGAAGGTATCATTTTACAGAATGATGATTTAGATCTGAAACTGACAATATCAGAACTTAATGATGAGAACTCTCAAATGTCAGAACAGTCAAGGAAATCACCTGAACCTTCAGTTCCTATGTCTACAGATATAGGATTCACACTCCTAACTCTTGTTACAGACTTAGTCATAAACATTCTTGAAGTAAACCCACAATGAAAATTAATAATACCCAGATTCTTCTTTCTTGCTAAAAATGAACAGATTCACATAGATCTGCCTGGTCCAGGAGGAGAAGGATGGAAAGGGCTTTCTCCAGTAATATCAGTGAAAAGAAGGTAATTGCCAGTAAAAATGTGTTATGGCAAACAAATGTACAGCAGACGTGAAACACCTTGTACTTTCAGTAGAAATAAAGCTAACGTCAGGAAATGATCATTCATTTTTATAATTTCTGTCTTTTCTGTTGCCTGCCGTTATTGTAGTTTCAAAGCACTTCATACTTCCAACTGTGCTGTTTAACCTCAAAGGGAACTCAGTTAGTGATATAGCAAGGACAGGACTCATATTTCTTTACTGTCCTCAAGAGGCAGTTAACCAAGGCAGATGTACAGGCTTAAGGGATGCTCAGGAAAACCAATTATTCATTCTGTACTTGCTTTTGTAGTGAGGGGCATTGCTGTAGAGAAGAACTGATGTAGAGATGTAATTGTTCTAGTAGATATGGTTAGAAAACGTGTGGTTTGTAACGTATGCTCAGACTGGTACACATTTAAACCATGTTTAGGTACATTTACACTTACGACTCGGCTGTATTCTTAGCTGAGTCTCACTGCTGCCATGAGTTTCTCTGACAATGTGAGGAATAACTAAAAACCTAAATGGCTTGCAGCACTGCCTGAATGTAAGAGGTGCAAATCTTACAGACCAGCCACTGCACTAGGTAAACAAAAAAGCCTGTGAGGGGAGGTTTTTATTCTGAGTCCTTGTAGTCAGTAGGCTGAGAAGGTTGTTAACATCGAGGATGCCATAGCAACATTTTTTTCATGCATGAGACAAAAATTTTGAGTGTCTAAAACAGAATGGTGGATTTCATTAGATTGAAAAATACTGAAATAACTGTCTTAGTGGTGCAGTGGATTAGCTGCTTCCAACAGATTTTATAAGCAACTTTAGAGGTATAGTTGTCAATGGCAATTTTCACATTTTGCTGTGCAGTTCTGCTAAACTCATTGTCAGTGGTTTTTATAGCCCTCATCCAGTTTTCTTATTATCCTGTAAAATGGGTTACTTAGTTTCAAGTAAAGTGTTCCATACACCATAAGTTGTTTTATTTCTTATTGTGATGAAAATGGAAATTAATCATTAATCTCAGTAAATTTATTCTTTTCTTTAATTTGTTTGAAGACTGCAGCAAAGACAATGTTTTCTTTGTCCTGAAAAGACCTGAAGGATCTGCTGGCAAAAGAAACCGAAACATATACAAAATGCAATATGCAAAGGACAGACCTGCACATTCCTTATGAATTGAGATGTTGAAACACTTGGAGAAATTAAGTAAAAGTTACATTTTCAAGATCTGTCATTCATTATGACACTAAGTAAGGTGAAGTTCTTTGCCTTATTAGCGGGATGTACCCCTTTGCAGACCTGATGAGTGCAGCAGAAAAGTAGATATTTTATTAAGAGGACAAATAATTACAATTTTTAATGAAAGCCATATAATAAGTATGGTGCTTTGATGTTTTTTTCATCAATCTTGTAATTATAAAATAAGTAGCAAATTCTATATGCCCTTCTTGAAACAGCAAAGTTGCCTGAATACTGAGAAAGCGATGTTTTTTCATTCAAATTCTAGAGTCTTTCCGGTTCTGCCATATGTGGTGGATTTCACTCTTACTGGAAATATTCTCTGTTACGTGGGATTTTTTCCACAAAAATGTGTGGTAATAGCCATTCTCCATAAAAATACTTCTACAAGGAAAATATTTGGGCAGAATTGTGGCATTTTTTGTCCCCATTATTGACCACATATAATATTTTATTTATTATCCTATAGTTTCAAGATACAAAAAAAATAGTAAAATTCCCACCTTTAGAACAAAACAGTGTAATTTGTCTTTAACTCATAAAACATACAATGTCAATGATAACATAAAATTTTTCAAGAATTTAACTGTTCTGATATTAAAACAACTGTGAGCTTGAGGGTATTTTACTGAATTAAGTGGTGCTCACAGGCAATTTCCAAGCAAACAAAATTGCCTATATTAGCTACACAGAATAAAGAATTTCAAACCGGCAGAATAATCATCAATAAACATAATGAAAAATTTTTAAATGCAACTCCAAAGACTTTTGGACCTCAGAAAGCAAAAAAAGATCTTGTCTGTGCCAATCGGAAACTATCCACTTGTCGCTCAGAGAGAAGAATATGCCTGAAGATAACCAGCCCTTTCCTGATGCCTCTCTCACCAGGAAAGTGTCATACCCTGGACAAAACAAGAAGAATGTGGTTGATTAATCCCAGTTTGAGCTGAAGGGAAAAAAATTACCCCATGAGAAATTGTTATACATGAAAGGCAGAAAAAAGGGAATGTTTTAGTGAGTGACTGTACCACTCACCATCTGAGTGCAAGTGAAAGGGACACATGGGGGTCAATGAGGCAAGGCTGAAATTACCAAATAAGGGTCTAAAATTAGTAAAATCTAGGCCAATGCAGAAAAAGTAAAATGGATGCAGGTTGTTTATACAAAAGGGGTCATAAAAATATAAACTAAAGCAAACAGTGAGTCCATGGCTGTGCAAGGATCCTGCCAAGCTGTTTTGTTCCAGACTTGTGCAACCAGAACAAAGACAGAAACAGAACATAAAGTCTGTTCTGCCTGTCCCCCTCTCTGCTTTCTGCCTCCTGTGCCCAGGCAGTAGAGGGACAAGGAGGGACCAAAACTCCTGCACTTTGTGCCAGTGCCTGAAGGTCAGGCTGGGGTCTTAAGGTAGGGTGGGAAAACTCTATTTGGAATGAGGAAAGGTGAGACCTGAGGATGGAGCTCAGAAATGGAGGCAGACGTGCTGTCCCTCTCTGACTTCCAAGGAAACACAATGGAAAGCATGTTTTTTGACTACTGACAAAATTATTGCAAAGTACAGATATATCTGGAGTTTGATTTTGTGTTAAACTGAACATTGAAACTCACATTTTTATCTTCCAAGTATAGCATATAGCATATAAACAGCCTTTTCCTCTCATTTGTTGGGAGGAAAGGCTAGAACAAAATACAAATACTTTCATAAAACACAAGTGAGTAAATATTTAATCTAATATTTGAAAAATATCTCACATAAAAATTGAAAATGAATAGAAACCTCACTTTCCCACTGAATGGAATCCCAGCTTTGTTTTAAAAGTTTTCTAGACTATATCCAGCCTTGTTAACAAAATATATTTGGTGTGTGCGATGTTCACAAACTCGTAGACTTTAAACAGGTGGATTAGTAATACAGTTATTCTACCAAATTATATTATCTTGACTTTCCTTGTGTTTGCAGGGTCATCCGTATATCTCCTGGATGTTTGTTTTGTTTTTTTTTAAACAGTGTCAGGTGACAGAGCAGCAGCCACTGCATTGCTGAAGACAGACAGGGTTGACACCACTCTTATCTTGTACAGGAAGAATCAGCCTCTTGCTCTTTTCACTGATCCAGGACTCCTCTTCCTTTCCACAGAATTAACAAAACTTTGTCTGCAGTCTGTAAAAATTTCAAGACTCCCTTCAAAATTATTGAAAAATCAAAATTTTTGGAAGGATATGAGCAGAATGCAACCAGGAACCTGCTTAGAAATGCTATAGATTTCTATTATGTCACTATGTTATCCATAACACATGCTAGTAACTGAAGGAAAGGAGTTAGCGTTCATCTCCAAATTCTGTAATGGTATAAACTGCATTGGGAGATTTTTCTGATAGATTCACAGAAACAACAGTTATTTGTTAGCCAACAAGGTGACCCCTCAATTTCTCCCAATGCACAGAAATGTTTTCTCCCAAAATCTAAAAAAAGTGAGAAACCCAACAGCATAGGTCAAGTGTATATTTACAGGCAGACCAACTTTTGAAATGCATGCTCTGTATGCTTAAAAGTTATGTCTTGTGTCTTTGCTTGGGATACAGTTTATCGAAAATCCCCCACCCCTTTATTTTCTGCACCAACAGCTATAGAAAAACCTTTTTTTCACCTTATGTGCATTCTCATTAGCAAACAACAAATTGTGCAGATACTAACCACTCATTAAAGTATCACTTTAACTGTAAAGAACACTGTGACCCCAACAGAGAAGTGCTGTAAAAATCCATGTCATGATATTACTGATGGAAAATAAAAATTAAATGAAAAAAATCCTCTGCCTTTTATTGTAGAAATTACATTGAGGCAATTTTGTTACTACAAAAAGTCATTAAATTAGAATTACCAGGTTATTATGTAATTATGGCAATGTGTTAACAAGTGTGAAATAAAGCCCAGAAGATATGCATTTGCTATTGCTTATACAATGCCCAAGAATAGGAGAAAACTGGCTTTTAAACATCTTATTAGCATTGCTTGCTTTGCATTTGGTAGCAGTAATGACTGCTTTGAGTTTCTGTTTTTATCTCTCCCTTTCAGTCCTTGATAAAGGCCAATGTACAGAAATTTCCTCCTAGCCCAGATACTAGCTGGTGTAAGGAAATTGTGATCTACCTAGTGGTGCAAAAGGTGAGAAAACAGGCTGGACAACAATGAAGCTGGCTACATATTATACTAAGCTTTTTTTCTTAGAAAGATTTGAATTTCATGCTCATACACAAACCACCATAAATTTTGTGAAAACGACATTTGAATTCATATCATCCCAGTTACTCTCTGACTATATAGTCATACGGGGAATTCAAAGACATAATCATTATATGTAGTTATGGAAACTGTGAAAAGAAATTTGATACATTTATAGGCGCAAAATGACCATATCAACTTTCCCCAATTTTTTTTTTTAAAAAGTACTTTAAAGTCAGTAGTCCAAAGAGATACTTCAGAAAATGTTTAGTAGAGAAACTTAGTCTAAAAATGTGTGGTAATGCATACCAATATATGTCTGAAAACTCTCTGTAATTATAATATATCTTAGCAGACATAATTTGTTTCCTGCACATACAAAATGCACATACAAGATGCCAATTTCCTCAACAGTTGCATTATACATTGATTAACTGTAACATATATACACACCAGAATGTGGTTCAACTTTGTCCTTGTTATTTTAGAAACTCAGACTGATATTTAGACTGAATATAAACCAATAAAATTATAAAATAGACACACAATGTCAAAAGCCAGAAATAAATAGGAATCCTGAACGCAAGTCACTTGGTTAAGTTCCCACAAATGTTGCAAAGAAATAAATAGTCAATAAAAAAAGGCAAAACTGTCAAAAAGTCATTTACCTTCTCCGGATCTATGCAACATCTCTCATAACTAAGGACTTCTGTTACAGTGTAATTTTAACAGCTTCTAAGACAAAAACTGCATTCCTAGTCGTAGAAATATGAATTGAATACCGAAAAAAAGAGTGCAAAATAAGTAGATTCACAGGACGAGGAATTCAGATTCTCCCTAGGCTTGTCTCCTTCACCCGCAGCTACAGAAGTTTAACAGTTTTGTAAATTAATGTCTTGTAGATTCCAGGGTAAGCAGCCTGGTATGGACTCAGGAGACTGGCCTGCAGTCTGTGTCACAACCTCTGTGACTTACAACCAGGCATGCTCCCAAATAACCTGATCAAGGAGTATTCGAAACCTAAAACATCACTTTCATTTGCCAAATGTAAAGCAATTTGCAGGACAGACAGTTTCAGAAATATTTTTGCTGTATCACAGAAGTTTTTTTCTGTATTATAAATGCTACATTGCCTAAGGGAGAGAAAAGGGACATGGAAGGAGCTAGCCGTACTTGGAGAGAAATAGTTTTATTTGAGCCCAGTGTGAAAACCATCTGCTTGTAAATTACCTATCCAAAATATTATCAATATTTATATGGAAACAGATGTCAGAAGTATTTACTGATCACATACTGTAAGTGATCAATATGAAGGAAAAGAAAAGTAGCTTTGTAGAAGAGCATCAAGAGAGTTACAGGAGGAGGTCAGAAGTCAGGGCATTAAGATTATCCATAAATCTGAACATGCTCTCCTTTGTAACTGAAACTTTTCTATAGAGGCTGTTCCATTGCAGAGGGATTCTCCTCTAGCAGCTCACACATGAAGTCCAGAGGTTCACCTCAGCTACGAAGGATATCAAGGAAACCTGTGGAGCTGGATATGCCAAGCAACAAACATTCGTGTAAAGTCCTTTGTTCTGATTTTCCCAGAGGTGTAAGGGCAGCCCTCAGCTACCTGCAGAAGGCAGAAGCGTAGCCAAATGGTTCTTATTCTCCTTCCAGATCCATGTGAAGTGGCTTAAGAGCAAAATTCTGTTCCTTGCCCAGACACTGATGTGCCAGATTGGATTCAGACAACTTGTTTGTACTTGAGTTTATACAGTGTCTGAGTAACACAGACATGGAGTGTACACATACATGCACATACACACACACGCATTCACGGGAGTGCCATTACACAGATTCCTATAAGAATTGCTTCAACAGCCTTTTGAGCTGTGTAGATGCAAGACCTGGAAAGCAATCTTACAGTAACTACTAATCTTTCATTTCACTGCTCCTTTTTTTGTAAGAAATCTGAAATTACTGTGGTTACTGTCCACGTCACACTGAAATCTGCAGTCTCAGTCTTTGCTACAGTTTTGTCACCTGCATTTAATTCATGCCTCACTCAAAGGTATTTGAGACTTTTATCAGGAAAGAAAGTTAAACAAATGCCCAGTAGTCAATGTCTGTTGTTTTCAAAGGACCAAAATAGAGAAAAAGAGAAACTTGTTTCCTTGCTCTTTTCCTTGTACCTCAGCATCTCAGGTACTTTATACACCTTGTATGTTATACGACAACATTCAGAAACACCAAATAAAAGTAACTTTTACAGTCACTACTCAAATGCAATGTCATGTAGGTAACCAGTGCATTGACTGCTACCTGGACCACAGCTGGAAAGTTCAGCAGAGGCTGCAAAGCCTGACCATAACGGAATATAGAAACACAGCAGGTCATTCTGCCTCTAATTTCCTGTTTTATCGGTTGGATAGTGCAAAAATTGGTCATATAAAGCTATCTAGGATGTGTGTAAGCAACAGTTCAAGCACCACATTGTACAAGCACCAGGAGTGGCTGCTGGTTATGTGAATCAGCTGGCCTCTGAGTGGTCTGGGGAATATTCCTTTCACAGTGTAATTTCTTCTTTTCAGGCTGAAAAATTCTCATGAAAAATGCGCATTTTCTCACAGGGGATAGTACAGAAATGGCAAAGAGGGTTGATCTGCCTGTTTTAATCCAAGAGCTGACCTCTCAGCCACTCATTTGCAGAACAGCCCCGTGGGTTTTTGTGGTCTCTCCTTCAGCTGCAGGATGAGGGCTCAGGGGTAGCACCTGCTGCTGGGGCTCAGTTTGGCTCTGCAAGCCCAACAGTATCAGTGCCACAGAACGGTCTGATTACTGCCAACTTCAATTTGGAAGCCACCACACTGAATACCAGCTGTTGATGTCAATTAAGCTATTATTTCATTGATCCATAGCTGAGTCAACTACTTGGAGATAATAGCATCTAGTAAAGGTGTGACAGTCCTCAGATCTTCTATTGCACGGGAAAAAGATTTTTCTGCCCAGAATGTGACAAAGTTTTCTGGTTTATAGTCTTTTCCAGACCTCCTGGTCACACATATATAAGCATTTCCCCAAAAAGAAGCCAAATGTCAACTTTTGCAAGCCAGTGAGCTGATATTCTTTGAAACTTCATAAAAAAGATCAAACTGGCAGCAGTTCAGGCTGAATTTCTGTGGGTATGAATTGCAAAACGCCTGTATAGTTTTAGTGAGCTACTGGGAAAAGGCTCTACTCTTCATCGCAATACTTTTCTCTCAAGAAATGTCTCACACTTTCCTGCACCTGTCAGCATTCTCTTCCCATGTACACAGTGTGTCCAGTTAACATTTAATAGAGATATTAAAAATGCAGAACCGATTCATTTGTGTTTCCTTTCAGTTTTATAGTTTCTAAAGCATTTTTTTTCCTTAAACATGGATTTTCATGGGATTTTCATAAATAGCTATGTTTTCTGAGGAATTGGACCATAAATATGTACAAATACAAACATTCACACATGTGCAAGCAGGTGCAAGTAAAGCAGTAAGGAAGAAAAGAAAGATGTAATACAGGTTTTTCCAAACATTTTTTTTTTAAAAAATCCTGTCACAGAAGGGCTGAAGACAGTTATAGTAGCTAAAGGTGTGCAAGCAGAGGTAAGAGGCAGAAAAATTTTTTACATTTTCAGTTTTCTGTCTTCACAAAAGCTCCAAACTTGTGAGATACCTTCTACATTTAGATGGAGAGAAAACAGAATAAGACAAGTTAAGCACAGAGGCAAAAATTTTATAGTTATGTTACCTACCTTGAGAATTCAGAAGCCCATTTTATTTTTACAAGTTAGCAATAAGGACGAATAATATTTAAAAAGTAATCTCCCAACTTTGAGATTTTGAACCTGTCAAGAGCATAACAAGTGAAAAAAATACATTCTTCAATTAAGGTGACAGTGCACCATGTGACAAAACAACTTCACATTGTGAAAATAAAGTAAAACCAAAATGATAGCAAGGCAATTATATTGAAATTTACTCACAGCAAAGTCTATAACTTTAACGTACTATTCCAAAAACATAATGTAGAGGGAATAACAAATGCTTTTGTCAAAATATGTCAAATATCTGTAGGTGGAAACATTGACTCTAATGTTTCCCAACAAATCTTCTCAAGTCCTGACTTCAGTTCTGGGGAAAGATATGAAAGTCAGCTTTGGAAGAAATCTTCTTCCAGGGTTCTGTTTAGAAAGAAATAGAAAGAACAGGAATATTTGAACAATCTGTCATGATTACAATGTCCTCCTAAAAGGTGGAAAGGGCCCACTGCTAAAAATTTGTGGTTATAACTTCCTTAAAAATAAAGCTTGTTATGGAGGCTGGGAGGCTAGAGGTAGAAATGTCCTTTGACAGTATCCTGCCTCCTGCTCAGCAGTTAGAGCAAGCTCTGAGGGGAGGACTTGAACAAGCTTGCTCTTACCTCTTTGAGGTATAGCTACCCCTTCTGAATTGCCTGAAACAAAATGTGAACCATCAGAGTAATCTTCTGTCCTATATAGCCTCAACATGAAGAAAATATCCTTGTCTTATAGCAATACTGTATTTTAAAGATACATTGTGTTTACAGATTCTGAATCCTCTGTCCTCCAACGGCTGAAAAATGAAGAGATACAGAGAAAGTGACTACAGAGTTGTACATAATTGGATTAATTCACAGCAGGAAAAATTTCATCACTGAACCGTGGAGCTCAGAAGGCTGGATCAAATGCAGTTTGCTGTGAACAGAACTGCAAATGTGTGATGGATGGCACAGAGCCGCGATCAGAGCAATGTTCATTTCTGTCAACATCATGAGAAAAAACCTACAGGAGACTAAGCCCAATTATTTTCGTTCATACATATGATCACACTGAACTTAAAAGAGATACCCGAGTGACAAAAAACCCAGCATTCAATTCTAACTGAAACCAAGCAATTGTTTTAAATCAGACTGCTATAAACAAGTATTCAATGCTTCCATGACTGAATGTATGCAGGTTATTGCCGAGTGTCAAATTTTTGCTGAAGTTTCTACTGCATGTAAATGAGGAGAGCAGAAAATGTACTCTATGCTGAATGAAAGTGCAACACTCACCTGTAATTAGCTTTTCATTCTTCTCATTCATTAAATGAATTAATCTAAAACAGTGGGAATTGGATTTTATTTTCAGTTCTCACTGTACATATGAACCAGACCCATATGCTGAATTTAAATTTTAAATGTTTACTTAAATGTTTGGGAATTCAATGATTTTTGGATTATGAAAGACCTGTAGGCTAGAGTAGCTAATTTAAGTAAGAAAAAGAAGAAACCCCAAATATATACAAGTCTTAACTTATCTAGTAAGATGTCCAAACATGTCCAAGGTCCAAGACACAGAACATCCTTTCACTACATTTCCAATGTCTTTGGAAAACACTAATTACTGAAGACATATTACAGATGGTTAAAAAAATGACTTGGATATTTCATGTCTATCTTTCCTTCAATCGCATTTTAGCAGTCACAAATAGGTGTCCTGGGCTATATTTCCAAGGAAAAAAAAAAGCTTTGAATTCACAATAAAAGACAGCTACTGCACTAACTTTTGAAAACTATTATTATCCAGTAAAAGTGGTAACAAACTGACTTCTTGAAGCCATGATAAAAGAATATCAGAAATGCCTAAGTAGACAGTTCTTTTTCTTTTTTTTTACCTCTGTTCTCTTAAACCTTTCTACAATTTTCCACTTATGATTAACTCAATTTAAAAGACACTTATTTTATCTATCCAAAATTCAGTCTTCATCTGTCATCTTTCTGTAAATCATCACACCAGTTTTCAAAATTAAAAATTAGGAGATCTAGTACTGAGCCCTTAGATCTTAGTTTAGTTCTATTTAAAAAAGCTGAATGATGATTAGGTGATGCAGCAAGTTTCCTGTTGGCCCCATGCCATCAAACCAGATGTCTCCTGGGAAAGAGAAAACACAACCTTTCCTCTGTTGCTTCAGACCAGTAGTAAGAACTTCAGTGGGAAGGAAGTGCCTCAGAAGGATCTTTCCTTAAATCTGCTTTTACTGGAATAAATTCAATTGCAAATAGAAGGAAATGCAGCTCCTCTTCCACCATTCATCATTTTATTCGCTGCTAACTGTACTTCACCATGAAATTTTTCCAACAAATTATGCTAAACCTGTATTTAACATTTACATAACACTTTTAGTTAGGTTCAAAGTAATCTGTAACTCACAGATTTTTAACTTGCTTCAGTACTGTGAAATTACTTAAACTAAATGGGAGTTATTATGGGAGAACACTGAGGATTATCAGGATCTTCTGATAATTCCACCAGTCAGACAACCATCATACCATCACAGATTTTCACTGAGTTGCTGATTATAATATTTTGTTACATCCTGTGCTTCACTCACCTCCTCACAGTTACCATCTACAACATGCAATTCATCCATCAGGAGGTATAAATGCAGTCTTTTTTATGAAACCAAAAAAGATGGGGAGGGAACCTCCAGCCAGCTCAGCCGCAGAGTGGCAGAAAGTGAGAAAGCAACCACACCAGATCTGGTGTTTGCTGAGCAGGGCAAAACACTTTTAAAGGACAGCCATTCTCACTTAAAGCAGAAACTTTCCAGTTCAACATTAATATCTGCTGCCTCAGCCTGCACTTAAATTTGATTCTTCTCAGAAAGGATTACAGAATTAGAGATTAGACGGAGAAGAGATTTGAATGCTGGTACATAACCACAGATCTTTTTAATTTTTAAAGAAGTCCCTTCACCCCCCAAAATGAGAAACATCAAAATTTAGTCTGAAAGTGAAATAAAGTTCTGTATCAACAAGAACATTGACAGGTCAGTCAGTATTCACCCAGCCTGCTTAATGGCCTTTCTTGTAGCTGCTTAACCAAATACAAACACTAAGTGAGGAGAGGCCCCTAGTGTGTCTCTTATATCTCACTGTAAACTTCTAGTACAATTTTTAATACAATTTTTAGTACAGTTTTTAATACGGCCTCCATTAAATGATGGACATGAAGAAGGTGAACAAAAAATTGATCCTCACAGATTAATTGGCCTTTCACCAAGCAAACAGTGCCTGCATCTGGATGCCTTTGATGGTCTTTACAACACCTTTCACTTGTATATTTTTCTCATTTTGCAATCTTTAAGCTACTTAGTGTCTTGCCATTTACATTTAAGCTCACATCCAAAAATTATTTAGGCTCCTTATTTCCCTCAATGTTTTCCCTACCTGCTTCACCAAAGCAATTCAGAGCTACACTGGCCAAAAGCAAAGAAGACTGAAGAAGAGGGTAAAGGCATCTGGCACAGGTTTATATATGTGACTAAATTTTTTTAGACTTGTAGTCCAGAGCACACTTTCTTAAAAGCAGCCACAGGACCTCCCTTTTACCTTTGCAAGGAACCAAACTTCCTGGACACACCTCTGCTGTGCTGGCACTTCAGTCCCCAAATTGCCTGTGAAATTGTGATCTTCCTGATATATGTCTTCCCGTGTCACAATACAGATGTGCCGTGCTGCTACAAATACACAGTTTGACCATCATTCATGTATGCCTCCTCCTAGCAGACAGACAGCTCTTGAAGTCTGCACTTGTGAGAGCTGGACCTCAGTTTGCATTCTCATTCCAAATCATTCCTGGAAAGCAGTAGCAGGACCAGGGGCAGAGAACAGCTTGTTTTGGGATATACCATGTTTTGATCTTCTCTTGATTTTCATAGTTTTCCTGCAGAAAGACCAGAGGCACTGCTAAAAGAAATTAACGCATATACGTAGGGCGTACCAAAAGAGGCTGAGAAAAAGATCGCCACCATGTTTTATGAATGAAGTTTCAGATGACTATTTCTCATCTCATGACTGCCTTTGTAATGTTTTCAAGCCATTCCTGTTGTCAGAAGCTATGAGATTCTTTTGACAGATGTTTCTACCTGTTTGTGTTCCATGAAGACAATTCCTGTGACGATTTTCCATTCCATTACCTTGTATTCAGTCTGGTATGACTCTACTGGAACTTCTTATGAGAAATACTGGTGTAAAGGAGAGGAGGAAGGGATTTGTGGTGCTATGTGGTGGAAGAAGTCTTACCATTCAGAGAGCGTCAATAATTAAGTACAGTATTTTGCCTGAGAAGGAAAAATGGTTTTGAGAAAAGAGGGGGGAAGAGGACTGTCCATGACCCTTCAAACACTTCCATCACAAGAGAAACTGGAGCAGCAAGCACCACAATATGAAACTCTATGCACACAGTAGTCACTCATAGACTTTTGCAAGGAGAAGGAAAGTATTTGGCAGTGGCAGTACCACTGAGCAACTGGGTTTCTGCTCCATTTTTGAGACTATATCAGTCTCTGCAGTTCACAAGTTTTGACTGTCTTTGTTTTCTAAAATAAGACTGAGACTCGCCTCATACAAACTTGTAATGAAGAAAGAGTGCCTCACCTCAGACTGCATTCTGGTATGCTCAGGATTTGATTTGTTTCATCTGGAGAATGCTTTAAGCCCAGAGAGTTATTTGTGATAACTGTTTTAAACTAAAACTATCCCCCAAGGGGCAGTGAAGTTTAATTTGTTTATCAGGCCACAAGCAGGCATGATAAACACTTCTCCTTCTGCAGATCCAAGAAGGCAGTTAAATTGTATCTCAGTAGGCATTCACGTGACCCATGTAAGATATCAGACTTGGAATTCATTCTTTTTTACAAATAAACTGATGAAAACATGTCTGTGTAGAGATCAGTGTAAGAAAAAAGGACAATTGATGTCATAATTTGGATAAACCCACGAAACCACTGGCAATACCCCCCCCCACACACTTTTTAGATACCTGCCTTATAGATAACTAGATACCTTAGATACCTAATCAGAAGATTAGAGAAAAAGTCTTTATTGATTCTGTTTTTCAGACAAATTGCATAACACTATACTCTCATTTTAAAGAGAAAGTTTTCAGAGTTAAATTGCCTTTTCAGCAGCCCTTTCCACTGGAATTGCTGCAGGAACAGAACAATATCCCAAGTATGTTCAGGAAAAATTTGTGTCCCCCATTAAAAACTACTGATAGCACATATGGATTTGAAATATCTACTCTCCAGCCACCCAGGTCGTCTGTTTATGGTCCTGATTGTACAGCAGACTTTGTCTATCCAGGGGACGTGTTGTGGTGTACAGTTATGTACACATGCATTACTTAAGGGTGTGCATTGCTTACTTAGTCTAAGTAAGTGTATGTGATAATGGGCACATAAAAGTGTACATTATTTACCTCATAGTTGAGAAACAGTACAGAAGCAAAAGGCCTTTATGTTTCTCACCTAATCTACTTAACACCACCAGTTGCAGATGACTTTGAAGCAGCTGGACTTTGTTGCCATAACGTAAGACAGAAACATTAAAGGCTTGTGAAAGATGAATTCTGGTGCATTTAGTTCACTTGTTTGCTCTAGAGTTGCATTCACAACATTGTCTCCTATCCTCTTTAGTTCTGGGTGCTGTAGTGGTAGTGGCTACAGTGCAGATGCCTGTTCATCTGCATCAAATCCTAGATGAAATGGAAAGAAGACAGAAAGGCCTGGTGAAATGGGCAGACAGACCACTAATCAGAACAAAAATATGTGTAAGAATGTGTCACTTGATGTGACCAAAGACATTTGCAAAAATCCCCCCTAGTTCTTTTCCTCTGGGGTTGACATGGTAAAACCTCAACAGAAAAGTCCCTGTGGAACACAACTCAGTGCAGGTTCTGCAGCAGGCAGGGGTCAGCTAGAGAAACCAGCACAACAAGCACAATCACACAGTTTAGTGTTATGCGCAGTGGGCAGCATCATCCAGAATGAATGCAGCTTTTCCCTGGACCCACACTTGCTGCTCCCAGCCATGCTGTCAGCTCAGGAGCAGTGGCCCGTTCAGTGCTGAAGACTCACAAAACCTCAGAAATGTATTTGATTTCTCAGGCTGATGAACTCTTGGCTCATTGGCTGTGATCCAGGCTTAATGAGAGAGTTACCAGACTTCTGAGAAATGAAAGAAACACCAATGGCAGTAATCTCAGAAAGTCTGGGAAGAGGAGATCAGTGCTGAAGTGCATCCAAATATGTAAAATATTTTTGTGTATATATTTTCAATAGAAGGAAGGAAATTTTAATAGATAAGGGAAAAAAACAAACAAAATGTTTAGGTTTAGATTCTATTTCTTTACTAACTTTTATGCTCTTCTACCAGCGGACAAACTCTCTAAATTGCATTTCTGCTGTTGCTCTTAGAATCTTAATCTCTTAATCTCTTACCTTATGTACACTATTTTATAGGAAAATGCTACATAAATTCTTTGATTTTTTATTTAGCATTTGCTTATTCCAGCTTTATAGTGACTCACTTAGGCTTCTGTACATAGTTACCTTATTGAGATTCAACTGTATTTTCAAGTTTCTTAGGAAAAATCAGGTCACAGTACTTAATCTGGCTTTTGTGAAGATCCATTATTTTCTAGTCCCTGCATCTCTCTCGTTACCATATGGTTTATTCTTCCCTTTGCTACATGTGCCTTTACAGAGCTGTGAGTGAAGAATTGCACACAGTCTTCCAAATCTGGCCTTACCAGCTCAAATGAAACCCATTTCCAAATTCTCACTGTTGATAAACATATATATATATATGCATCTCAGAATGATGTTGATTTTATTTTAACAGATGTTAAGCATTCTGACAAGGATCCTGGACTTCATCCACCACTGTCCTTCATTCCTACCTAAAATTTTATGACATATGGAAACAATATTTAATGTGTAATACAGCTCAGTAAGGTAAAATAAAATGGCAGATATGCTAGGAAGACTGACTATATTTCCAATCTGTTAAAAGAAAAATTGTAGTCTTTCTTTCTGGAGCTGAAAAGTGCATTGTGGCCCATGTAAGCAAAATACAACAGTCCATTCTTTCAGAACAGATTGCCTTGAACTGACTGAGAATTAATTCCTGTAAAGTTTAGTAAACATTTCTCTAAGGTTTGTATACAAAGAATCTAAAGGTTACATGGCATTGTTCTTGATTAGAAAACACTTACATGTTATTATAAATATTTCAACACATCGTAAATATATAAATATAATCACATGATGATTTTAATCTGACCAGGTTGGTAACAGATCAGTAGCCATGAAGCGATGGACATGGGTTTCAACACACACACCAGATATCTACTGAGACTTATGACATCACAGACTTTTGTGCAACAGTGATGTAGCAACAGTTAATTGTAAACTAGTACACATAGGAAGACTGTTTTGGTACATAAACACCTAAAACACTGCCATAAGAAAATGATCATTTCAATATTACATTTTGGTGGTGGGCTAATAGTCTTCCATTTGAAGGGGTAGGACCACATTTAAGTATCAAAGCTTGTTGAAAAGAGAAGCCATCTTAGAAGAAGGAACAGGAATTTTGCACACACGTGTATAAAGACAGGAAACAATGAAAAAAAAATAAGGTCCCATTTTAATTCATGTATTTAAAAATAACTTAAATCCTGGTTCAAATTATATTTTTAGTTTAAAAATCTGTTTCAAAATAAGAAAGATGAAAATAGAGGCTAATAAGTTCATCTCATTAATATGACACAAAATCTTGAGAGTGGCATTCTCTATGTACATTCAAGTTTTACATAAACAGAGAAGCATGGATAGTTTTAAAAATGAAGGTCAGCCCCACCTCCTCCTACTGTGTGGTTATTGTAAACCTTTTCTTTTGACACCATACTTTAAAAGCTCTCAGTATGAGTAATTGTGTCACGGTTTTGCCAACTGTGCAGTTATGAGAACTTTCTTTGAGATGGGAACATTAAAGAAGCATCCCTAAAACTCCCTGTGGCAGATATTTTCAGCTTCTAAGTTCATGATATTCTCAGAAATAAAAGAGTTAATGAATCATTATTAGAAAGACCATCTTGACTCACTTACACATTAATACACTACTAATAATTGAATTTATGAATTGCAAAAATACATCAGCAAATATATAGATACATACGCACACATATATATCTGTATTAAATTTTCCATTTCAGAAAAATATAATCAAAAGCATGGAAATTGCATATTTTTAAGTTTTTGTCAACAAAGTTTTCTTTGCTTGAGACTTTGCTATGACAAATTGCAGCCAGAAGCAAATGTTCATGGTTGAGAAAAAGTTATAAATCACTAAAATTGTGGTTTTATAATGGAAACTGAGACAGACTCTTAACTACAGTAGGAAGAACAAGAGATTTTATAATACTTATTAATATATCTCCGTGGGAAATATAATTGCAAAGAAATTAAACATGAGGCTCTCTAGCTATAAACTTCCCCTTCCTCCAACCTTCAGGAGAGTGTTGGGAGCAATATTAAGATTAATTTTAAATTAGCTAGGAAACACTCATTCTGGCTCTGCAGAGAGTTAGAACATTGCATGTCCTTGCAAAGTTGGTTCCATTGACTTTGAGGCAACAGGCTGCAGGCAGTGGTGTCTCTGACGTTCTGCAGGATGGAGGTTAACTGCACACTACAGGGCTGATAATGATCAGCCTTCAACTATCTTTGACCAATGCCCATAGCATCTGGAACATTTACTCCTCATCATAAAGCTGTAGAGCACAGCAGCGGTCATCTTTACTTTTTGAGGCCAAAGCATGCCTATCAGACTGCCCTCTCCTCACCCTAAGTGATTGCAATGACCAAACCACTACACTAAAAGTCAAGTACTAGAGGTATTTCCTTGGTGGTATATTCCAGAATTTCACTATTTGGGCAAATTTGATTCCAGAGAATATGAAAGATGAAGAGTTGTTCTTAGTATTAAGCTGGAACAATTCAACAAAAATATGGCAGAGCAGACTTCTAGGTTTTTTAGATCTGAAAAACCAGCACAGATTCCAACTGTCTCTGGATGACATTGTTTTCTATCCATGGCATGCTCAAGCTCTTGCTAGCAGTTTCAGAGGACACCAAAAAGCCACTGTCATGGAGGCTCCAGTGTTACCAGTTATATTTTCTCTGGCAGAGTTAGTTCCCTAAATAATCATGTTGAAAATACAGTGGCAGGGCTGAAAATTCAGTGGCAGGTGTCCTGCTGCACCCTGTGCAGCCCTCCTTCATCAATACATGTGCAGCTTCTGTACCCTGACCAATCCTACAAAGCTTCTGTACCTAATCAGTACTTGGAAGGGCTGTGCAATTTCATCAGGCTTGCATTCTAACTATTGATTTGCAGGACGTAAAATGTTAAGAAACTAAACAGAAATATGCCTGATATTTTTTTCTTGATACTTGGGGTGAGGCTGAGAAAGCATAAACAGAAGACCAGCTGCTTCCAATGCAGAACTCTGTGCATCTCAACCTTTTTCTCTCTCTTCCACTCCTGTTTCTGTGCACCACTTTCTACATATTTTCACGCTGATCTTGAAACTTGCCTTGTCCCAAGACTTGGATATCAGCTAAAGCTTCTGATTACAGCTCTTATTACTCTGATTTCTTGTCTTGTTAGAGACATTGAGTAAGACCGTATATCCATGTACCCTAAAAATCTGCATTGCTTCTCACCCTCAGCAAAAGCTGTGGTGGGTTTAAGGTTGGAGTTCATCTCACTGTCAGATCATTCCACGTAAGAAGACAAGTTTTCCACAGGAAGAGTTTATCTGAAAACTCCTACAATTTACCTCTACCCTCTGCATTTGTGCAGATTTGTTATAGATATACAGACTTAGAAGTACACTTCAATAGCAAATGCTTGTATCTCCACCCTTTTGTTGAACAACGCAATTTAAATCTGTAAGGTACCGATAAGAAGACTAATGGTTGGCAGATTCTAAGTACTGTAACAGAGAATAACATTTTGTTTCTGACCTCTTTATGATTCCATTTTGCTGTAATTATAGGAAAACTAGCCTTAGACTGTCTGGATACAATCATAGAATCACTAGGTTGGAAAAGACCTCCAGGATAATCGAGTCCAATCATTCCCACCTGCCACTGAACAATGTCCCTGAGCACCTCATCTACCTGTCTTTTAAACACTTCCAGTGATGGTGACTCAACTACCTCCCTGGGCAGCCTGTGCCAGTGCCCAATGACCCTTTCCGTGAAAAAAATTCTTCCTGATATCCAGTCTGAACCTCCCCTGGCAGAGCTTGAGACCACTCCCTCTTGTCCTGTCCCCTGTCACTTGGGAGAAGAGGCCAGCTCCCTCCTCTCTACAACCTCCTTTCAGGTAGTGGTAGAGAGCAATAAGGCCTCCCCTCAGCCTTCTCTTCTCTAGGCTAAACTGTCCCAGTTCCCTCAGCCGTTCCTCATAAGGCCTGTTCTCCAGCCCCTTCACCAGCTTTGTTGCTCTTCTCTGGACTCGCTCCAGAACCTCAACATCCTTCTTGTGGTGAGGGGCCCAGAACTGAACACAGTATTTCAGGTGCAGTCTCACCAGTGCCGAGTACAGAGGGAGGATAACCTCCCTGGACCTGCTGGTCACGCCGTTTCTGATACAAGCCAAGATGCCATTGGCCTTCTTGGCCACCTGGGCCACTGCTGGCTCATGTTCAGTCGGCTGTCAACCAACACCCCCAGGTCCCTCTCCTCCAGGCAGCTTTCTAGACAGACTTCTCCTAGTCTGTAGCACTGCTCAGGGTTGTTGTGCCCCAAGTGCAGGACCTGGCATTTGGCCTTGTTACACCTCATGCCATTGGTCTCAGCCGAGCGGTCCAGCCTGTTCAGATCCCTTTGGAGAGCCTCCCTACCCTCCCGTAGATTGACGCTTCCTCGCAGTTAAGTGTCATCTGCAAACTGGTACTTAAGGGTGTACTTAATGCCTTCATCCAGGTCATTGATAAAGACATTGAACAGGAATGGAGCCAGCACTGAGTCGTGGGGGACACCACTTTTGACCAGCCTCCAGATGGAATTAACTCCATTTCCCATGACTTTCTAAGCCTGGTCACCCAGCCAGTTTTCCACTCAGCAGAGGGTGCGCCTGTCCAGCCAGAGACAGCAAGTTTCCTAACCAGAATGCTGCGAGAAACTGTGTCAAAGGCTTTACTGAAGTCCAGGAAGACCACATCCACAGCCTTTCCTTCATCAAGTAGGTGAGTCACTTTGTCATAGAAGGCGATCAGGTTAGTTTGACAAGACCTGCCTTTTGTGAACCTGTGTTGACTGGGCCTGATCACCCAGTTCTCTTGCACGTGCTTCATGGTAGCACTCAAGATCACCTGTCCCATGACTTTCCCTGGCACTGAGGTCAGACTGACAGGCCTGTAGTTTCCTGGATCCTCCTTCCAAATCTTCTTGTAGGTGGGTATAACATCATCCAGCCTCCAGTCAAGTGGAACTTCCCCAGTCTTCCAGGACTGCTGGAAGATGATAGAAAGGGGTTTGGCCAGCACATCTGCCAGCTCCCTCAATACCCTCGAGTGGATTCCGTCCAGCCCCACAGACTGTGTCTAATTGGCCAAGGAAGTCTCTAACCACCTCCTCATAGAATTATATTTTTTAAAGGAGTTGAATATCTTGTGTTTATATAATTCTTGGTTTTTCTCTACCTAATAAAATATCAAAAACCCTACCCAAGGATGAATTTCCCCTATAAATACTTAAGTTTTGAGGTAGTTCCCACTCTCTGAAAAGTCTGTGAGGCTGGAAAACTTCTTACTCAATTGAACCTGTCTCACTTCAGACTGTAAGTTAAAAGATGTATATTTTCAGTGGCAGCACCTCTGGCAATCTGGCAGGTTGGTTATGCCTTAGGCATACAACATCAGATCTTCCTTTGAAAGGCAGACTATATCACAGAAGTTATACTTTCCCAAACTATTAGCAAACATGGTGACAGAGGCAAATCAGACTCTATATTTTCCGCTTATGTGATTATTTAGTTATTTATTCATACTATTATGATAAATATGTGTGAACATAGCTTTCTGATGACAGCTTCACATTTACTGAGACCATATGTCTGAGGGATCCAAGACAAACTGTGACTGGTAGCCTTATGCTGAGACTTGCTCAAGTGAGAGTATCACTGGTGAATCCAAAGGACTTGACTTTCATCAGCATTGCTAAATCAACTGGTGTAAATAATGCAGACAAACCTCAACTCATACACACCACAATCACAGTGCTTGTGCAGCAGCTGGAAGTGAACCGAGATCTCTGGGAATCCTGCTGAGCCTGAGAGTGTTTTTTCCATGGAGAAATCAGAATGCATGAATCCGCAAAAGGGATTTTTTAAAGGAGTTAGTGTTTTTTTAAAGAGAAAACAAGTGATCTATAATTTACTTTCTCACCAGTAAGAGAGAGAGAGAGAGAGAGAGATACATATTTTACGAGTCTGAGTTTGAATGGGATAATCTAAACTATTTTCAGAATTCTGGATATTGTTGGAGGTGGAATAAGTTTCAAGAGTACCTGAAGTGATTATGCCTTGCACCTCTTCTTAAAAAAAATAAATAGGGCAGATCTGTGTAACTATGTGACTGCTCACAAGCTAACATCCTGGCTACAGAGAGCTTCAGAAATGCTTTGAAGATTAATTGTGCAAGGAAGATAAAAGTGGCAGGGGTACTCACAACAGTACTCTTTTATTGTCCTTATTATTCAGTATTTTATCCTGCACAAGATATTATGCATTGTTCTGGTGCGCACACAAAAAAGTTTAAATTTTTTAAAGTACTTATCAGGGAAACAACAGGTCTAGATAAATGTGGGTTTTTTTTGTGTGTATAAAAAGCCAGAACATCTGCTCCTGTGGCATAATAAATGCAATTGCTCCTCCCAGGCCTACGACCTTCTTTCCAGCCTCAACCAGTATGAAAGTATAAAAACTAGGAAAGCTGTTCCATTTAAAACTAGGGATTTTTTCTGCTATTATTTCAGTGTGCAGCAAAATATGAAAGGATGCCCTGCTAAAATAAAGGTGATACACTTGTAAATGTAAAGCTATTTATGCCGTCCTCTGGAGCAGAATGTAGAAGAAGACTCATGTGTTGTCCTGCTTTACAAAGGTATATAACCTGCATATATCTGTTTTAGGCTGTACTGTGTATTTCTATTTCCCAGCTTGAGTTTACTTTGAAGACACTGGTTAGAAGTTGAGAGAAGAATCTCATTGCAGAAAGGAAAGGACATTCTTGGAGGGGAGAAGCTGCCTTCAGATAGCAGGTTTATTTCTTCAGGAGCATGGAATAAAGGAAATCAGAAGTAAAACCACTGCTAGCTGAAAAAGTTATGCAAAGTTCTGGCTTTATTGGAAGAATTATGAGAGGTGAGTAATTTGAATACAATGCCACCTTCCAGCAGCATGACTTCCCATTGATTCCTGCTATCAAATGCAAGAGTATCCACTTCTAGACCACCAGCAAACAGCAACGTCTAATTCCTAGACACACACTGAAGCCAAGGTACAGTTTGCCTCTTTAGAGATGTGATTACTACAGTGGCAACAGGACCAGAGTTTAGTGTTAAAAAAATTCCCTTGCTATGGAAAAAGAATTTAGACCAGTTGTACTATATAGAGAGATAGAATATACTTGAGGCCGTTAATTTATTATTAAATATCCTTATGGCTATGGTAAAAAAACCCCAAAACCCACAAAACAGAGAAACAAAACAAAGAAAATGTGTCATGTAGTTTCATGACTCATTCTGAATAATGAAATCTTTCCTAAGAAAGAGCACAGTTGACTTACACTTTGGGGGCTACTGGCTGTAAGTGACAGGCCTTGCTACACAGGCAGAGAAAAAAAATTAAAAACTATAAGAAGAAAGATGTTTTGATTGCTTTCAAAATCTCTGTTTTGGCACAGTCATGCAGACAAAAGGCAGCATGCCCTGCATCTGATCTTCTGCACCTCACAGTGCTGTACAAATAACCCCAGTCATACTTAAGACAGCAGAAAATAAATAAGTCTGGATACCATGAGAAATCTGCTATAGACATGTCTGTAAACAATCATCTACACCTTTTTTAAGATCAAAATTGATTTAGTAGAGCTTAAAGGCCTGACCACTTGTTATGACATCCTTTTTCTTAGGACTAAACATTTTGAGAGCTAAATCTTTCAAATTATATTCGTTTGAAACAAGTACTATTGTTTGCCTTGCAAGTTGAGCGAGAGTCTTACCTGTGCTGTAGCTACAGATTTACAGTTTGTTCCAGCTGATCATGTTACCTGGCTGAAGGCAGCAACAATCCCGTGTGACACAATTTTAAGGAAACTGTTCTATTATGGTTCATCTACTTACCCATCCAACAGCCTGGAAAGCCAGTACTCTACTATTCTATGACTGTGCTTATAATGAGAATGATGAAACACAGGGAAAACCAGAAAATGCGATCAAGGGAAGTTTTTTCCCTTAAGCATAAGTCTAGCACCAATGACACAGCAGAAACAATTCAGTTGTGAAGGAAGTGAGAGATATTTAATGTTCTTCTCTCAGTAATCTACACACTGCTGGTCCTCTTAATCAGCTATGTGGTAGCCTTTCTAGGTAAACAATTGTAGTCAGCTACCTATCTTCTCTTCAGCCTGATGGAAAGAATATTAATTACTTTGAATACTTTACATATGCTTAATTTGGAACACCATGAAAAGCAAGAAATTGTATCCCCTCCTGCTTTGCTTCTTTCCACCAGCACTTACTTAATTAGGAAAGCAAGGAAATAACTATATACAGTATTGACTCTGTAAAGTTATGTTGGTAATAATAACGGCTTTATTACAGAAATAATAAAACCTTACATTGGATTATAAACCTCTTCGTGCACAAAAAGATTTCACTGAAGCAGATAGTAACATTCCATTTCAGAACTCTTTATTGCTGATATGTTAAAAGTTTTGAGATTTGGTTCAGTATTTAATGATCCTTGAGATTTTTCTTCTTTCAAGGCTCAATAGTACCACACGATTTATAACTATAGTTCACACAGTCCTGAAAAATACCCAAAAAGAATTTCATTTATAATTCACAAATGGAACAAGGTATCGTTGTTAGTTGTAAAACTTTGACATGAATTAGACACAGACCTCAAGAATAAATTCAATGTCACATAGAGTGTGAGCATTTTGTTCACAATGATGCCAACAACAGATACATGTTTATATGGACCTTTACTCAATGACATAATTAAACAGTTTTGCAGCTTTAAACATCTTTGAAGTTAATGGATATATGTGAAGACTTGAGAGGGGTTTTTTTACACTCAGCCCAAATATATAAAAAATTTTGTGAAATTCAAAAACTTCTGAAGAAGATAGACTTAGTTTTCAATCAGCATTTTATTTCTCATAAAATGCTAGTAAAAATTAGTTTGCTTCTTGCATATTAAAAGGAAGAAAATATAATAATTTCCACATTAGGTAATAAGGTGTAAAAATTTTTAACTGAATAGTGAAGCATAACCTTTACTGACTCTAAATTTCACTTCTTTTGGAAGTAAACATTAGTTATAATGCTGAAATTTTATGCATTATTAGTACAACAATGAAAGCAGTTTAAGCTGACGATCACAACAAAAAGATTTAATGAACTGATTAAGATATAAAATGAAAAAGAATACATACATGCAAGATAGACTATAACATCACACTAGTGAAAGCTAAATATATCCAGAAAGCATCCTGACTGAATTTTGTTTTGTCTTGATTTGTTTCCCTAAACAAAATGTATTAGGAATTATCAGAAGCATTCTTTTTGACTAGAAGTTTGACTTGGGACTTACTGACTCATATCCAGTGCGTGATATTACACAAGCCCAAGGAATTCCTTTCTAGTCATTATCTACAAATAAAACCAGAAAAAGAATCCCAAAAATCTGTTTTCCTGTTCCTCTAGCATTCAGTACAGATTGATCAATAAAAAACCCAAACAAAATCCAATAAAATAATTTTAGAAGTACTATTGAGGTGAATAAAAGTTACTACTTTGACTGGAAAACAACACTGTCTATATGCAAAACTTCATATTTAAAAGAAGCTGCACTGAGATTGGACTTAAAACAAAAAAAAATACAGTTATGGAAGCAGAGAAGGTTAATAACTTTTTTGCTAAAAAAAATTTTTAGAATTTACATGTTAATTTTTAGGACCTCAAGCTGTGTCAGTGAAGGTTTAGCTCGGATATTAGGAAAATTTCTTTTATTGAAAGAGTGGTGAAGCGTTGGAAGAGGCTGCCCAGGGAAGCAGTGGAGTTTCCTTCCCTGGAGGTGTTAAAAAAAATGTATTGACATGGCATCTCAGGACACGGTTTAGTAGACACAATGTTGTTGGACTGACAATTGGACTTGAAGATTTTAGAGGTCATCTTTTCCAAACTTATTGATTCTATGATTCTATGAAATATACAAATAAATAAAAAACCAGTTAGTGATCAGGATTTAACATCTGACACCAGGAAAACCAATAGCTTTCAGACTGAAAAGATCTAAAAAAACCGGAGAAAATGCTACTCTATTGAGAATGGAGTTAAATATTTGTCATCCTCAGCATTATTACCCAACTACACTATTTATTTGTAGGCAAGAAATACTAACAGAGGAGAATTATTTTAAAGTTGCTTATTTTTTTCCATCCTCCGAGACTGGTTAGTAAAGACAACTGCTTTCATTTGCTGATTAAAGATATTAAAGGGTGATTTGCAATAAATGCCATTGTTATAAAATCTTTTTGAAAAATCAGAACACATGAAACTGATCATTGGATATGAAATAAAGTGATGACTGTGCAGTAAATATGTGTTTTCCTGAAACTTATAATCATTAACATTATTAGGACAAACCAGCAAATTATCATGTCTTATTATTTGTGATCTGATTTTCTGGTTTTGATAAGCTCCATAAGTAGTACAAATATTCACAAGGCACTGTACCATAAGGAAAATTACAAATCCATATTTTAGGTTACTACTTACACAACTGCCACAGTTTAGTTTCAACCTAGCTTGACTGGCAGCTAAGTGTGAGCAGTTTGGCTCCCAATTCTCTTCTCTCTCCCCCACAGGAAACGGGGGAAATGGAAGTGGGAGAAAAAAAACTTGTGGGTTAGAAGCTGAAACTAAAACAACTTTCATGAAAGAAGAACAAAAATAAGGAAAATAATATTAATAAGAAGGTAATACAATAAATACAAGTATAAAAAATTGCTTCCCCCTTTGATGACTACGTCACCACAGGTGCTGCAGACCTGGCATGAGGAAAATGTAGTAAGCAGGACTGAACAGTAGGAGGGAGCTGGACTCAGGGACTGCATTCTGAAACACGTGGGTCTGGGATCATGGCAGAAAGTACAGATGAGGTCCTCACTGGATGTTGGCAGTCAAAGAAGGAAGCTTGATCCTTGTAATTTCTCAGTTTTATACGAAGTTTAATGTAAGTAGGATGAAATACCCTTGGTCGCTTTCAAGTCACTTCTGTCCACTCCTGCCTGTTTCACCACTTTCACTTATGACATTCCTTCAGCTTGAGGATGGCTTTTGTTTCTATTGTAGTAAGTATAAGCTAAGGCCTTTTTGCATACTAACATGCTGTGTTATCACTTCTAGACAGAAACACTGTCTGAAAAACAAGCAGTTAGCTTTCAGAACATGAAATTACTCAGATGAGACTCAGTTGAATTTAGAAATCTGATTCTACTTTAGTTCAAATCACAGGGAAGCAGGTCACTTTTGGTATTTTTATTCCTTCAGATTTCTTTGATGGAAGACAGGGACCTGATTCAGGAAAGTTTTGAATTAATTTTGACATAATCACTGAATGTAAATGATGACATGTTTTTAAAACCTTTTGACAGATCCCATATATTTTAATACATAACATCTTACTTCTCAAAAATATTATGTGAATTATAGAAATAATTTTCCAAGTAAATATATTTAACTCATGACTATTTCTCCAGAAGAAACAGAAGAAAAAATATTGAGGGAATGGAATGTGTCAAAACCCATTCCTTTTTATCTCTTACTTTCCAGAGCCCCTCACATCCCTAATCTGGACACAGTAGGTTGAATATTGTTTCACCACGTGGACAAATCAAGCCAAGCTAACTCAGAGAAGGCTGTTGGTAAGAGTTACTCTACCCTAAAGACCTCAATGGATTCTAGGTGTACTGTGAAATCAGTTTTCATGGTAACAAGATTGACTTTCTATACAAAATTTTCTGGTTTGTTTCAAGCAGCTAAGTCTGGTTTTCTTCAAAGAAAGAAAAGCTTATCCAGGGAATGACTCAGGGTTGTAGGAGCTGTGCTGATCGCAGGGGACACAAACACACAGGAGCACCTAACTAGCAGTCACCATGATCCACAGAAACCTGTGCAGTGATCCTTTTGTGGAGATGACTCTCTGCATAGGAATACTATGCACAAATCTAGAAACTTGGAGAATGGAGTTAGGAAATCATTATGCTCTAGACTCTGCCAAATGGACAAATGAATACCCTGAAATTCTTAGTTTATTCCTACTTTAATTTTATTGCCCTGGCTAATAGCAAAATAAGCTCAGTAGAAAGAAGATTTGTTTCCTGTTTAGATCGTAATGTATCTGTGGTCTGAATCACGCCATGTGAATTGTACCTACACTAACTCCTTCAGGATGATGAGAGTCTTCTCTCTTGCACTCAAACCTTTCTGGAAGCCAAGTAGCCTCCATGTGCCAGTCAAAGAACTCAAGCTTAAAAATCACAAACATCATTATCTGTTTATAGACAACAATAAACAGATTACATTAGATAGCTTAATTAGTAAAGCATAGCTAAATAGTACTTAGATCATGGAACAGAGATTGATAAAAAGATGGTACCTTTGGTTACTCTTCTGTTACTTCTGACCAGCAATAATTTCCCTCCTGCTGCTCTCATTCTGCGTGGGATTATTTCATGTGTTTATGTCTGGCCCTGAAGAGAACATTTTGCCCACCTGGGAGTCAAAACAGCCTGCAGAATAAGATTTTACATTCAAAGTATCTGCTTGTGTTTAGCAGCTGACAAGTGGAGGGTTTGGATTTGCAGTAGGTCTTCAAGTGCAATGCTATCCTGCAGCTTGTGTATGCCTGGGTGTACAGAGAATGATTTTGTAACTGAATATACATGTATAGGTATATGTATTTTTATAGATAGGTGCACGTGAGGTAGTTAGAGATCACTAATAACAGGTTCAAGCTGGTGCAAGTCCCGGCACACAGGTGGACTCCTATGTAACTTCCTGCCAAGTAAAGCTGGTAGCTCAGCATAAGCAGTGAAACATTTAGCAGCACATATGTGTATATAAACTCATATTCAATTGTACATTTTTCCAATAACACATGAAACATCAATGAGGAAATGTCTTTTTTTCAAAGGTCATGCATGCAAAAATTATTGCAGGTCATTGAGGAACCATATAAATATTTGCACAACTTATGCACTGGGGTTAATATCCTGTGTTTTTACAGCTAAAACAAAGCTTTCTTTTACCTACTAGCAGTAAACAATTAGTTCACAAACCTTTACTCATAGAAACACCAAGACCAAGAACCTGTGCATTATCTGGTTTTGTTCACCTAAGTGATGATTTTCATCACTGCTTTGTCATTTGAATTTTGTGCAGGATTCTGGATGACTTTCTGTGCAGTCAGCTTTAGGATAGGTATCAGTAGAAAGTTTCTTGGGATCTTTTGATGTGAGGAAGCTTTTTTCCAAATCTCTGCCAGCAGTGCTGCTTTGTAAAGAACTACATTCACCTTGGGAGTAGAGTGCATTTGAAAACTGGGGGCAGGGGCTGTTTAGCCTGAGGAGGGTGTTTCTGCCCTCTGCCAAATACATATGCCAGTTCTAATTTCATTAATAACCTTGAGATCTATGGGAGAAAGGGGAGACTTACCTCACCTGGATCTACCTGAGAATGGCTCTGCTGGGAGTAGTACTTGCACAGAGATAACACGCAGCTCAGAGGAGGAAGCATATTTCCTGTATTCTCCTGCCCTTACTAAGTCCTCTATGGTTAACCTTCCAAGGCATATAAACTTTATAGCTGGTTTGTTTGTTGATAGTGTGTTTTTCAGATCATAGTTCAGGAACAACTATCCGAGAAAAAGAGGATGTATGATGTAGATTTGTCCATGGCCAACAAAGACATAATCTCAGCTAAGTATGAACAAGGTATTATATCTAGTGTGTGTGAACTTAAAGTTTCCCATTGACAATACATGGAATACAAAAGACCTGGGATACATTTGGGAAAAAAAGAAGAACATGATCCCTCACTAGAAAGCTTTTATTTTAGGATTATCGATAAAAACCTAAACCAAACCAACCAACCAACCAAACAAACAAAAAAAACAAACGCAAGGAAACAATGTAGTTGTGATTTTTTTAGGCTTTCTTTTTTTTCTACTTTTTTGTTTGTTTATTTGTTTCAGTAGAAATGCGTACCTCTTAGCCACCTACAAACCAAAACAAAAAGTTTGCTCAGTTTTCTTGTAGAAATACATAGCAAGCTAGAAAATAATGAAGAATACTGTAGTATAGCTGACTGCATAAAAGCAAAAAAAAAAATATCTTCAGGCACTGGTGAAAGTTTATTTGTACCAGAAATTTGTCTTCTAGAAAAAAATATAAGCGCAAAGCATCAAAATTACTGTTCTTGCAAGAAAGCATTCAGATGTTATGGACTGCAAAATATCTCAAGTCTCAGCAGCAAAACTGGGTTTTGGAACAGTATTTTTATATGTAAATGTTCCCCATGAAGAGAAACACGCTTGATTGCATATATTTTCCCTAGTCTTTTGTGGAAACGTGTTGAGCTGGAAATTGCTAAACCAGTTTCCTGGGAAGTCTGTCAAAGCAAAAATTAATAGCAAGATCAAGTGCACCCTCAGCAAGTCTTCAGATGGCACCAAACTGAGTGGTGCAGCTACCACACCAGAAAGATGGGAAGTCATCCAAAGGGACCTGGGCAAGCTGGGGAACTGGAACTGTGTGAACCTCATAAGGTTCAACAAGGCCAAATTCCAGGTCCTGCACCCAAGTTAGGGTAATCTGTAGTTTCAATACAGGGTAGGGGATGACGTGATTAAGAGCAGCCCTGCAAAAAAGGATTTGGGGGTGCTGATTGATGAGAAGCTCAACATGAGCAGGCAATTTGTGGTCACAGCCCAGAAGGCCAACCAGATCCTGTGGTGCATTAAAAGAAAGTTGAGGGAGGTGATTCTGCCCCTCTATTCTGCTGTTGTGGGACCCCGCCTGGAGTATTATTGCAGCTCTGAGATCCCCAGCATAATAGGGGTATAGAACTTTTAGAGTGGGTCCAGAGGAGGGCCAAGGAGATGATCAGAGGGCTGGAGCACATCTGCTATGAGGACAGGCTTAGAGAGTTGGGGTGGTTCAGCCTGGAGAAGAGAAGGCTCTGAGGAGACCTTATAGTGACATTCCAGTACCTGAAGGGGCCCACAAGAAAGCTGGGAAGGGACTTTTTACAGGGGCATGTAGTGGTAGCGCAGGGGAGAATAGCTTAAAATTAGAAGGGGAGAGATTTAGATTAGACATTACAAAGAAATTCTCATTATGAGGCACTGGCAAAGGTTGTGTGGGGAAGCTGTGGATGCCGCATCCCTAGAAGTGTTCAAGTTCAGGTTGGATGGGACTTTGAGCAGCCTGGTCTAGTTGGAGGTATCACTGCCCACAGCAGGGGTGTTGTATCTAGATGATATTTAAAGTCCCTTCCAACACAAATAATTCTATTATTTTTTTGTGATTTTACATATGATGAATACTGAACATTAAATTATTTTATACTCTCTTTGCTATCACTCTGATCTGCCAAGTTGTAGATTGCAGAGTTAATTCATTAACTGCTTAGGCCTACTGTGTATACAGTTGAGCAATTATTTTATTTGCTACTCTAAAAGATTGAATTTTGGGCATACTTAGTACTGTTTGATTTCACTCCACTTAAATCCAAAGAGAGGTTTATGAAAAATTCTGCTTTGTTTCCTTTCCTAAACAGGAATTTGTTATAAAAACACCTTCAATGACACAGTCCTATAATCCTATGACAACATCAGAGATATGCTTTCTTTCTGATATAGTTCAACAGTAGGAGATCACAGAATCACAGAATCATTAGGTTGGAAAAGACCCACAGGATCATCGAGTCCAACCATTCCTATCAAACACTAAACCATGTCCCTGAGCTCCTTGTCTACTTTTAAGCACCTCCAGGAAAGGTGAATCAACCACCTCCCTGGGCGGCCTGTTCCAGTGCCTAGTGACACTTTCCGTGAATTTTTTTTCTGATGTCCAGCCTGAACCTCTCCTGTGGAGCTTAAGACCATTCCCTCTTGTCCTGTCATCTGCCACTTGGGAGAAGAGGCCAGCTCCCTCCTCTCTACAACCTCCTTTCAGGTAGCTGCAGGGAGCAATAAGGTCTCCCCTCAGCCTTCTCTTCTCCAGGCTAAACAACCCCAGCTCTCTCAGCTACTCCTCATAAGGCCTGTTCTCCAGACCCCTCACCAGCTTCGTTGCTCTTCTCTGGACTCGCTCCAGAGCCTCAACATCCTTCTTGTGGTGAGGGGCCCAGAACTGAACACAGGATTCGAGGTGCAGTCTCACGAGTGCCAAGTACAGATATATACCTTGAAATTTGTGTCCAACCCTCCTGTCCTTTCCTGGACAGCACATGCTACCACTTTGGATGGAAAATATTCACCAACATTTTGCACTGCCTAGGAGTTCACTCTAGATAAACCAGAACTGCCATGTCCCAAACTAAAGTTTTCCTGCCCCACACAGTGAAACAGACAGCAATTTCATGATTCAGCTTTTTTATGACTTGTTGCAAACAAAGCATTTGTTTTATTGGTTTTCAGAGATAAAGGACTTGAGATCATATTTGCAACTGCAAGAGGTTACTCATAGCAACAGCTTGGGAGAAAAGAGACAGGAGATAATAATTGTGATTCTTTGTTAATCTTCTATGCCTTTCCAAAACATGATAACACTAAAGAATTTTTCCACGGTGTCTTTCTCCTTTCTGATGTCTGATTCTTTTTAACTATACAAAGAGTGGAAAAAGTTGCAGTGAATTGTGTGCAAGACCAAGAAATGACAGATTTCCACGTCTTCCTAGAATGACAGTGTTTCAGCCATGAAAGTGAAATGAAGGTGTATAAATTGTGCCATTGATTCTGTCTTTATGAAGTTAGGCCATTTCATGGCAGCAATTGAATTCTACCACCTCCTATTCTCATTACAACAGAGATTATCTGATTGAGAAATTGGAACTTTAGCATGTAATGTGATTTGCAAGTTACCACCCTATTCTGTAGTTGGCCCTTTCAATACCATCCCTTCTGATTGCCCGTTACCAAATGAAAAAGACAGAATCCTTCGATGGCCACTTCCATTTGCCTGTTTCCACATTGAAATATGGCACTGTTCCTCCAGCATCAATGCTCTATTCCTACCTCCCCCAGTTTGAGCACACACAGATTCCTTCAAAGAAACTTGGGGATGCAGAGTGAAGCTAACAGTCACGAGCTCTGATTATGGGATCAAGTCCATCCTTATATTTTCTCTGGTGCAAAAAGCGACAACAGAAAATACATAAGAGCAGAATTTAAATGCACAAAAATAATGTCAGCCAGTATTCAGCTATCTCCTAGTGGATTTAACAATTCTTTGCATCTCACAGAACAATAAAGTCTGTCTAGGGTTGAGAAGAAAACACAGGTCTGAGGGGCTCTTTTGGATTATAGTGAAGGAAAAAGCACAAGAGTTTTCATAATCTTTCTTTCTGAACCCACAACACTTACAAATCCCACTCTGTCCAACCTACTCCATCTTTAACTCATTCCACTGTCAAGTCCAATGACTTGAAATCTCCCTTGCTACTTTAAATTTAACATGTCCTATTTTACACCTGGGACATCAAGAATAATATGTTTAATTCCTTTTCTTAGCAGCATTTTAAATAGCTGAATATTTTCATATCTCCCCTTGGATATTGTTCTGTTGCTTAAAATTCCCTACTCTTTTAGTCTTCTCTTCAAGCACAGTCATGCACTTTCTGAAGTTTTTCCACATCTTCCTTTAAATACTTTGCTTATATTGGACATGCTCACTCAGCTGACGCTTCCAGATGAATAAATTCTGACTTTCCAGTTAAAATGTGCTCGAGTGATGCTGTTGACTCAGCAATCAAGTTCACAGTTTGCTGTAAGTGCCTGGTCTTTATCCACCTAAAAGGTGCAACTTCTTAGTAATTCTTTCGCTAGTTGTCTCCTGGGACAAAATTCAACTTGTTCTTATACTTTTATAACATAAAGTGAGTTTAGAAAGATAGCTCAGGTGTTTTCTTGCTCTATATCAAGTAACAAGTGTGAACCAGGAGACATCACTAGCGTTTAAAAAGCAAGAAGTCACCATTCCCTAAGGAGCCTCCAACTTCCTGAAAATCAATGACTAAGGAGCTTAACTAAATCACTTTTGAAAATGAGCTGCTACCCGTAAATCACTTAGATTAGTCATGAAATCCCTACCTCTCTCATCTTCCATTTTCTATTTATTTGTGCCAGAATTTTGCTGAGTTGGCATTCCCTGCCCCAGCAGTTACCATTGAGATGTTGAAATGCAAATAGTCTAAGAAAGAAAATCAGTTTATGAAAGCATTTGTATTCTGCAGTTCACATCTGAGCTAAAACTGCCTAACAATGCAAATCAGGATTAGCACTAAAGTGTGTTCAAAATGGCAAGCCCTTGAGTGAATGCACAGTCTGCAGCTGATACAATCTATCTTGAAGAAATGTCACTTACCATTAAAGCTAAATGACTGACTCTTTCATAAAATCAGAGAATCATTAGGTTGGAAAAGACCTTTGAGTCCATCAACTCCAACTGTACCTGTCCACTGCTAAACCATGTCCATAAGCACTTCATCTGCCCACATTCTAAATGCCTCCAGGGATGGTGATTCAACCATCTCCCTGGTCAGCCTGTTCCAGTGCTTGATAACCCTTTCTGTGAAGAAACTTCTCCTAATGTCCAATCTAACCTTCCCCTGACAGAGCTTAAGGCCATTCCCTCTTGTCCTATCACCTGTCGCTTGGGAGGAGAGACTAACACCACCTCTCTACAATCTCCTTTTAGGTAGTTGTAGAGAGTAATCATAGAATCACCAGGTTGGAAAAAACCTCCTGGATCATCTAGTCCCACCATTCCTATCTGCCACTAAACCACGTCCCTGAGCTCCTTGTCTAGCCATCTTTTAAATACCTCCAGAGATGGTGACTTAACCACCTCCCTGAGCAGCCTGTTCCAGTGCCTGATGACCTTTTCTGTGAAAAATTTCTTCCAGATATCCAGTCTGAATCTCCCCTGGTAGAGCTTGAGGCCATTTCCCCTTGTCCTATCACCTGTCACTAGGGAGAAGAGGCCAGTACCCTCCTCTCTACAGCGTCCTTTCAGGTAGTTGTAGAAAGCAATAATGTTTCCCTTCAGCCTCCTCTTCTCCATGCTAAACAATCCCAGTTCCCTCAGACATTCCTCATAAGACTTGTTCTCTAGGCCCTCACCAGATTCTTTGCTCTCCCCTAGACACACATCAGAGCCTCAACATTCTTCTTGTAGCGAGGGGTCCAAAACTGAACACAATATTCGAGGTGTGGTCTCACCAGTGCTGAGTACAAGGGCAGAATTACTTCCCTGTTCCTGCTGGACATGCTGTTTCTGATACACTCCAAGATGTCACTGGCTTTCTTGGCCACCTGGACACTCTGCTGGCTCGTATTCAGTTGGCTGTTGACCAACAGCACCACATCCTTCTCTGCCAGGCAGCTTTCCAGCCACTCTTCCCCAAAGCCTGTAGTGCTGCATGGTGTTTTTGTGTCCCAAGTGCAGGACTCTGCACTTGACTTTGTTTAACTTCATCCCATTGGCCTCAGCCCATCAGTCCAGCCTTTTCAGATCCCTCTGTAGAGCCTCCCTACCCTCAAGTGGTATTACCAAAAACAGGCAGTTTGATAGTGGGGAAAGTAGTTTTTACATTCAGAAGGAATTTTCTGTCTTAGGTGCACAAATCTTTTGTCCAAAATTGTCTCATGCTAGTTAGATTTGCTTCTGGCTTTGAATATGCTAATATTGAGGATTTTCCCTGAATTTATTTCCTCTAACTGACAATCGCTTTCACCCTGCCTCAAATTAAAATACTCACTTATGGTTATATACACCACGGTCTGCACAACAATTGGGGTATAATAGTGTGTTTCTGCCTCTCCAGCACACTCTTTTCTTGGACTGTGCAATTCAGGTCTTTAGCTGCTGTGAAGTTGTCATGAACTCATGGGTAAAACTGCAAAAACTTGTGCTGGTTTCTGTAAGCCATGGTACTGAACTTTTTCAATATACTGTAAATAAATCAAAATGTATTCATGGAAAATTGTGTCATGCTTTACTAGAAAAAAAATAATGCCATGCTCTCATTCATTTTCTATGGGATAAAGAAGCAATAGGATAGAAGATAAAATCTGAAGTTACAAAAACATGTATCTCTCTTCTTTGACATATAAGTAGAAACAAGTGTAGGTGTGCTTGTAGGCACCCCCCATTTTGGCATGCAGCCAAACTGAGCCCATAGTCTTTGCATATCTACAGAAAAAGATGGTGCAAAACTTCAGATGACATTAATACAGTTTAGGCAGAACCTCATCTTCAAAGGCTGGTGATGAAATATCCTGTTAGCACTGATAATATTAATTATGAGATGTAATGAAGAAAATCAGGCAAAGTGGAATGCCTGGTTTCGTTAGTGACCACTTGTAATTTTTTTTGCTGTAATAAGAGATTGCAACATAATGCATTAGTATGAGATAACTGTAGTTTCATCTGTTTAATGCTGATTTAAGACCCATCAAGGCTCATTCTTAGGGCTGCAGTCTGGAATCTTTCAGAAGATTTGTGGAAATTATTTAGATAAACACATGGGAAAATGGCCTTAGGTGTAAACGCTGGCTGCAAGCCTGTAAGGGTGTTACCCTCCTTAATGTTTTTCCTTTTAATAAATAACTTCATTAAGTTTACAGAGATGGCATATTCTCTGGGCAGTTGATATTATAAGTAAGATAAATTGTTTCTATACAAAGATATTGTGGATAGTGGTTGGAATTAGATATAACGTGCTGATGAGTGATTGCAGCATGGAAGCATTAGGCAAGTTGATAATAGGCTTCCTAAAACATGCTGCTGTCATTTCATATTGCTGGACTAAAAGAGCAGCCTGATTGAATATAGCAGTGAAATAGAGAGGAAAGGTGCATGACACATTCCTTAATATTCCACAGTGTTCAGTATCGCTCAACAGTATTCAGTCAGGGTCAGCATTTCATCCATTTCCCTGTTTAGGATACAATAAAACATGATAATCAAATCCAAGAAATGATTAAGTTAATGAAAAAAAGATTCTTACAGTACAACCCACCTCCCTAAAAAGCCCTGCATTTCCTTCCGTGAAACTTCTACTTAAGTATGTACTGATACGTTTCCCAAGGTAAACCAAGCCCAGAACAAAATAAACTGTGAAAAAAAAAAAATCAGAAAGATCTTTCAATAGGTATTGATATTTTAAAAGATATATCTGATACTTGATTAAGCTGCTGTCTGGATTAGTCTTGGGTCCTTTTGATTAAGCACAGTGTTAAGGAAGTGAATCGGTCAAGTGGAGTAGTTCTGTTTTATGTCCCTGAAGGTTCTATTGATCCGTCACGTACAGCTTCTAGGTAGATGACACCCTAATCTTGGCTGACATCTCTAATATCTGCTGTGACCATAGACTTCTGTGACGGAGCCACTTATCCAGTGCTGAAACCCACAGGATTTTCTCCTGTAAATGACTCTTTTTCTCTAGAGTGAAGCTCATCCTAAATGAAATGATCTACAGTACTGAAACTCCTATATTATTTCTTCAATCATTCTTTTTCCCCAGATTGAAATTTTCAACCATTTTGATATGAATCTTCATGACTTAGAGTCAATCTTGTACAGCTGCAGATTCACTTTCCCTTTTGGTTTACCTGAGAGAAGGGTGGGAAAGGAAGCCTTCCGGGGTATTCACCAGCAGGTTGCTGCCACTAAAAAATTAGATCCTGATACACATCCACAGGAAAGCTCTGTTTGACAAAGCTCTTGCAATTGAATAAGACTTCATCAAAGTAAGGGCAAAACATCAAAACTGAATATTTATTCCTTCCTACTTAAATTTAACTTATTGGATCACTTCTGCAATATTGACCTTGCTTGGTTTCTCAACTTCTGCACTTTTCTTTGGCTATTTTTGGGTTTTATTTAGTCTTGATCCTGTTCTGTTGTCACTCATTTACTTTGTATCTGCCTGACTGTCATCCAGAACTAATCCAACACTAGTAAGATTACTCAAGGTCTTTCATATCCTGACTCTACTGAAGGCAGTGATTCAGAAGTTGTCTAAATGTTGTGCTCAGAACCTATAGCTGTATCATACTAAACCTGATGCTTCAAAAGCTTGTGTTGGAGAAATTAAACATTTACCTGAAGTCTCATTTTCCAATCTGCTTAATCTATATTCAATCCTAATATTATTTCATCTAGCCATACTGATTCCCAGTATGTTAAAAGTTATAGATACACACATAGCCACATGCTTTTAGCTAGTAAGCAGCATGTGTGTGGGCATGGGAACTGGTAAACATTTTCATTTGAAAACCAGAATTGCACTTTAATGTCCTTTCTGAAAGAATGAATCATCATGAAATGCTACTCAAAATTATGCTGCAGCTATAGAAAAAGAAAGTTGATGCTGGAAATATTGGAAAGCAATTTTTATGGGGTTTCATTCTGACAGATATTTGTCCTTTTGAGCAAGGATGAAGCATAACTGAGACAATGAATAAAAATAATTCATAAAACTGACTGCTTTGGGGCGGACTGCCTGGGTTTGATATCTTGTTTTCTAGTTTTGTATCCAGTTCCAGCTGGAATCTTTCTGGTTCTGGGAAGACTGAGAGGGACCTCTGCTTCTCTGGCAAATAATCTCACTACCAGTACATCTGCTGGTGTATTTACATTAACTTGACTGCCACACTCTGGCTCAGTCTCTAAGAAGCCAGGAGAAATTACCCATGACTCGGGACGAGATGGAAGCAAGCCCTAGTCATTGCAAAGCAGCCCAACTCAAGGAGCTAATGAACAGGACTGGACCCAGCACTGAGCTCTAGGGAACACCACTTGTCACTGGCCTTCAACTGGATTTAACTTCATTCACCACCACTCTTTTGGCCCAGCCATTCAGCCAGTGTTTAACCCAGCAGAGGGTGCACCTGTCCAGGCTAATGGTGGCCAGTTTCTCAAGTAGGATGTAATGAGAAAGTGTCAAAGGCTTTACTAAAGTTCAGCTACACTACATCCTTTCCCTCATCCAGTAAGTGGTTCACTTTGTCAGTTTTATTGATAGTTTAGAGTTTTCTGAACTCTAAGCTATCAATAGCAAAGTCACTTTCTTCCTCTTTCCCATGCCAAGAAAGCCAAGGAGGTGGCTAAATATCAAGCAGCTTAAACCCAACTCTGTTTGAGGTGCAGGCTCAGATTCATAAATGGAGAGAGAAAAACAATAGTTGGGGCACAACCAGCAACACTGTTGGCCATTGCTATCTGTCTGCCAGTGAAAATGGGATTTTAAAAGGGGAAGAAATTGTGTAAAACCTGTTAAAGCATCTTTTCTGGTATCTGCAACACCTCTGACAACACAAATGAAGTAGCAGTTCCAAAGTCCCTCTTGGGAATTATTCATTGCACTTGTGAAAATGTAGTTTCTCTAAGGCAAAAGAATGAGATCTCAAAATATTAATTCTTCTTTTTATCCAGTTTTTGCCCTTTTGCTTTCTTTGTTCCTTTTGTGTCATTGATATTCTACAAGGTTGTCTCCTTATAAATTTTAACACAACTTGGTAATAAGCTCTTGGCTTCTGTCTCTTAGCACAGAGACCAAATATTCTCCATTAATCAAAGGGATAAAAGGAGATTAAAATATCAGGTGAAATGTTTATAAAGAGAAAGAAATGAGACTGGACTAAACGGGTGCAGGAGACTCACAATACACATCTGTGCACTTCCCAGTTTTTATCTCACAGTACAACAAAATGTTGAAGACTTAACAATTCACAACGTATCATGTAATGATACTTACCCATCACTTGTAAAGACTAATACCTTATGCTAAGATTTTTATTGCTGCAGATGGGCTAATGAAAATGCTTCCTACATGATTGTTACTTTAAGTGGAGAACAGTGCCTGTCATAGGGAATGTTTTATTTGACAGAAACCTTTTTCTCTCTCTCAGTATAAAGTTGTTCATCAAGTACAGTAACATATGTTAGGAATACTGCAGGAACCAAGGAGCTTTATAACCTTCCAGCTCCATAGTAAAGTCTCATGTTAGGGGTGGGGAGAGTTCTGCTACTGACTTTCCCCATGGCCCCAAACAAGGCACGTTCGTTATTTCCTTCTCAGTCCCAGACAACTATTTTTAACCTCATTGCTCATCTTCCAGCCAGGTGAGCCAAGGGAAATAAATCTAAATTTTAAAGCCTGTCAGGCAGCAAATCTTCCTCCATTGTCAAAGTGTCACTCTTGCAGGTGATTAGGACAGGTACCTGGAAAGGTGAGAACTGAGATAAGGCTGAAATTAGTTCCCTGTGGAGGACATGGGGTAAGGGGTTTCTGGTCTGATGCACGTGTCCTGGCCATGCACTGCCCAATGCAACCATGCAATGGGCTGAGCTGCGGTCCTTCAGAAGGCACATCCAGAGCTGCCATTTCTGAAGACTTCCTTTTAATGTTAAACATTTAGAGGACAAATGCATAGATAGGTCTTGGAAAGAGGCTAGGAAACCTGTCCAAAGAAAAGACTTAACCACTTGTTCCTTCTTCTGGCAACTGTTGGATCAGCAAGTTGCATGGCTTTATCAGGATTGCCTTCACTCTTCAGCAACTCAGAGTCTGGTAGTGAAGTAAGAGGCAAGTCTGAAATTCCTTCGCAGGAGACAGGCCCTGGAAAATCTGTGTGGTTTATCTGAGTGGCCCTGAATTTTTATCAGTCCTTTTAATAGGCTGCAGTCCCAGTTTGAGACAGGGATCTGCAGAAGGAGCATCAGCAACTGAAATTCAAGGCATGAGTTAGCTGAAGAAGCACTTCCTTCTTCAGCATTTGCATTGGTGCAGCTAAACAGATCATTATTCAAAATTAAAAAAAAACCAAACTCAAAAACCAAAAAACACTGCAGCACACATCCAGCATAACATTCACCTTTGGCTATTCAGTTTGGTAGAGTAACAATTAGGAGTTTGAAATTTAATCATAAATGAGTTTATTTCTTCTGTTGACAAAGGTAGATCTTCCTAGCACTCATATTCCCAAAGTCAGTTCAACTTTGATAAATGACAATAAATTGAAGAACAGTTTATATGGTGGTATTCAGCCCAGATTACACAAAGTGAAATGTCCACTTTGTGTAATCTGGGCTGAATACCACCATATAAACTGTTCTTCAATTTATTGTCATAACCCTCCAGTGAAATGTCCACTTTGTGTAATGACAGGAGATTTTTAGGTCACTCAGACAATGACCATACCACATAATCCCTCCAGAAACCCAAGAGTCCAGAAAAGTAATGAACATGTGTTATTTCACAGAATCACAGAATCACAGAATAACCAGGTTGGAAGAGACCCACCGGATCACCGAGTCCAACCGTTCCTACCAAACACTAAACCATATCCCTCAGCACCTCGTCCACCCATGCCTTAAACACCTCCAGGGAAGGTGACTCAACCACCTCCCTGGGCAGCCTGTTCCAGTGCCCAATGACCCTTTCTGTAAAGAATTTTTTCCTAACGTCTAGCCTAAACCTCCCCTGGCGGAGCTTGAGGCCATTCCCTCTTGTCCTGTCCCCTGTCACTTGGGAGAAGAGGCCAGCACCCTCCTCTCCACAACCTCCTTTCAGGTAGTTGTAGAGAGCAATGAGGTCTCCCCTCAGCCTCCTCTTCTCCAGGCTAAACAACCCCAGCTCTCTCAGCCGCTCCTCATAAGGCCTGTTCTCCAGCCCCCTCACCAGCTTTGTTGCTCTTCTCTGGACTCTCTCCAGAGCCTCAACATCCTTCTTGTGGTGAGGGGCCCAGAACTGAACACAGTATTCGAGGAGCGGCCTTATCAAAGTCTGCCCTCTGGAAATTTAATGTTACCGTCTTGCTAACCACCCTCTTCACTTCACCTAGAACAGAAAATTTTATAATCTCATGGTCGCTTAGTCCTAGGCGTCCACCTACCGCCACATCCCCTACAAGGCCTTCTCTGTTCACCAACAGGAGGTCCAGGAGGGCACCTTCCCTGGTTGGTTCATTCACCAACTGTGCAAGGAAGTTATCTCCCACGCACTCCAGGAACCTCCTAGACTGCTTCCTTTCTGCTGTGTTGTACACCCAGCAGATATCAGGCAGATTGAAGTCTCCCACCAGAACGAGAGGCATCGATCTAGAGATTGACCGCAGCTGTTTATAGAAGAGCTCATCAGCTGCTTCTCCTTGGCTGGGTGGTCTGTAACAGACTCCCATCACAAAATCTACCTTCTGGTGGGCTCCTCTGATTTTGACCCACAGGCACTCAACCTCCTCATCTCCACAATCCATCTCAGTGATGTCCAAGTCCTCCCTTACAAAGAGGGCTACCCCACCTCCTCTCCTACCCTTCCTGTCCCATCTGAAAAGCTTATACCCCACCATAGCCGTACTCCAGTTATATGAGTCGTCCCACCACGTTTCCGTGATGGCAACGACATCATAGGCCCCTTGCCCTACGACAGCTTCCAGCTCTTCCTTCTTATTTCCCATGCTGCGTGCATTGGTGTAAATGCACTTCAGCTGAGCTGCCGAGCCTTCAGCCCTCCTAGAGGGAACAGGGTTCATTCCCAACTGCCTGGTAACTGGATCAGTTGACACCAGAGTGCCTGCATCTCCCTTAACACCCCGAGGTGTGTTCTCCCCCACTTTTTGTGCGGTGAGGTACTGGTGGTCCTCGCCCGCGCACCCTCTCCCAATCACCAATTCCCCACATCCAGGCTCATTCCTGTCTAGCCTGGGCTCAACCCCCTCCCCCTTCACATCTAGTTTAAAGCTCGATTTATGAGCTTGGCTAGATTTATGAGCTTTAGAAGCTATGCAAAAGTCGAAGTGGTTTTTACTGTCAGAGGTGTATAAGCAGAATGAAGGCAGACCATAGTTTGGCTCTAAAACAACAGTCCTCCTTTATTCACAGGCAAAACAATACAGAACCAGACATGCTGTGTTATGCTGTACTCCACACATATTCACAGAAATAATCTACTTTTCTACGATGTAGTTGACCACCACGTTCCTCATCCTCACCTCTACTTCTCCAAGTGAACTTATTTTCCTTTTCTTCTTCCTAGTAGTCACTTGAATTTTGCTCTGCTTCTGTGTAAGATCAACAAAAAACACCATTAGAACTTATAGCAGTTCACCCTTACTTTTGAAAAACTGCATTTCTTAGTCCACAGCAGCATAATAATAATTTTTAATGTAGAAGAAATGTCCATGGAAATCACGCTTTCTTGCCTTCCACTGAAGTTCCCCAGCAAGTCCTTTCACACAGGACAGCAAACTACACAGTTTATTGTGTATTACTGCATCACAAACCATGACTTCTACCTCCACTCCTATGCTTCCCATGTGATGTTTCAGGAAACAATCACAGAGAGATGAGGACATCTGAACACTCTGAAAGAAGTGAATGACCCTCACTCTGCTTGCGCTAATTGAGGCTTATTAAACACAATTGCTCCACAGCTCCTATTAGCAAACAACAAGGGTTGGCTGCTCTGCAAAGGGTGAAGATCCAGTAGCGGTGTACGGGAGCAGGCGAAGTGCATATTAGGGTATGTTAAGGGAGTACCTTCATGGAAAAATCCAAATCACCTGACAGCTACCATAATCATATGGCAACATGTTTTTTGTTTTCTTTTTGAAGGGTCATTTATTAGTCCTCATCAGCATGATTTTCCCTTTTGTTTTTTATGCATAATATCCTGCGTAGGTGTGGTAGGTTTTATGTGATTTCCTACTGTTTTGGTAATTTCCCTTTAATGTCTATACTCACCTTTTCTTCACAGAAGGACTTCTCAAGCACTGGAACAGGCTGCCCAGGGAGGTGGTCAAGTCACCTTCCCTGGAGCTGTTTAAAAGATGGGTGGATGAGGTGCTGAGGGGCATGGTTTAGTGATTGATAAGAATGGTTGTACTAGACGATCCTGTGGGTCTTTTCTAACCTAGTGATTCTGTGGTTCTGTGATTCTGTGATTCTGTGACTGTATCATGCTGGGCTTGGCTTCTGTTCCTTGTTCCTGCCATGAAGAAAAGGAATCAGAAAGACAAGGATGTTGTGACACACATACCCATGTCAGTGGGCTCAGGTACCTCCTTTAGACCATGTTTTAGCTGAAGCAGCTGACAGAAAACATTGTGCAGGGCTTTGCCTGCTCCACTCCCTTCAGCCCTTCATCCTGCAGCTCTTCAACATCCTTGTCCCTGCTTGAGAGCAGCTGCAGCTGGGATGGACTGCAGCTGCAGCTGGGGTGGACCTCAGCTTTTCCTCACCATGAGGAAAGCAAAATTCAGTGGCTTTCCCAGTCCTGAGAATTTTTGAGGTTTCATTCTTGATTATTGATAGTTTCCCAAAGGTCTTTCAAAATATTTTATAGTGTTAACATCAATTGAAAACAAAACACAAAACAACAACCAAAAAAAACCCTCACAAAAATAATTAACAAGAGACATGTTTTTTCATTTGAAAACAGAGAGTCAGTGGAGTTTTGATTTCATGGTATTCCAAAAATGATATCTAAATGTAGTCTCTGCATTAGTCACAGAATGTAAAACAAAATAGAAATTTTGGATGTATTCGTATTTCCACATGTAGGACTTTTAGAGTCTCTGTAGCTACAGGCATTGCAAGCAACCAAATTCCACAGAAAACCTACTCCATCCATCTTGGTTCATTCAATAATTCACATTTCCTCTACCAAAATTATTCAGTTAAAGCCCATGCAACATATCTGATTTTGTGCTTTTCTGTTGTACAAATGTTCTTATTTCCTCCCAATCTTTGCAGATTCAGAAAAAGTAATTGTTTATGAAGCAAATTATGGAAGTGTACAAATACAGAAGCCAGGAACTGGTGGAAGCCTCACTTGACAAAATTCTATAAGATATACAGTGAAAAATATATTGGAGATGCTAGCAATGCTGCATTCATTTGAATATTTAATAATACTTCTGTGGCAACCTGTATCAACCTACATGACTGACTTCAGTTACCTCTGGACGGGGAGAAAACCATTAGCAATCAATTCAATTAGTCAGTGATGTGATGTGACTTCCACTGACTTCACACTGTTAGCAGCACTTATACTATGTTAGATAGCTGAATTAGAACTAAGCTATTTCCAATCTAAAAGCACAAATTCTATCTACTTATAAGGTTCAGAATTTACTAATGAGTTCACTTTGAGACTTAAAAAGTTCCAAGTAACAAGGAAGTAAAAAAATTGAAGCGTATGTTCTTATACAAAAATATGAATTATCTAGAGATTTTCAAGCTTGCTATATTGAAGTATTTTACTGCAAACACTGCTCAAATATTTTTTAATTAGAAACATAATAGGCTGATGGGGATAATCACCACATTCATTACAGAGTGTTCCTGTGTTTGAAAAACTTCATTTAAGACTTAATGTCTTAAAATATGTAAACTTAACATTTAATCAGACAACATCAGTTTCTACAACCTATTTTCCAATCAATACTGCAATTACAGAAAAGCAAACAACACTCAGAAGCAAGAGATAGCTACTGATATGTCTCTGGTATAAAATTTCAGACTTTATGAGGAAAATTAAACACATTTTTTTTACCTTTAACTAAGGTTAAAAAAAAGGTTAAGGTTAAGGTAAAGGTTAAGTTTTTATAACCTTTAAGCTTTAGTAGCATAAATTGTCTAGAATATTATCTCTAAGAGAGTGGTGGTAACAGTTTATTTTCATTTTGATGCAGTCAAGCATTCTTTTTCAATATTTTTTCCAATAAATTTATGTTTTACTTTCAAAATATTGGAAAAAAATCTACAGTTTTCATTTAAAAAATAATAATTTACATTCTTTGACAAAAAATAACTTCCAATTTTAACTCAAATATAGAACCGTTTTAAAGATTTTAGCTATTACTGAAACTATTTGCTGATGATATTCCTGTGTCATGATGATATCTCCTGTTTTGGAGAGAACGTATTCTTTTCAGAAGAGTTCAGGGAGGTCCTCCAAATTCCTTTTATGCATCTTAAAAAAGTATGCATCTTAAAAATGTATGCACTTAAAAATAATTAAAACATATTCGCAAGCATTATATTAGAATTCTGCAGCTAGTGTATTATTAATGATAATTTAATTAAGTAGAAGGGTGGAGAAAAGAAAAGAAACAAGAATCTCCCCTATATTTTAATGCAAATGAATGCAGTCAGGTGTCTAAAAATAAAATGAAAAGAAAATATAACAAACCCAAACAAAATAAAATAAAAGCAAAACCTATATTTACTAGGAACAAGAATTATTTTGTCCTTGGTTTGAAGAAGAAATTTCATGACCTTTACTCAGATTGTCTTTATGATCCACCAAGAGATCTTGGACAAACCATAAGGTATCCAATATTCAGAGTTACTAAATAATATCATCAAGAATGAAAGAATTAGCGTTTACCTTGTGTGCAGCAGGTTTCCACATGTGTGAGGCTTTTCAGTTTCTTGCATAACTCACTACTTGTGGAAACTCTCGCGTTCACTAGGATGCTCCAGACACCTTTTCATAAACCACCATCATCAGGTAAGATAGTTTTCCAGTCCTTACAAACTGTAAATAACTGATGAGTGTTTTGGGGTGGGGGGTAGAAGTTCACCCAGTTGAACCTAAACACTCCAAAATCAGAACATACAATTTCCAATCAGCAGAAAAACTGAAACCTACAACTTTGACAATGTCACTACTATGCTAATTCTTCAGGGTTTTTTCTATCTTATTTTCAGTACTCAGATTTACATAGCCCATGAGTAATGCCATTCCAATTAATCTTTGCCCTAGGGATATCCTGAATAATTTGAACTTGCTTATAACCACAGTAGTAATTTATCACTGCATTTAAGTATCTGAAATCCCAAAATATTCAAAAGGACTAGAGGCATCACCAGACACAAAAATCACAGCTATTCCTCTTTGTGAAGACAGTATATTTTCCCCCTCAGTCCCACTGCATACAAGGATGGTAAAAGACATTATTCTTCAAATATTACTTTTGCCAAACACACAAAAAAATAGTTCTGGTAGTAAAATTCACTAAATAACACTAAGTGTAATGTCCTGGGCTTAATTAGTATTTCCACAGATGACTAGAAACCTTTCTCATAGTACCTCATTGGCTGTTGGTTAGATCACAGTTGTTATCTTGGTTCTGTATTTGCTTCAATTAATTCCAGGTACCCCTTTGATTTCCTCCATAATACAAGCAATGAATTTTACCTAGATCAAGCAGCTCTCAACTACCTAAACCAGATCTTCTGTATCAATAATTCTCTTTCTGGCTTGTTCTGAACACCTGAAAAGAAATCACAGAATAAAATTTGGGCAGACTGAAACACACCTGCATGACCAAAGAAGCTCCTGAAAGACAATGTTTCCCCTTCAGACAGCAGGAACGGTGTGTACCATATGACATGCATAAGGAGTTCAATTTAAAGATACCAACTTGGCATAGTTAAGTTCATACTGCGAAAGTGTGAGTGAAAATGTAGAGGATGATTTTCCAAGCATGGTTTCAAATGCCATTGCTAGTATTATGTGCCCATTGGTAGGGAAGTCTCTTTGACTCTCATGCTGTACGATATCTGATACAGTCCCAGTGAAAATAAATACTAGAAGAGTGCTTCTGTGTTGCCCAGTCATTGAAATGCCACAGCAAAAAACACCCCTAGTAAAGCTACACCAACTTATCTGTTTTCATTCCTTGCTGCTCTGCACTCTGAGCTTTGTGACGCATAAGAGGTTCAGTGTGGCAAAACAAGTGTTCAAATAATAGTATACAAAAAGTTACTGTCTGATTTTTAAGAATTTAAGCCAAGACACTAAGGCATAACAACATGGCTGATGGGTTGGTTAGCACTTCAAATACCCGGAAAGGAAAATGGTTTGTTGGTGTTGATCTTGATCTTAACCAACACTAAAAGAAAACATTCCTCTTGAACCCCTGCCATCCATGAGAGAATGCAAAGTGTGTAACAGAGCTGTAGCGTTTATAAAGGCAGGGATATGGGCAGCTCCGACCATAGCCATGTTGCAGCCTATATTTGATAAACTCTTCCGAAGGAGGGAAGACCCTATGCTATTAGTTGTGGCCCTAGGGAAGAGACCGGGGAGGAAACATTTCTCTTCTCACATGACTGTCCTAGTACAAGTACCATGTCCAAATTATACCACTCTTTTATAAAATAAAGTCTGAAGAAATAAACACTGGAAACAATAAATTTGAGTATTGTTTATGACTAATAGTTTGACATAGTAGTACTTGTTGTAATACCTAATGAAAGATTTTCTTTCAAAGTGTTTTTTCTAAAATAAAAAAAATGCTGCAATGTTTCCCTCTTCTCTCAAAATGGTTTTTGTGGTAAGAAAGATTGATTTACCAACATGTTCCTTCAGTGGCACTATATTATTTCATGCACAACTAGTTTGCTACCAATTGTTAGATGAGTTTTACATCTCTTGCAATAGAGTAGGCAAGAAGAAAGAGTTGTTTAAATTCTTCCCTTTGTGATTTACTTTTACAGAAGAGACCTTGAAGAAAAGGCAGAAGTAGTGTGAGGTAATGAAATACCACTATTTCCTAAAGTTTCAGCTTGATAATATATGCTTAATGTATTTTATAAATATGTGTAATTTGATTTTGTGGTACAACTTTCCAAAAAACAACTCAAGGCATAGTAACGTTTGTACAAGACATAAAAAAATCTGCCAGAATTATTCTGAACCTTAGTTAATTTGGGATCAGGATCATTCCAGAAAAAATCTCTCATGTGTAACATATGTCACTCACAGAAGAAGGGCAGTTGGAGCCTGAGTCGTGCAAGTAAGATCAGAGAGACAACTCAGAGCACAATATAAAAGTTGAGATTAAAATGATTGCTGTTATTCCTGTGTGAACAGATCTATTTAAACATCCACATCCTGTGCTTCTTCACTTCACATCACAGCATCTTATGCTTGCTTTTTCACCATCAAAACTTTACTGCAAGAAACACATCAATCTAAAAATCTTGAAAAATCTCTTCTATGTTTAATTTCATGTCTCATCTACCAGGATGCAAACAAGAAATCCACCAATTTGACTGTTTCATCTCCTTGTGATATTTCTGGTTCACTTGTCTGTTGCATTCTTCTTTGATGAACACATAAAAGAGAGTACATATTGTAGAACTTGTCCCAGGCTTTTCTCAGCAGGACATTAAATGTATATATGTACTTTACACAGCTTTAGTATGCTGTGTAAAAGCTGAAGTCCAAGAGGTCCTCTTTCAATTCGTGCATTATTATTTATGATACTCAGTGTGAAAGGGTGATAAAATACAATTATTTTTTTCTGTCATGATCATCATTTGCACAAAGCCAAGCTGTGAAAGAAGTAACTCAGTCATACACAAGGGGATTGTTTGCATGTGTTAAATACTTATCTAACATACTTGAGAGAGTGCTGAGATGGAGCTGGTCCATCTCATGTAAGTGGCATCTAAGAAAATAAATAATTTGCCCAAGGTCACATTAGTTAGTCATTCTAGAGTATAAAATCCTCACACCTTCAATATCCCGAGGTCACCTTAATTATTGCATCATTTGTAATTCATATGCTGATATCCAAATGCACAGGTTTAAGAAGATTTTCTATATTACCCTCAAAGATGTCTTCCTGACTGATTACTTCAGGATCCCTGGAAAATTTTTGCCACCTCAAGGAGCAGCTGCCTATTCCCATCCAGTCTCTCAGAGGTCTGAGACCATCCCATTACCCAGGAACATATCCCTGGTATATGCCTGACCACTACCATAGCTAAGTGTGGAGCCCAGTCAGGCCTTAGGGTTTCCTGTTGAGGAAGACATTGAACAAAGCTGGAGTATGTTTTTTTATCAGCTTTTCATTAAAAAAAAAAAAAAAAGTGTTCCCTGGTACTTGAATTTAAGCTTGTACTATTTCCAAGAGACTGACTGTTTTTCACTGCTCTACTCAGTTATACTTGAATTGAATGCGCAGAGTGGTTTTGGAGCAGCTCTCAAACTTTGAAGGAAGAGGGAATATTTGGCTAATGCATAAACTTCGTCCCTCTGATGTTAAAGTTTTGTTGCTGTTTCCCACAAACAGAGAAGCATATCAAAATATCTATAAAATAGTTAGGACTCTTTCTTCAGGTCCCAGGAGCTGTTTATACCATGTGCTATGGTGAAGCACACAATTTATTTGTGTGTGATGAAGGGCTAGATAGCAGCATCTAAAAACATATTAAAACCATCAGAAAAAATATATTACAGTAGCCAAGAACACTTCTGCATCCAATGAGAGTTTTCTTTGGAATGTACCCAAGACATAACTGTAGGCGCTATTAAAGTAAAATTTAATCTCTAGTTAAGATTATTTTCCTCATTAATTAGTTGTATCCACAATACATTAGAAATGCTTAAATGTATTACACTTTACACAGATTACAGCTCACAAGGATAAGAGATACAACTTGGCGGGCAAATAGAGGAGACTGGAAGAAGAAAAGGAAGAGGAGGATTGAAAAACATTACTCTATGTGAACAATGATGTTATGTGCAATTCCCTTAAAGTTAGATTAGCCTTGCTTTAAGATGAGCTAACATTAATGCCTTGCAAACACAGACAAAAACTGAGCTTAACAAATCATGCAATCACATAATAATGAAGGTAGGAGTATTTCTTGTAACTATGTCAGAATATATTCTTAAATAAATTAGCTTGTGGTAATTGATAATCACAATGTGATAACTGATAATCACACATGTGATAATTGAATCTTACATTGATTTCAATCCAAATAAAACTGATATTGAATTACACCGAACATGGAAAAAGTTATACCAGAAACTGCCCTGAAAGATCCAACCTCCAGAGGGAAAAGGAGCAATTAGAGAAGTTTACGTAGCCAGTTACAGAATCTGATCATGCAGAAACTATTTTCATTTAGACTCCAGAAGCATATATTTTTGCTATAATCAGCTATTGCACTTTTTCCAGTCTTTTATTAGGCTGTCTGTGTTTCTTTAATCTTGCTTTATGTCCCTGACTCTCACATCTAAAGTGATTTTAATTAACAGACACAAGAAGAGGTTTATTCACAAAGAAAAAACAATCATCATACTCCCAAACCAATCATCAGCTTAACTATCAGAACACTTCTGGTTACAACTTGTTACTAAGCACATATTTTTTTTGTGCAAACCTGTCTCTTTCACCATGCTATGAGGCATTTATAGCTTATTGCCATGACACATTTACTTTCCCAATACTGCAGATAGCTGCAAGGACAGTGTGATTTCCTCTGGAGAGCTGCTGGTCTAGCCATCTGCTACTATAACCAAAAGGGAGCAAAAACGAGTTCATGTAGTGGGAATCCAGCATAGGAAGTCAGATGCCACCACTCAGAACCCAGCCACTCAGAGGGCAATGTCAATATATCATCTGACACCAGATGGGGATGTATGAGAAGTGAGGTATCTTAAAGACAAAGAAAAGGTCACAGTTCCCCCAGAGGAAGATCTTACACAGAATAAAACTCAGCCCTTAGTTAAGCTGCTGCTTTGTGTTATAAGATTCTTGCATCTTCCCTGAACCATTATGATGATGCTTTCTCACAGAAATACAAGGACTCTGGATTAGACAATGCTTTCTTTTATATGAAACAACATTTCTAAGTCTAGAAATTTCTGAAGTAGGAAAGAATACCGCCCAAGGAAGAATGTAACCCTCTACTACTTTTCAAATTGCCATTTGCCTGATTTCCAAGGTCTTGTCACTCATCCAGGACAAAACACTTTCTCCATATTCTGTTTCATTACTCAGCTAGGCTTTACAGTTCCTGAACTTTCTGAACAATTTTGTGATGTCATCCTTGTATTACCACACTTAGATTTAGAAACAGCTTATGCAGCACAACTCCATAGCCAGAGAAAAGTATAAGAAGGTTATTATTCATAGTAATTTAATTGTGTGGAGTGTCTTTTCCCCCCTTTCTCCAACAGAGAAAAGTCTTGGCTGCTTTTAAGTCTTCTTTTGCTGCAGCTTATAGTAGTCATTTCAGCCTCTCTCTAAAGAATGATAGAAGTCATTCTTGCCTCAGTATTATTACCTCGTCTCTTTTTCAAGACTTCGAGTCTAGAGAATATTATGAACTAGAACTCCAGAACAGAGGAGCAAGCCTCTGCATCATGCAAATCATAGTCATGCTGCTGGCACATAGGGGCCCTAAATGTCTTGACAAATCAAACTGGTTCTCTGTTTCACTGTACCTCCTGCACCTCTGTGTCAAGCTTTGTCTCATTTGGAATTGCAAAAAACCAAACAACAAAACAGTAAAAGAGAGGATTAAAAGATTCAAAAAAATATACATCCACACTTCTTTTCCCCCTAAGAAATTTCAATACAACTTTTCAATATGATCTGGTAATCAAATTCTGTATAGCAAATATGAACCATTCACAGATTCAAGTAAAACACTTATAGAAAAAACACTATCTATTGCTTCTCCAAGCCGGAATAAAAAGAGATCACAAGGAAGAACCACTTTAGCATATTCAGTCTTAAAATATTAATATTTACCTGTCCTTTTTCATTAGGTCTCCTTGAAAACAACTGTGAAACCCAGAAGTTAAGTTATGGACAAGATGTGTTATTTATTCTGTTCCATATCTGAAACGTTTTCTAACATAAAAGCACATGATTGCAATGTACCTGCCAGATGGGTAATGTATTCACAGTCCTCAGGAGAGTGGTGCTGAAATAGACTGTTGAATAAGTATGTTAATGCTATTCCAAAAATGCCATTGCAACTGAGACTTTTGTCTATCCGAAGTCTCATTTGTAATAATGTAATGAAATGACATTTAAGCAGACACATAACAGATATTGCTTTGGTCTGCTGCCTATGAGGGAACAATGAGAATGACATCAGAAGCTGGAAGATCTTACCAGAACAAAAATACTGTAATGATACAAAAGGGAGTGGTTTATTTCAGCCTTCAACACAACTGCAAGAAATAGAATTGTATTTTGTGATTTGTTATATACAATCTTTTCTTTCAAAACTGTTGATAATAAGTTGTCTTGATTTCCTTGGTGTGTTTACTATGTGAGTTAGTTATTCCTAATGCTCAGAAAAATAAATTTAAAACTTAGAAATGTGCTAACTTCTAAATAGTTAATTTTGTTAGTTCTGCTATTAAATGTATAGGAGATCAGCATCATAATGCCAGACGTCAGTTGCTAGGTGGCTGTAATATTACTCCACACAGACTCTTCTGTTAAAGGGAGATCAAGGGAGGATAATCTATGATGCTAGTTTGAATTACTCTGTTCCAATTACTCTGTTCCAGTCATCACAAAAAGTGTTCATCAATGATCTCCAAAGCCAAAGGGACAAATCCAGTTCAGCAAAGTGAAACTGAAGATTTAGGTTGTTAACCACTGCATTCTTGACCCTGAGACACTTGTACTGTTACAGGAAGAAGGTTATCAAATCAAACACAAGACCTTTCAAGATTTTAAAATTCTGGCCAAATTCAACTTGTATCTATAATCAATGCTGATACTTAAAACCAGATTTGCAGAGGCTTGGTAGAATATTTGAAAATGTGTGATAAATTAAAATCCCTTTCAACTTATGCTTTTGAGGTTTTAAAGAGGATATAAGATGTTGCAGCAAATAAGCTGCCCTCTCCTTTTCAATATGTCATGTCAGATACTGAATATCCCCAAGGATGGAAATTCCTCAACCTCCCTGGGCAACCTGTGCCAGTGCTCCATCTTCGTCATGGTAAAATAAGTTTTTCTTTATGGAGGAATCTCTTGTATTTCAGTCTGTGTTCATCACTTCTTGTCCCACCACTGGGAATGACCTAAGGGAACTATATCCTTTTGATACCTTCCTTCCATATATTTATGTGAATTTAAATGATCCCTGATGAGCCTTCTCTTCTCCAAGCAGAACAGCCCCAGTTCTCTCAGCCTTTCCTCACAGGAGAGATGCTTCTGTCTCTTAATTATCCTTGTGGGCCTTCCCTGGACCTTCTCTAGTAAACCTATGCCAGTCTTGTACCAGGGAGTTCAGAACTCCGTACAGCACTCCAGGTGTTCCAACAACAGTGTTGAACAGAGGGGAAGGATCACCTCCCTTGACGTACTGTCAATACTTTGCTTAATGCAGCCAAGGATGCTGTTGGCCTTCTTTGCAGCAAGGCCACTTTGTTGGCATGTGTTCAGCCTGACAGCTACCAAGACCCCCAGGTCTTCATCTGCAAAACTTCTGTACAGTCAAGTGGCCCCTGGCATTTGTTGCTGCCTGGGTTGTTCCTCTCCAGGTGAAGGACTTTGCACTTCCCTTTCTTGAACATCATGAGAATCCTGTTGGCTCATTTCTCCAGCCTTTTAAGGTCCCTCTGTTTGGCAAAATCCTCTAGCGGCCACTACTCCCAAATTTGTGTCATCAGCAAACTTTCTGTGGGTACACTATTCCATCATCCAGATCATTAATGAAAATGTTTAACTGGACTAGGATTGAGGGGAAGCTCTTTGGCCTGTAGTTCCCTGGATTCTCCTTCTTGGCCATTTGGAAGATAGGAGTGACATTTTCTTTCCTTCAGTCCTCAGGCCACTGTCCTAATCACCATGATTTTTCAAAGATAATTGAGAGTGACCTTGTAATGACATCAGCCAGCTACCCCAGTAATCGTGGCTGCATCGTGTCAGGGTTTATGACTTTAATGTATGCCTAGTTTGCTTCACACAGTATGTAATGTAATGTATGTAATGTATGCCTAGTTTGCTTAAGTATTCCCTGACCGGACCCCTGAAATATATTACAGTTACTGTATTATTAACCAGAGACAATATGCCCGATTCCTACAGCAGTGGTATAGGAAGGAAGGAATATAGACATTAAAGCGAATTAACCTTTTAATCTTGAATACACCTGCAGATAGTTTTCTTACATATACGCTGTAATTATTGCACAGCAAGGATCTGTTCACTCAGATGGAATAAAGGACAAGGATAAGTGTTTTCTTTTTAATGTTTCTTCCCTGCTCTTAATGTTTTTCATGCACAGGCATGTTTTCAGGTTCTGGAAATTTTGATTTAAATATTTAACTTCGCAGATACTTGTTGTCCTTTTTTGTTGCTCCTGGTGGGCATAGGATTTAACATGTGCATGAACATGCACAAGATATCACCACACACAGGAAACATCCATCCTCAAGATGAAACCAGCCATGACAGTACTGCAAGCATTTGTGAAATACCCTTTTTTCTAAGTCTTGTCGAGTCTTAGGGAAAAATTAGCCTGTTGAAAAACAATTGTTCTAATTGGGTTGAAAGCCTACAGGTTGAAATTCATTTAATAAGGTTATCTATAAAAGAAAACATCACTATCACTAGCAATTCCTACTATTCTGAATGCTTTCTGTTTATAGAAGTAATTCATGTACTCTTTTTTTTTTTTTCAGTCCTGCTACCAGAAGAATTTTATAAAGCTGATATTTTCAGCTCGTGAAAAAGTTAAGCAAAGTGGCAGTAATAGTTACGCCTGAGCTGCGTTTCCACAGCAGATGGTTTACTTTAATGCTCATGGCAAGAGAAGGGGAAAGGAGTCTATCTGTGCATTGAACAAAAAGCCACAGTGGAACTACGTAAGTGCATTCTGTTCCTCCTCCAAATTAATATTTTCATATTCAAAACATTGTTGAAGACTAAGGCCATAATTTCAAGTGATCTTATTTCGAACAGCTGCCTTAAACCGTAAATAATAGCATTCTTGGTCTGGCTTAATAAGCGTCTGAAAGAATGGCAAACAGAAAATCTGCATAATGAAACTTCCTTGAATAAGTAAGATTTTCTAGAGGATTCAGAAAATGCTTGTATTCCCCTCTCTAAAAAAGCCAAAAGAACACATTCTTTCACCTAGTTGTTTAAAGGCAAACAGATTCTGATGGGTCACTTGGCTACTGCCAGAGTTGAAGATATCATATTCTGAGTTCTTTTGAAAAGATGTCCTTGATTTTCAGACTTACCATAGAAAAAATTTAATCAAAGAAAAAAAGAGTTAAATTGAATTCTGTTACTGCTTCACTCTCCATTAAACTGCAAACATGCACTCTACCCTCCTCTTTAATACGACTATGAGAACACTCACAGCACTATTTTGGCTAAAATGAAATGGAAAACTAGCACTACCAGTCACCTAATTGAGACGAGAGCAGTTACTATTGGCAGGGAAGTGCCAGAAATCCTGTGTTGGTATACATTTAAGCTTCTAGCCATCATATTGACTTATTGTATTTGGATTTAAAAGAGAAAAATGCAAAATAAACATATAATTTACCCACAAATGAGCTACTGTGAATATCAATTTTCTTATGTATTTGTCATTCAGTTCTTTATAAAAAAAGAGAATGTAACATGAATCTCACAGAGAGTTCTTTTTACCCTAATAACACGGGTGCTTTATTGATTGTTTAAAATAAGTTACAAATATATAAAATAATTGTGGCTCTGCACTTTGAGGATTTATATCTAAATTTCCTAGATAAATCCAATTGTTTTTTTAGGGTTGTAATCTTGTCCTCAGGAAGTAAGATTCTGTAAAGCAGCTAGTTGAAAATGAAATCTAAAGGAAAATCTCTGAAAGATTCTGAACATTTGGGTGTATTAAAAAATCACATATTGCATAACACACTTTTGTGAGGGAAAACAGTCATTTGAAACTCCAGTGCTATGTAATACATGATGTCAGGTAACTCATCAGGACACTCCTTTGAATCCCTAATGCAACAAAATCCCTGTTTCTAAAAAGGAAGTCACCTAGAATCTCCCATTAAAAGTTTAAACCACCATCCCCAAAATACTATCCTCTCCCTCAAAGAAGTCTCCAAAATGGATGGATCTCTTGATTGTAGCTGGAGCCTGCTCTAGAAAAGAGCGTGCAGCTACCACAGCAGCCACAAAATGTCCTCTTATTCCTACACAAACCTTGTCTGTGTCATACATGGAGCATGACTGAGCTCTTTCATCTTTCTTATCTCCAGTGGCATTAGCAAGGGCAAACTGCTAACTCTTCTGCCTCCCCTCAACAGTAAATTTAGCCTTATGGCAGCTGAAGATTGATGAAGTCTCATCTATCAGTTATTTATAAGGATAGATGTTGCGAGGAAAGCAGCCGTAGTCATGACCACACCCACTATGAGTTTAGATCTTGCTCAGTTTATTACGAACCCGCCACCAACTTTTATACACCGCGTTACAGTCTACGCGTAAAGTGCTTATTGGTCTGTGTCCACTACTCACACACTGATTGGTCAGCAGTTACTACATGCTACGTGCCTAGTGGTAGTGATTGCCAAGCATGCTCTGTTCTTGTTCCGCCTTGCGTTCAGCTGTACTACTTACTACATTACCCACCTTGCCTTGCTACAAGCCAACCTCCTCTAGGTGTCAAAGTTGTTCCGGGGTTGAGGTGCTGCCAAAATATCAAGCCTTAAAGAGCCAGCATCCTGATGCCCTTTCCTTCTTAACCAATCCTCTACAATTCCCCCTTTTTGTTTTTTTTTGCACTATCAACACTTGATTTAACCACTTTTCTGCTGCTCCTTATCAACTATGTAACAAGCAAGGTACAATTAACAATTATTACAACCAGTATCATTCCTTTAACCGTCTCCAAGAGGCATTCAAAGAGTTCCAGGTTTCTAAGCCATTTATCCAGTCCCAGGTTATTACTAATTCGAATTTTTTTCAAATAGCTTCTCGTCTGGTCAGATATCACCCAGACGTTAGTCTTTGGTTGCGATGGAATCTATGCAGCAATACCATAGATTACTGTTAGCATCTAAACTCCTCTAATCATGCTCATTGTTCTCATTGTCTTCCTGATTCGTAACAGAGTTAGTGCTTTCCACTGTACTAACGCGGGTCCATTTACTGGGCACCTACAAGGGTCCTGTTGGAGTAAGAACACACATATATCCTCATCCGTTAAATAATACATCACTTGGTCCCTCCCAAATTCCTGACTTGGGATTTCTGTAATAGACTGATATAGTTGACAAAGTTTGTCCTGCTTCTGCCTGAGTATAATGTATAATTACTGGTGGCTCCTTACTCTCCCCAAACAAGCATAAATGATTTAAAACAAACAAGGTTTTGTTTAAATGCTCCTTGGGGTCTAGAAAGTCTTTAAATTTATTCAGATAATCTTTCAGGGTACAATGTGCCCGTTCAATAATACCTTGCCCTGTGGGATTATTTGGGATCCCCGTCATGTGCTGAACTCCCCACGTGTTCAAAAACTGCTCTACTACTTTGCTGACATATGCTGGTCCATTATCTGTTTTAATAGTTTCAGGGACACCCATTATAGCAAAACAAGATGTCAGATGTCCACAAACATGAAGAGCCTTTTTGCCAGGCTGAGCAGTTGCCCATACCATTCTAGAATAAGTATCTATAGATACATGCACATATTTTAACCTTCCAAACTCCAGTACATGAGTAACATCCATCTGCCATAATTCTAATGCTTTTAACCCACGGGGGTTGACCCCAATCCCTAATCCCGGACCATGATGACTGCATTGCGGACAGCTTCTAACTACTCCCTGAGCATCAGCGATTGAAAGTTTAAACTGTTGTTGCAAGCCTCGTGCATTTTGATGAAACCGTTCATGTGCCATTCTAGCTAACTCAAACTGATTAAGAGGAGCCCTTGGCTGACCAATCATTACCAACTGATCTGCCTGATCATTCCCTAGGCCCAAACCGTGTTGCCACTTATGGCTTCTTATATGAATGACACAATATGGAGCAGTTCGTAATATCAGTGCTTGTCGTAACTGCTGAAACAGATCAAATAATCGTCTATTAGAAATATCTCGTAAGAAAGCGTCCTCTATTCGTTGGACAACTCCAGCCACATACAATGAGTCCATGACCACATTTACTGGATGATGTAACCACCGTTTCATAGCCCAACAAACAGCAGTTAGTTCTAATGTCTGCAAGGTGTCGCCCCGTTCCGCGTTGAGTATCTGGTGAGACCAATGTCCATTATGTTCCCAAGTAACAGCTGCTCGGCGAGATCGTTGACTGGCATCAGTAAAGACCGTCAAGGCCCCTTGTATGGGTTTTTCCTTGGAGCGAGGAATAGAGATCCATTGATAATTCCTTAGAAGGTGTCCAATCTTTTCTACTGGCATTTCTGTAGATACATGTCCACTATACCCCAGCAACGCAAGTTGTAAAGGTATAGAATGTCGCATGCACCATTCCCAGTCGGCCACTGTCATTGGAATGTGGATGCTGTCGGGCTCACTTCCACTTAATGCCAATGTTCGTGATCGTCCCTTTTTGATTACTTCTCCGACAGCCACAAGTCGCGGTTGAATATTTGTCCTTGGTTGACTGGACAGAAATACCCACTCCAAAATCTGGAGGGAATTTCCCCCTTTTGTTTTTTTTGCCAACGTGCAATGATAGCACATACAGACAAGTGTAAAGACACGATGATCAGTCGCAATGGCTCATCTAAAAGACGTCGAGAAGCCCAACGCGAGCTAATCAATTGTCCCAAGTGGGTGACACATTGTTTCTGGTTTTCTGTAAGTCGTAGGTGCTTGGATGCATCAGTCCCACGCAGCAGTGGCAAAAGTGGTGCAATGTCGTCGTTAGTGTGGCAAAATATCCACTCAATAATTCGTAATGAATCTTTTGAATTTTCCTCTATAATTGCCTCAATTATCCCTAAAGGTTGTCTGCACTAGGACCCAGCAGCCACTGGCTAGTTCCAGTGAGACTGGAATGCACAGTGTTCTCACAACATTCCCCTAGAGAGATAACACCGTTAACTCCTGTGGACTTCTTCAAGGCTGAAAGAAAAAAAAAATGTAGAAAGGAAGGAGAAGGGCTGGGGGGGGGGGGACGGGCGGGCACTCACACACTTACAACTGCATGTTTTGCTAGGCATTTTAAAACTTTTTCTTCTGTAGCCTTTCATTCCAAATATCCCCAGGTAAATCTACCTGTTTGCCGGCTTAGTGGACATTTGAGATTGAAAGGTCCCAGAGTTATATTTTCAAGATTAATCAAAACGAATTTCTAAGTCTTACAAACGTTTGAAGCGCTTCAAACACACATACACAAGACCACTCATTTCTCAGCTAACCGAATACATTCATACAATGTTGGTTATCACTATTGGATCCACAATTTTTCTTATATCGATTGTCTAACAAATATTTCACTTATGGTAGTCTTTTGTAGTTTCTGTACTGATAGAATCACGGACTGGTCAGTTGAACCACAGCCTCTGTCTCTTCATGGGGTGCAATTGCTGAAAAACAAATCAGATGAGTGATTCTAGTGCCCTTTGATATAGTCAGAAGGCATAGGCATCCAAACTATTACTTGCATCGCTCTCGTAAAGTCAGCATCAGTCAATTCTGGTAAAATAAACAATCTTTGTAACAGGTGATCATGCAATTAACAGTGCAGTAAGTCCATCTTTGCATTCTTTAAGGCTAATTGTTTAAGCAACACTTATCTAGCGGCAATATTGTCTGCCTGCTTATTTAAGGCCTCTTGTAGTTTGTCTAGAAAAGTCATGTGAATAACGCCATTTTCCAGATTTCTTTTTTATCACAAACACATGTGCGTTCCAAGGACTATTAAATGGGACTGTATGCCCATGATCTATTTGCTTTTCCACTAAATTTTGCAATGTACCCAATTTTTTCAGTCATTCTGGCTTTCCTTTTTTTTTTTTTTTTTTTGAGTTTGTAGGGACTAAACCAAATGTATTTCAGGGATTCTTATATAGACTCAAATCGTTGTGAGCCATGCTCTACAGAGTCAGCTTGGAACACAGCTGCTTTGAACAAAATTAAATACACTATCCGGCTATCTGTTGGTATTAATACTAGTGGAAATGGTGTTCGTAACACTAGTGGAGACAGCATCCATACCCTTGCTTGAATTATTCCAGTACAGCCTGCGTCTGTGACCCCAGGTAAAACAAAGATTCCCAATCGAGTTATTGACAATCATTCTAATTACAAGTTAGTAAAGCCACACTCCAATGGTCCTTTTACGTTCCATGGTATTGTGTGAAGTGCAGACGATTGCAGCACTACTGTGATAGTGGTGATCACATCTATCTCTGTGCTGCCTCTGGTTCTTGCTCTGAGGTGAGAGCTGCTGCTTGCTGCGGAGGCGTCTGTGTTGATACGTGCCTCTGAACCATGCTTTGCTCCTGGTTTTCTGACAATACTGTCCCATTCTTATCCCATTTTGATTTACACCAACTGGTAAAATGTTTGCACTTTCCACACCAAGGGCAGATTTTAGGCCCTCTCTCCTGGCGTTGCGTGTGGCAGTCTCTTTTAAAATATCTCTCTTTGCCGCGTCTCTGACAGAATGTATTTCTGTCCCAGATTACAGTCAGAGCAGCTACGACCTGTGCTTAATAGGTAAATGATCCCAGCTGTTATTGTAGGAGTTTTCAGACCACACCGTATCTTTCCATATTCGTCATTAGGATTTTTTGTCAGCGATTACAAAATTAAGGCTTCTGTAACTGCTCGATTGTCTTACTTGCTTGTCAAGCACATCCTTCAATTTATCTATAAACACCATATACGGGTCATGCCTGTTTCAACTTTCTAACATCTGGTATCTTTGTAAGTATTTGATAAACCAAAAAGCCGCATCTGTTGTAAAATTGCATTATTTAAGCTGTCTTGACTCTTGAACTGCTACCAACATTGTTTAATTGAGCCATTTCTTATTGTATCTGTTAACAGTCCCTTCTGCAATGCTGAAAACTGTTTGAGTTTTTTGCTGCAGCAGGCGGTCCCCCCTCAGCCCAGGGCAGAAGCCCCCCTACGGCGAACCGTTCCGCGGGAGCTGGAAGGGTGGGGGAGCGGCCCTCGGCCAGGTGGCTTGGTTCTCTTCTTACAGTTTTTGGAATCTCCTTTATCGCTTCGTCACTAATTGGTTCCCAACGCAGATTGCCGTGCCACGCACAGATCAAAGCTTGCAATATTTCAACTTCTCCCCGCTGCTGTGCCTCCCTCCTGACTTGCACCCATTGGTCTGAGGGACAGTGAGGGGGTGAATCGGGCTTCTTGTTGGTGTCTATCGGACCCGGATCAAAGGGATTGTCAGCCCTCCCGTCGGGGGGTGCAGAGGCAAGCGCAGCCAGTTTAGAGAGGTGGGAGGTTAGTACAGTGACGATCCTGCACTCAGCTTGAAATTATCTCTCTGCTTTTTAGAGCCAACATGCGCCTTTAACACTTCAAAAACTTTCTGCCATTCCACGTCAAAATAAATCTTTGGGTCTTTAAAACAACCCCGTTTAAGTCCCAAGTCCGGAAGCTCAAAAGGCTTTTTCTTGCTCACGCCTACCTCTCTCTTAGAGAGAATATCAACCAAAAGCGTGAGTGCCGCGTCTCGACCCATCTGCGCGGTCTTACCGGTGCGAGGCTCCTCCCCGGTGCACTCAGTCCAAGAGCTCCAGCTGTCTGCTACCCAGCAGCAGATGCCTACTCGCTCTGCTCTCCCCTTCTCCGTCTGCTCCCCGTTTTTAGCAGGTTTGAGAAGTTCTACGCGATCCTTCTTCCCCTGCATCCTGCCACGTCCCTGTTCACGGGCGCCAATATGTTGCGAGGAGAGCAGCCGTAGTCAAGACCACATCCAATGTGAGTTTAGATCTTGCTCAGTTTATTACGAACCCGCCACCAACTTTTATACACCGCGTTACAGTCTACGCGTAAAGTGCTTATTGGTCTGTGTCCACTACTCACACACTGATTGGTCAGCAGTTACTATGTCCTACGTGCCTATTGGTAGTTGTTGCCAAGCATGCTCTGTTCTTGTTCCGCCTTGCGTTCAGCTGTACTACTTACTACATTACCCACCTTGCCTTGCTACAAGCCAACTTCCTCTAGGTGTCAAAGTTGTTCCGGGGTTGAGGTGCTGCCAAAATATCAAGCCTTAAAGAGCCAGCATCCTGATGCCCTTTCCTTCTTAACCAATCCTCTACAGATAGATTCATGTGTGTATACATATGTATTTCTCCCTTTAATTACAAAGACTGGAATGAGCTGGCTGTTCATGTGTTTTGAAAGCAGGCGTTATCCTTCTGTCTTTTTCTGAGCAGCATGCAGGACAGACAGAAAGCCAGTTCACCCCAGGAGATGATCTGAAGCAGGGATTGTGTCTTGGTGAATGTGTGTTTTCTGCTGCTATGTTTTCACTGCTCATTTCCCTGCAAATAGAGAAAGAGAGAAAACCTTGCATTGCATGCTAGTTTGCAATGGAGTCATACTACCTGGGTGTATAGGAGATTACAGCCACTGCACACTATGGCTCAAAAGAACTTCAGGTATCATCCCAGCAGATACTGAAAACGTGTTCTAGTTTTTTCACTTTTAAAAAGGAAAGGTAGGTTGATAACACAAGTTCAGGCTTCAGTGCTCTCTACCACACCAGGAGAATAAAAATATTTGTACCTATGGAAACTGAGATTATAATAGAAAAATAATACAAAATTAGATTTAAATTCATGTTTTAACAGAGGGACTGGAAGATAAAGTCAGTTGTTCAGTCACTGAGGTGTGACCTGGAAGTAACCGGATCAATCATGTTACTATCAGTGGGATCACAGTTCACATGGAATTTCTTTCCATGTTTAAATAATTCATAGTGTATTGATTTAATGAAGTGTCTTGCACATACAGATTCCAAGTTGTAACCAGCTGTAATGTGCCTGAGAGATGGTGTACTGGCAAGGACTGCCAGCATATCACCACAGAGCGATTGGGGGTGAGTACATCTGATGACAGAAAAGATGAAACAGGCACTGAGGGCTTAGATATTCCAAAGACCAGTCAATTGGGAATGAACACTATACCCTTGGTGAGAGCTGAGGGTTCATTAGCACACCTGAAGTGCATTTATACCAATGCACACAGCACGTGCAATATGCAGGAATTGGAAGCTGTTGTAGGGCAAGGAGACCACGACATAGTTGCCATCATGGAACGTGGTGGGATGACTTATATAACTGGAATGCAGCTATGATGGGGTATAAACTCTTCAGACAGGACAGGAAGCATAGGAGAGGTGGTGGGGTAGCCCTCTAACAGTAATGGTCCTACTCCATTACAATTTAAACATATGATGTTTTGGGAGAATATTGGAAGTTATAATATACACAGTAGATAGAAGGCAATTCAAGTTATAATTTCAACATTGGGCACTTTCAGCTGCCTGAGCTGTAGTCAGTTATTGGTGTATCCTCCTTCTCCGCTAGTCCTTTTTTGTGGGTTAACCTTAGCTGGCTGCCAGGGCCTACCAAGGTGCTCTTATCAATCCTCTTACTCAATTGGACAGAAGGAGAAATGTACTACAAATAGGCTTGTGGATTGGGATAATGGCAGGGGGAGATCACTCACCAATTACTGTCATGGGCAAACCAGACTCAGCTCAGGGAAAGTAATTTAACTTATTATCAATCAAATCAGTCTAGGATAATGAGAAATAAATCCTGCTATTAAAACATCTTTCCCCCTCCACTGTTCTTCTTTTCCTGGTGTCAACTTCACTTCCAATTTCTCTAACTACTCCCTCAACTAGCACAGGGAGACAGGGAATGAGAATTGTGAACAATTCATCATACATTGCCTCTGCTGCTCCTTTCTCCACATACTCTTCTTCTGCTCCAGCATGGGATCTCACCCATGAGAGGCAGTCCTTCATGAACTTCTCCAGTATGTGTCCTTTCCAAGAACTACAGAGTCATTTTTTTTTTTTAGCGCAGAGGCCTTATAAAGTTCCTTATTACAAGCATCACCAGAAATAACAGCTTTTCTCCCCCAAACCTATTAGCAACATACTGTCCAGCTGACAGCAGAAAAGAACAGTGTTTGATATTTCAAAACCCAACAGCCTAACTAACAGCTTGATTGTTTGGATGACTAGTCCTTTTGTAGTGAATCACACAGTGAATAGGAACAGCAAGGCGTCAAAAAAGCAACCCAAAAATGAAGAGAAAAGATGAAAAGAAAAGAGAAGCCAGCCACCTTGCTTGAGTATCCTTTATGAGATTGTCTTAGAAATTCAGAAGTGCAAAGATGATGGTCCTTTTCCAGATAATTGTAAGATTAATGCTGTATTACACATCTTGTAGGAGGTGTGTGCCTAATGAAATGACTAATGTGCTGTTAAGTGTTCATTAACTTGCTCATTGTTCATTAGTTGTGACCCTACTGCAGCAGCACAGGTCCACGAGATTGTGAGATATCTTGCATATTCTTTGCAGAAACTGTGCAAGAGGTCAAACGAAGCTTGGGGATTTCTTACATGCAAGAGCCCACACAAGTTCTGCAAACTCGTATTGCAAGTCCCCAAAAATCAATGGATCAGATGGCAGCAGAAGCAAAAGTAGCTGACTGGTTTCATGGACCAATCCATGAACATCAAGTTTTCAGCTCTGGCAGTGATTAGAAAATATCATTGTAACTATCGTGTATAGGGAGAAGAGGAGTGCCATCTCCCTATGAAGGAAGTGCCGCATGGATGTATGCACATCAAGTGCTGCCATGCAGAGAAATGGTGACCTTTCTCTCAGTCAAGTGAGGAGGAAGCACAATTTCAGAAGCGGAAGACAAGAAGGATGTGTAGGGTGTGACAAGAGGGAGTCTAAAACAGCTTCTTGAGGCCTTTGCTCGACACAGTGCCACGTGAAAAGAGAAGGCCAGCCTTCGATGGGTCCAAAGATAGTTCACTGTAATTTAGATAGTTACTGCACCAGTACATGAAATTGCTCTACTTACAATTTTATAGAAGCCTCTCCTTTTTCCCATATGTTGACTTTGAACCGCATTTTCTAATCAAATATTTCTTTAAATTGCATTAAAAAGTTGTATTAAAAAGGCTGACACAGAAACCAGTGACTCCAACACAACTCCCTGAAAATCATGTGAAATCAAAGACAAACAAAAAGACCAACGTAGAAGGTATGAACTTTTAGCCACACCTAGAGCCAGAGATATTCTCCTCCCAAGTCCTTGTGAGAATTTAATTTTTCAATTTGCAAATGATGCCGAATGTTCCCTTCTTTAAAATGGACCACTCTTGACAGTCAGAAGCCTGCTTCAGCTTAGAGCAAGAAAAGGTTTCTCTTATTCTGTTTCTTTTCTTACATATCTATAAGTTTGCCAAAGGAAGACACAAAGGACAACAGAAAATGAACCCCAAAAGAGCTGGCAGCTGTGATTAAAGTCTCTTTACATCTACAAAGTGTTGTTACACATTCATTCACAATTTTACTGCTCAAGTGCATTAAAATGCCATAGCTCACCATTTGTAATGAATGCAGCATTGTCTGCTTCATAACTTTGTGAATATGGCTTCATTTAATTTATGTGTCTTTATATGCTTGTTGCAATCAAGTTCTTGGGATCTGGTTTTTTTTACCAATAGATTCTAGGAGAATCTGTTCTGTGATCTTCCCAGGCACAGAGGTGAGGCTGACAGGTCAGTAGTTCCCAGGGTCAAACGTCATCAAAAGCATATAAAAAAAAGAGTTGCTTTCTGTAACTAATCACATAAAGCAGATAACATCTAATTGTCTTAAATCATTAACACAGTCTTAACAGCTCATGAGATGATGGTGATTCTGACTCTTATGCTGTTATTTCAGAGGGGAGTAGACTATCAGAAGAAGCTGAGACACCAAGAACGAGGATAGGATTTGAAAACAGATTATTATAGCTAAATCCACAATGAGCGGATCAAAAAAAAATTGGTAAGACTCATAATCCAACTACTGGCAGAGTCGGGATTTTCTGCATAGCTTTTTGAATTTTACATGTCTATTTTCTGCTTTACAATCACCTCCTGAAGAAGACGGTTTCTGATCTATCAACCAGACAGATAGGCTGGTCCTCAGTAGTGACTACTCTGTTCTTTTAATACTAAAATTCCTGCCAAAGTACTATAATTCTTATAAATATGAAATATCTCTTTTTTTTCTTTGACTACTTTTTTGCTTGTTTGTTTGTTCATTTGTTTGTTTTATTTATATGAACACTGTTAACCACATTTAGCCGTTCAGTCCTAGGCTTTGTTCTGAACACTCTTCTGGGAAACAGGCTCTGACCTGCAGCAGTTCCGGCATTGATCTGTCCGGAAAGCCTCTCCACTTGGAAAGATCAACCTTCAGCAACTAGAGCAGGCCATTGATTAGGAACATAGATGTATTTACCTTTTGAAATACAGAATGCTGATGTTGGTTTTGAGTACTGTAGGAAATTTGCCATTAGTTTGTTCTCAGTATGGTTGTATTGATTCAACTCCACAGAAAGTAATCAGGGAGAATCAAAGCAGAAGATAAATCAAATCAAAATGTAACTCTTGTGTATTTAATTTGAATTTTTCAGCTTGTTGTAAGACCTCATGGCTTTTGCTGTATCTATTAAACTGTCTGCATCCTAGCACATGAATTTTCTCCCTTTTAGCTTTCTGATTCTCTTCCTCATCCCAGCATGGGGTGGTTGAATGAGGTGGAGCTCCTGGCTTGGGTTAAACAATAACACACACCTTGGAAGGGTGAAAGGAAGTCTTATAATTAATAGTCTAACAATGAACGCCTTAAATAAAAACTGAATAGTTGTGAAGAAATATGCAAGATAATTATCGCCTCTCATCAGCTGAAAATGCTGACAGCCTCCCAAGAGAGGTAGTCTCTCCTTATTTTTTATTGAAAAGGAATTTTATTGCATTCCTGTGTAAGATGGTGCTCACACACTTCCAAAGTCTACTTGAAAATGGCAGGAATCACCACAAGACCATTTCCATACTCCTAACACATCATTTGTTTGAAAGACATTATCCTGAATTAAGGCTCTGTTCACAGCTGCATACCCTTACTAGCATATAGATACACAGAATGAGTGCAAAGCACCCCTTCTCTCTCTCTGAAGGCTATAATGACAAGGATGCCTAGCTTTCCTCTTACTCAACTCCAATGAAGAGCTCCAGACAGGAGGAAAACCTGTGCTCTCCCCTTAAATGATTGGCACTTTATCTGAGTAAAATGTCAGAATTTGTTAGATACACATCTGTCATTGAACCTTTGAAAGCAAAATGACTAGTACAAGTTATTTTTTGTACCAATTCCAAGGATCCTATTTGACATAAATCATGTTACAGGCAAAGCCAGATTGATATCTGCTAAACATTCAATTGCAAGCAGTTAAAAGCAGTTTTAAAAAAGCGCTGAATGCTTTGACCTTGAAATCACTCCAAAGTCTCAGTCTGACAGAAGCAGTTTTTCATAGTTCATCGTTCATAAATCAGCATTCACACTCCACCATGGTTAAGGAGGAGACTTACACTCAATAGGTCAGAACTTTTCTGTAACAAACCAGATTCTAACTTTAAGTTTTTGTGCTACTGCCCCAGAGGAGCTGTGCACTCTCCAGCCCTGGAGTTTTCAAGACTCGATTGGACAAAGACCCGAGCAACCAGATCTCATATCATGGCTGATGCTATGTTGAGGAGAAGATTGGACTGAAGTCCTCCTAAGTCCTTTCCACTTGACTTACTCTGTGATTCCATGTGCACAGCTTGAGTTTAGCTCTAGTAAATCTGAACTAACAGAAGTCAGCCTCATTCTTATGGGCTGTGTTTTGGAGTAAAACCTAGTTACCCACATGAGTAAAGGAGATTGTATGTACAGAATCAGGCCTGCAGAAGAAGGCTTCTCAGCAGGGTCCAGGTGTCCAGGTCATGCAGCATTAGCAGGTCACATGTTCCCCATTGAATTGGTGAACTGAGATCATCAAAATAAAAATAAAGAGGAGCAAACAAACAAAAATAGTTTGTATTTCTCAGAACTACTGTGTCTCTAGCCATGTTCATTTCCTATATATACTCATTTATCTCAGGAGTGCCTTTCTTTCAGGATTTATGGCTGTGGGAATCTACATAGCAGGGTAGCAGTCTCAAAAGTCTTTGTTCTGATAACTGAGGAAGGGTGTCTGCAAGCATCATCTTAATCGATCTGCTTTTCATTTCAAGGGACAAGTACTAGCAAATGAGGCTTGTTCTTCCCACTCATTTTGCCATGGAAGAAACAAAGGGAATGCTGTAATGGGCTGTCAAAGTAGGAAAAAAGAGCTGAAAAGGCTATTCTGAAATTCTTTAATGACCTATGCACTTAGATGTTTGGCTATATTTCTTCCTCTGTGTACACTCAAAAATGAAAACTCATAATTTTCTTCAGGAATTATCGGTGCATTTGCATGGGCCAATGTCAGATGTGCCAAATTTTTCTGTGCATTTAAATGCCCTACATTCAAATTCAATCCAGCTATTGTTTTGCTAGTAGATCCATTTTAAAGTACAATCTGTTTTTTATTAACCATCGAAGAAGTCATATCAAGTTACACCTAGCCCCTACTCCAGGGAAATAGATCATGAACAACTTCCAAATTGTCAAGAAGAAGCAGAAAAGTCAAATTATAAAGCGTGAAGGAGAAGAAAGGGGAGTATCAGGAGAAGATACTTGAATCATTTTAATGTGTCCTACCACTGGGATTAATTCAAGTCAGGGAGAGTAGTAGCCTAACTTATTCCCCAAACTGGTGCAGGCATGGAGTCTTCTCTTTCATCAGTGATTCTCCACAGTAAAGATAATGTGTGCTGTCTTAGCTTAAATGTTTTTTATGCTTGAACAGAAGACAGTACGTTAATTTCAGCAGAGTAGAGCTAACTATCTCTCTTTTGCCTGAGTTGAGGTAGGAGTGTAAATGACTTGTGCTTTCTGGCAAAAAGGAAGAGGTCTACATCATACATATGTAACCATATGTGTAAACACAGCCTCTGACTCAACTTCCTATAGAGACGCTTTCAGAAAGGAAAGTGAATAGTAGAGAAAAGAAAAGAAAATCTTCTGAAAGAAAACATCAAGAGACTGACTTAATTTTATACAAATAAAACATATTTTACCTGTGAGATCAAACAGTAAATTGAACTTCATGTGCAAATTTGCATTAGCTGTATCCTTATTTTTTGTCCATTATCCCAAAATGATTTAGAAATATATTCAACAGTGTTAAATAACTAGTAACAACACAAAGAAACTCTGCAAGAAAACTTGGGGCTGTGGGCAAGGGTGGAATATGTTTTACTAGTAAGAGGTTAGGGGGCAGAAAACCCCAAAACATCAGTTTATTTTAGTGGATAATCTGTGGAAGTGTATTTGACCACCATTCAATGTGCCAACATAAAGGAAAGGAAATATCTGAGGCTCAAGGAATCTTCATTCTAGCAGAGGAAGGTTTGGTATGGTGCAGATGGTGAGAATAATAGCTCTCCCTGACAAATGACAAAACTGACCAGCTGGCAAGCAATCAGAATTACACAGGGTCTAAAGGTACCCTCATCAATTGTAACTACAAAACACTTCAGAGACTTATCAGCTTTACAGCTAAGTCTTTCATTCTCTTCCCATCCCTCTGTAATTTGCTATTTGAGAGGTAATCCTTTCACAGGATGTGTCAAAACTACAAAAATGAGGCTGACACATTCCTTAGATCTCAGTGTAACTCAGTAACATCAGCCTGTCTGGGAGAATAAATGCCAAAGTACTTGCCCATGGCCTATGGACATAGAGGCTTAGGTATGCAACTACACATGGAAGGGCTCTGTTGTCCATGGATGGGAGAAATACTTGTGGACTAGAACACTGCAAATAGATGGGTTGGCAGCCTTTCCAGGAACAGCACTGGAAACAAAACATTTGAAGTAAAGCAGAGCCAGAACTGAACCCCATGCAAAGCTCCCTGAAAACATTCTCCTTATACGTTGGAGGAAGTACTGCCATCCAGGCTGGGTGAACACTCCAAACATTGTTGGATTACTGTGCTGTAAGGTATACTAAGGAATATCACAAAGCTTTCATAACTGAAGGAAGACAGAGGAATATAAGCCCAGGCAACACTGGACAGCATTTGAACTACCATCTGACCTTGGCACCACCTGCCTTTAATTCTTCTTGGCAATGCAAATCACACCATAAAGGCATCAACCACAGCAGCTAAGGTATTTTTCAGTTGGCAGAAATGACACAACTCTAATATTCAGTTGTCTTAGTCTGGAGTTGCTAATTAGAATCATAGAATCCTAGAATAACCGGGTTGGAAGAGACCCACCAGATCATCAAGTCCAACCATTCCTATCAAACACTAAACCATTCCCCTTAGCACCTCGTCCACCCATGCCTTAAGCACCTCCAGGGAAGGTGAATCAACCATCTCCCTGGGTAGTCTGTTCCAGTGCCCTATTACCCTTTCTGTGAAGAATTTTTTCCTAATGTCCAGCCTAAACCTCCCCTGGCGGTGCTTGAGGCCATTCCCTCTTGTCCTGTCCCCTGTCACTTGGAAGAAGAGGCCAGCTCCCTCCTCTCTACAACCTCCTTTTAGGTAGTTATAGAGCGCAATGAGGTCTCCCCTCAGCCTCCTCTTCTCCAGGCTAAACAACCCCAGTTCTCTCAGCTGCTCCTCATACGGCCTGTTCTCCAGCCCCTTCACCAGCTTTGTTGCTCAATTCTGCTGCAGCTTAGCAAAAGGTAGATTTGTGCATGTGTGGGTTTTTTAGAACTGAGCATTTGACTCATAATAAAGACTATCTGATTAACTGATCTGCTTTCCAGTGCCAGCCTGGCCATTTTCAGCTGAGGTGAATAAGTCTCCACTTTCCCTCTACCTTCTAGTTCTTCCCTCTCTGAAACTCTTCTCTGAGCTCCAACTGAATCTTCAAATTTTGTGTGTTCTCTTGAAACTGCTTTAGTTTTGTTACTTTTTGGCAAGCAGAAAATTCTGAAAACTTTTTGATCTTCCTCCATCACTTCTCAAGAGTAGAGTAAGGCACAACTGCTTTGAGCTTCTGTCATGCAAGGGACCACTTTGCAAACATCATCTGGGGACAGGCTCTGAGCACCCTATGCCTAACAGACCTAACAGACCTCAACCTAGCTGTTGTCTGCATTGGCTCACTGCAAACCTCCAGCAGATCGTACTATAGCTTTCCTGTTATTTATTTACTTTAAGAAGCCTTTGCTTTGAAAGGTATCCTCTTTCCAGATTGTTCAGGAAATTGCCTACCATTCCCTTTTTACAAATTGTTCTTTATTTGTTTTAATTTATGTCAGGAGTTGGAATACATGTGCAGTGTCACAACTGAGACACCATACGTTTATCCAGAAATGTGAAAAATAAAATAAAATAAAATAAAATAAAATAAAATAAAATAAAATAAAATAAACATCATGGTGTTCCTTTCGCTCTTCTTCTCCACTTACAAATATTAATAAAATACTGTTTATCAAGCCTGTTAATCTGAAGGGGAAACAACCCCCTGATGTAACAGATTAATAGAAAAACATACACTACCTGGAGTACAAAGATTTCATGGCCCCTATCTCCAGTTCTGCAGTGAGGCTCTTTGGAGGTCAGATTTTCTACTGCCCTTCAGTAAGGGCTGTCGTCTTTGCTGGTATGCAGCAATGTCTAAATTAAGTTACCACGTACTAGGTAGTGCCAGCTGTTGTCATCTTTGTTATTCTGGTCAATGTATCATTGCATCAGCTGTTCCTCCCTGTTAGGCCCTCCTAGAATTTCTCACTTACCATTGAAACTTAGTATTGTTATCTGTTGTAAATCATTCTTCCAGCAAAAGGTGAGCACAGCCTGCAGAACTCACACTGTCTTCCCACAGAGAGGAAAATCTTGAACAAGACAAATGTCTTTCATTTATTGGTACATTTCCTTCTACTGCTATTTCTCAGCTGTTTTAAAAACAGAATTTCCATGTCCTTCTCTCCTTCCCCAAATGTAACATTCTTCACCCAAAGCCTACTGACCATTCAGCTGGTCAATGGTGACTATCTGCTCCACATGTGTTTAGATACCACCAGTTGTGTTGGCCTCCTTTCTTTAGACTAACAACATTTTTGTCACTTTGGAAATGCCTCCTTTTTTATCAAGGTATCTTCCTGAACATAACTAGATTACATAGTTGATGAATGAATTGAGTGCAGCCCTGAAGAGAGAACTAGGGGATATTATGAGGAGAGGCTGAGAGAGCTGGGGTTGTTTAGCCTGGAGAAGAGGAGGCTGAGGGGTGACCTCATTGCTCTCTACAGCTACCTGAAAGGAGGTTGTAGAGAGGAGGGTGCTGGCCTCTTCTCCCAAGTGACAGGGGACAGGACAAGAGGGAATGGCCTCAAGCTCCGCCAGGGGAGGTTTAGGCTAGACGTTAGGAAAAAATTCTTTACAGAAAGGGTCATTGGGCACTGGAACAGGCTGCCCAGGGAGGTGGTTGAGTCACCTTCCCTGGAGGTGTTTAAGGCACGGGTGGATGAGGTGCTGAGGGATATGGTTTAGTGTTTGGTAGGAACAGTTGGACTCGGTGATCCGGTGGGTCTCTTCCAACCTGGTTATTCTGTGATTCTGTGATATTGATGAATGAAAAAATGGACAAGGGTCAGCAAATGTGTGCTTGTAGCCCAGAAAACCAATGGTATCTTTGGCTGCATCAAAAGAAGCCTTGCTAGTGAGTTGACAGAGGTGATACTGCCCCTCTACTCCAGTGTAATGCTGAAGCCTGTTGCCCAGAGGAGCTGTGAATGCCCCAATATTGGTAGTCTTCAAGACCAAGTCTGATGGGGCTTTGAGCAACTTGATCTAGTGAATGATGTTCCTGCCTTTGGCAGTGAGGTTGGACAAGGTGACCTTTCCAACACCAGCCTCTCTATGATTTCAGATTTCAGGGAAGATTATAGAATCTTTTGGCTGGAAAAGACCTTTGAGATCATTAAGTCAAACTGCATCTGCCTGCTACTAAACCATGACTCTGAACAGCTCATCTACCTGTCTTTGAAGTACCTCCAGGGATGGTGACTCAGCCACTTCCCTGGATAGCCTGTTTTAATGTCCGCTAACCCTTTCTGTGAAGGCATTTTTCCAAACATCTAATCTGATGGTGCACCTTGAAACAGTTTCCTCTTATCCTATCACCTGTAACATGGAAGAACAGACCAACCACTTGTTACAACATCCTTTCAAGGTTGTTGTAGACAGTGACAATGTCTCCCCTTGGCCTCCTTTTATCTAGGCTAAATAAACCCAGTTCCATCAGCTGTTCCTCATAATACTTGTTCTCCAGCCCCTTCACCATATTCATTACCCTTCTTTGGACACAATTCTGTGCCTCAATGTTCTTATTGTGTTGAGCAGCCTGAAACTGAACACAATACTCAAGTTGCAGACTCAGCAATGCTGAGTACAGATGTAGGATGTCTTCCCTGAACCTGCTGGTCACAGGAGAGAAAAGGAGAGAAAATGTGATCATGACAGTGAGATAATGAGGGCTTTTTCCAGGATACGTATGTGTAAGGAACTCAAGATTATTGCAAATGTACCTTAGGTTGGAGTACTTTCAAAACATGGAATGCCCCTCCTGAAGTATCTGTGGACATACCTCCCATAGAAGTCAGGGAATATCTAGGTACTCTGAAATTCCAGGTACTGCCTGCTTCCTTAGATCTTTACAACTCTTGAAACCAAAACAAAATGCATTTCTAAAAGACAGGAAAAACAAATGTTCTACTTTAACAGACCCTTCCTCAATCAATAAGAAATATTCCCTCAAAGAACAACATAAAAAGTCCTCAAGAACAAAATTCCATCTTTGTCCACACAGACTGCTAAACACCAATATATGGTAATGGAAATCCTCCATTTGCATAGATTTAAAGAGAGATCTCTGCATCATGCAGCACAGAGAAATTCTGTGTACCAATAATGACTACAAAACATGAATCAGTGCCAAATTATATTCTATTTTTCCGATCACAGACTAAAACTTCTAGCAAATAAACAAGCTCTGGTGAGAACTTGATCATGAATCATAATTGTATTTCTATATTTCAAACCAATAAAATTGTTTCAGCATAGATTTATGGTTATTGAACAACATTATTGAAAGGGCCAGTAATAGCTTTGGCTCCAGCCACTGCTAAGTCTTGAAAACCACTTTATATTTATATAGCTATATTCTTTTTGTCCTCTTGATACGAAGGCAAGAATTGGCCAGTTTTAAGGAATCTACTGAAATATTATGTGAAGTAGATAACATATACCAAGAGAGTAGAGTAAAAATGACTTGTTGCAAAAAGAAATTAACACAATACTGCTGAATGAGAATCGTGTATCTGGCTGGAGCATGCATGACAGAGATTTAGAGTTTAGTGGCAGAGGGATCTATTATGTTGTTCAGTTTATAACTGATCAAATTTTAGAACTCCTATTGCCTTCTAGGAAGAGCTAAGGAAAATAATCTTTACAGCAAGGAGGAAAAAAGTAATTTAAAAATTCCAGTTCCTTTAAAATATTTGAAATATTTTAAAATAAAAGTGAAAGAGAGCAAACATTAATTCAGGAAAGAAAAATCTACCAGCAGGATAGGTAATGGACAACTTCATTGTTAAATATTTTGTGTTTCAAATAAAGAGAAAGATATTTGACCCTCAATCACTATTTAGTCTTTGGAATCAACTCTTCTGTGTGGATCAAAGTTCTAGCAGTGTACAGTCTCTGCTTTTGAGATGTATAAGAGATTGGCATTTCACTTGGAACAAGATTCCAGTGTTTTTGAATTCAGAGCCTAAGCAAGACTTTCAGCTATTTTTATTTCATTTATTTTCAGTATCAAAAGTTTTTTTCTTGTCTTGCTGTTTTGAAAGCAAAAAACGTTACAAAGCCGAACTTAGTATAACTCCACAAAGAATATGTTTGGTTTAAGTCTTCTTAAAGCCAAAACTTAATGTTTGTGTTAAGAGTGTATGCACAATACTTGGGGCACAGACTTCATGCATAACTTGGAGAGATGTTCTTATGCATGAGAATTTAAGATGGGTATGCCACGAATGGGAGATTTAACAGCACTGAATTACCGGCAACAGGCAAAAAGATAAATTATATGATATTTACAGGTATTGTCTTCTCATAGTAATTGTGAAGTCAGATCAAATAAGTAGAGAGAGACATCTATCCCAGTTCCACTAGTCCAGTTGTTGGTAATGCTTCTTTTGTTAAGTTTTCTAGCAGTGATCAAGTGGCTATCAAGACATAAGTAATTATAGTCTTTTTGCTGGTGGAAGCATTTGAATGCAGCATCGTTCCTAATTAATGCTGGCAAAGGAGAGCAACAGTGAAGATGCAGAACCATGGAAAAGATTTGTTGGGTTTTTTTTCCATTCTGTAAGGCTTTGAGGGTTCTTGACTTACATGGGTCCATCCTAAGTTTCTAAATGATAGTAAGAATTGCAGGGGGAAGAGGTAGAAAGAAGTTAAAGGTAGAAACAGAGATTGCAGCAATGACTGTAGTGAGTCATGGTTTGAAACATTCCTGGAATGTCCCTCTCTGAGTGCTGTCAAGTTTGGTATTGGAGTGATTGCTAAGTATCATGATGTGATGATGTGGAAAATGCAGTCAAGACCACTTCCAGGCTGGGGAGTGGTCGGCAGTTCTGCTGCTGCTGAGCAGTTCAGCCCTTCCTCCTACTTTCAATTATATTTTTGTGAGCCTGTTCTCGCACCAGCCCTGGGAATCCCGTGACTACATACGGCTCAATTAGGTTTAGGTAATCTTGGGCTGGGCCATTTAGAAAGCAATTGCTTTCTCCAGGCACAAGTTACCTTTCCACTACAACCACTCCAAGTCATGGTGGTGCAAGTCCCAGTGAGGCTGAGGTGTAAAAGTGAATGCAGAGATAAAAACATATATATTGCTGTAACTGCAGTCACTTCAGTGCAGCTTTACAAAAGTTTATACTGGCACTGGAGAGAGGTCAGCCATTTTCAGCATACTTACAAGGAGTAACTGGGGCAAGAAGTGCTTTACTGTCTTTCTGCTGCCAAAGAAAGCAAGCATTGGTTCCTATTCTTTGACCGTGGTTCCACATTAGACGTTTTTCACTGCAAAACTGAAAGAAGGGGAATCCTGCACAGCGATATTCTTGAGGATGTATTTTTAAAGTTAGACAATTTCACAAACCTTGTCTATGGTGATGGACTTAATCCCCTGAGTTTGACCTATGATGCCTATACCACAATAGTTGTAAAGCTATGTAAAGGAAATAATCTGTTAAAAAAAATAAAGTAATTAAAAAAATTTTGAAAAATGTGTAAAGTTGGAGAAAGAAGGCTGTCTTTTGACCATACTGGTATCATGCAGAGTTCTTCTTGTTCCTAGCCAAATGAATATCATCTGGTTTCAACTCAAGGCTCTACTGGGTATGCAGAATGCATTTCTGCAACCTTTGATTCAAGCTTATTATTACAGAGGATGCCATTAAAAACATTCAGTGAAGTATTTTTGGAAAGTGAAAGCTACTGAAGCAGATTCTACTCATAGTGGTTATAACTTGTTTTAATGACTTTCTCTTTCTAATAGAACTACTGATTGTTGCATGCACAGTGAATAGAAGAGTTACGGTTTCCTAGATGAACTACATTAATCTCATATCCAGTTTGAAACTATATGACAGACATGGTGAGCCGTGGAAAAGATCGCACAGCATCTGTTATTCTTCAAATATCTGAGAATTTATTGCTTACAATGTCACTTGACAAAGGGTTATGTTTTGCTTTAATAAATCAATAGAAATTAATGGTAATTGCAGGCTTGGTCTCACTTCCACATTTAACAGCACAGTTGTTAGTTGTTTGCATTGGCAAAACTTTGTTTCAGCAGCCTGTGAAAACTGGTCTCCTATTTCTTGTTTTCAATGAAAAAAATCCCTCATTATTTCACTTGCCATAAAAACCAAGCCATATAATCACACACCAAAATCTTAACTTTCTTTTATTATAAAGTGACAGGATCCTGTTTATTGTTGACTCTTTCAACTCACTTATTCGATCAGAATTGTCGTAATTATGCATTAGAATGTTTAGGTAAATCCAATCAAGCACCTGCAGGAACATGCTAAGAGAATAAACAGCATATCAAATATTCCCATAACTTCCTGAGTACTTCAGATTAACTCAAATAAACATGAGCAGTGATAAGGCAAAATATTGCCTTTTCATTTAATAACAAATTAGTGGTGCTTGACAGCCACTACCCATAAAGAAAGCTGACCTTCAGCTCAATGAATCCAGTGGCTATGTAGTCTACACCTGGGGTATTTTTCTGGGAATATCTGCATGAACTCCCAGGTATCTTCCAAGTTAAGCAGAAATTCAAAGTAGAAAAGACATCTTGGTTTTCAAAATACAACTGTTTGTAATTTGGAAGATCTTTATTCTTCACAGTCTTATGGATGGAAGAATAACTACTGTGACTCCTGAGCTTTTACTTTTACCTTGAAAGATTTGTTTGCAACCCATACTTTACAACCACAATGTGAATGTATGAACATATGCAGCAAGATCAGAATAAAACAAGCAGAAAATTCCTAGGCATGATGTAATAGCTATTAACAATAAAAGGGAAAAGTAAAACCTGGGAACTATGGGTTTTATTTTTCCACAAAACCATAGCTGTCCAATAGATCTGAAACTTCAACACAGAAAATAAACTTTCAAATATACTACCCTTCTGAACAGAGTTAGGCAATGTATGGAGGGAATTCAAGCAGTGGATCATAATGAACTGAATCATTACTCTATTTGATAGATATTTCCTCATCTTCATGCTTTTTTCTAGATTCTGTATGCCAAAATTTGGTCTCAGAGCACAGCCTTGTGGGCATTCTTGCTGGTTAATTTTTTAGTTTGGAAATACCCTAATTTGGGGAGTTCTAAGGCAATGAAAAAATAATGATCTTAATTGTCTTTGTTTATATAATGACTAATCTATTTACCCAAAGTTTCTGGTCTCTTGCAGACAGATTGTTTAGAACTAAAAAAAAAACAAAAAAACCCCAAACCCGTAATTTATTTGGATTTTGACATGTTTAATTCCTACCTGGAACGTAGAAGTCTTAAGAAAGGAGCAGTCATTGCTAGGTGGTGAAAAGAGTCTCTGTTGCAAGGGTCCTAACAGTGACAGTCTTCGGCTGTAGCTAGTGAGTCTTCCTGAACCGCCATCCAGCTCAGTCCTAATAATCCAGATGGCCCATGGCCCTGCATGACTACTTCTTCACAAGATTTGTTATTGATTGTCCTAAAGTACATTCAAAGCACTTTGTTAACTTATCTATGTCCAAAAGATCGTCCTAAGTGACTACTTCTACTTCTGCCATGACAACTTCTAGTAGATTTTTATAAGTCTTTTCTGTGTAGAAGTAGATCAGTTTTGCAGTGAGAGCCATCTAGGGCAGCCATTTAAAAGTCTGGATTATCCACCTACAATGTCAAATCACACTTTTAAAATTCTACTAGTCACAGTACGAGCTGCCTGAAGGAATTTCATAGGACAGCCAATTTTTCCAACCCAGAGAGCTCCTGCACTTCTCAGTTGTGAAAGGGGCAAGAATCTCACTCAGCCACCCAGTTTTGAGTTGGTCAGTTGTTTCAAACCAATTCTTTATCTCATCTATGGAAATAACTAGAAGTGAAGTTTCTGGACCACTCAGGGAATTCATGTGTTAAGATCACCAGGGATGCACACAGGTATATCCCTGATATCTGGCAGTATTTTGATTAAAACAAAATTACCTGCAACTCACTTCTGGCTTAAAATCCATTTCTTTTTCCATGCTGGTGTATAAATAATGAAAGAAGCTTATCTCCTGCTGCGAGAGGCCAGTCTTTAGTCTTACACTGTAGGCATGACTGCTCACTGCTCAACAGATGAAACTGTCCACAAAAATCAGCCCTGACTTTGTAAAAGTTATTCAGGCACAACAGATTGGATTTTCATGACAAAACTGACCTTCAGAAATGTCCCAGCATCATGAAAAGCAAATAGAGACAGCACACCAAAACCCATTTGTTCCCCTTGTGGTTACTGATAAGCTGAACCCAACAAGGTTTATCCATTTATCTGTCTGATGAAGAGTCAGTTCTCATGCATGTTTCTGGCACTTGAAAGGGTGTCAAGTGCACAGTTAGAGGAAATACAGAGAAAATGGCTATTTCCTACTAGATAGGGTGTTTAAAAAGATTCCCTAGTTGGAAGATGCTGCCGTACAATTGTGGTATAGTAGACTTACTAAGCCTTGCAAAAGGGAGTGGTTCTACTTGAACAACAACCAATCTTATCTTGCAAGACAGGTGAACCTGGTGGTAGTCTCTCAAATTAACCAAGTCACAGCTTCAGCTAAGAATAGAAACGCCCCCAAAGCTTGTACTGACCTCGCTGCCCCAAAGACTTGGGAAACCACCGAATTACTTGCCTTCTAACACAAGCAGCTTTGGCAGGAGCCAGTTAACACATAATAATTGACTTAGTCCCACGTCACCAAGAGGTGCCAAAGAGTTTTTAGAGATTATAAAACTGACACCTAAAGCCTCTTCTGTGTGAGAGGAATTATGGCCATGTTACCTGACAGACCAGTCAATGGGCCTGGATATCTCTCTCCCTGCTTGCCTTCCCCAAGAAGGGATGACTTTTTCATAAGAATTGTGCACATCTGAATTTGTTGGATGTTCCCCGGAAAAATAACTACTAAATCACGTTTCATTTGTGATTTCACCTAAATACAGACACACACACATGTGTGTATATATATATGATCATTTATAAATTTTTAGTGTTAACCCAGCAAGTGAATTTATCAATGGCAATTCTGAACTTGTTTTTGTCTGTCACTTAAGATAAATTACCTACTGTTTACGCTAATTCTGAGTGGTGGCTAGCACATATACACATACCACATAATTCTTCAGTCATAAATCACTAACCAAGCCTGAGATTAGATATGGATCCAGCTGCACCTAGGGTCCTCTCTATGGGGAAGCTTAGAAAGCAATTTTATCAGAGGGCATCCCTCACCACCTGTCAAAGCTGTACCTATTAAAGTGACAAGAGTTTATTTGAAAAACTGTAATTCAGCTAAGGCAAATTTCATTAACTCCTAGCAATCAAGGAAGGCCTGTCTGAGAAGTAAACTGTTTTCAGATCTTTTTCTAGTCCTGAAATTTTAATTCCTTTCTTCTCATCTTTTTGAGCTCTATCCAGAATTTAAAAAATTAAAAAAAATGAATCCAAACTTTGTTCTAGGTTTACTAAACATAATCACCTTCTCCCGAGTGCATCTAATTTAGCTAATCAGCAGCAACTTTTTTACAGCAGCAGAACTGTTTTCATAGAAGTTTGTATTTAAAGCGCACACTCTTCTTGCTGTTGGGTGAAGTAGTGGTTAATATCTTGAGTATTCCATACTAGTGTGTTTCATGTATTTCACACTAAGGAGGGCTCTGATCTAAATGGTCAAAACAGTTCTTGAGATATTCCTAAGCCCCACAGTGCTGAAAACAGTCAGCTGTGATAAATTAACAAGTACTTTTCAGCCACAATTTTAGAAGTGTCTCAAGAGAACATAAAATGAAAAGCTATCGTGACCATTTCATGTGAAGTGTCTCTCATTTGATGTGTATTATGCTATCTGTACTAACCTATTACTAGTTGGAAGTGAGCAGATGCTTTTAGAGAATTATAATAATTGCCTCAAGGTAACAGAAGATTGCTCACCAAGCAAGGACGAATGCCAGATATTGAGAAGATTTACTGGCATACCTTTAGCCCCATAGAAGCATCAGCTTCTACAGTCATTTTGTTCTTCTGCTGATGTGAAGGAGATGCTGTCTCATTGCTTTTTAAATAGGATACGAGCAATGAGGCATCTATCTGTGCTGATTTGCTTGCAGACACACTACTCAGTTGAATCCTTCCCAGTGGAAAAATGTAATCCTTTTTTCTTTTTTTTTTTTAAGGATTCTTTTCATGATTGCTGTTTTAGCGTTTTTTCCAGATTTCATTGAAAGCTTAGGAATAGCTTCTACTGTGCTTTGATTTACCTTTAAAGAATCATTTATTTTTGAGAGACGATATTTCTTTTCAAGCAAGTAATATTTTTCCTATAAACTTACTGCACACATTTTAGCCCTTAAATATATTCATGTGGAGAAGTACTTTATGCAAGTGAGAATTAGGTAGGAAGTTATGTTCTGGACTCAATGCAAAAAAAAGTGCGCTCACCAAAAAATGTCCCACTATAGCCCTGGCTGAGTGATGGCTCAGTCCTGACAGTTGTATTCTGAGTGACAGCATCTTCCCAGCCAGTAAGAACAATATTTTTTCATCACATATTTACTGCATATTATTAATTAGATAAATGGAACATGTTCATACAGTTAAGAAAGGTAGCTTACTGTCTTGCTAGAAAAAAAAATATTGTTTTACACATATGTTACCACAAAAAGTCACAGTTACCAGTCATATATTTTGGCAATAACTGCAATTCTACTGGGACGATGTGTTGCATCATTTTCCTTTTTGTTACCTCATTTCTTCTTCCACTCTTCCACAGGACAGAATTGTCTTTGTGAACTTCATACTGTTACTACTATGAAATTATTTTGGTGATCATCATCTAGTCATCTTCTGACTGTTCAATTGCTTTTGGTACCACCATTCTGGAAATAACTTTCAAAATCTGCTGCCCCACTAGACTAATTCTTCTAGCATTGTCTTCAAATTTTTTCCTGAGTATTTGCATGTGTGCCTGAAGAGGAGGTATTTGCACAGAAGGGAGCTAGGTGGAGTCAGCTTAACTTCTATTAATTTCCATTGATTTCCTGGCTGATTCTTACTTCTCTTTTTTTTTTTTTTTTTATAGATATGTGCATGGCAAATGCACTGTGCAATTGGTGCAAGTTTTGATAAGAGAATCTATCGTGGTCCAAGTTGAGAAAAAAATTTGCACAAGATTCCAGGCCACCTGGTATCTTTTACTTGCAGGTTATGCCCTGACATCTAGAACCATAAGAATAATAATAAAAAAATCAAAGCACGAAATAAACTTGGTAAGGTCCCTTTTTTGTAGTCTTGTTTTTGCATCTATTTGTTAAGATAAATAATTGCTGAATCCAAAACTGAACAAAAGAGATCTGTCTTCAACAGTTCCCATCACTTGAAACAAGGCAAGAGACTAACACTCTTGTATTTACTTTTTACAGGGACATCTGACACCTTGGATTTTCATAGGATGGGTTCTTTAATTGTTTGAGACAGAAGCACTAACACATATATTGATGCCAGATTCTTGTACAATATGTATTTTTCTATTTTTAACCAAATTACTTATTTTTTTACATATTTAAGTGCCAATGGTATCTCTGTTATTGGATCAAAGGGACCTTATTGCTGACATTAAAGCTTGATTTTGATGCTTTGTACCTTTAAGCAGCTTTATTCCTATTTCCTAGTAGACGTTTGACAGATGACTGATATATATTACCAAAAAGTTAACTATTTGTGAAAACTGATTAATTGTGTAGAGCTACATTGTGCAGAACCTAAGTATAAGTGCTGAAGATTTCATTTAAATTCTTCTCTCATGGACAGCATAAGCAGCATGAAATATTCCACATCAAGATAAGAGTCTTTTCATGCTACTCAGAAATTAGTCCTATATGATGCTTTACAGCAAAACTGATACTATTCTCTAATTGATTGGATAGGTCTTTAAACTATGCTGTCATAGTCCCATATTTAAGATATTCCAAGTTTTAAGCAGAAGCTGCATGTGATATTGTCTGAGAATATTTTGGAAAACTCCAAAGTGTTTGTATGCTTTTTCTTCTGTTTATCGTCAAAGAGAGCTCAAACACACACACATTTTACTACTAGAAGAGCCCATATATCATTCAATGATCATTGCATAACATCATAACCATAAAATCTTTTCTGTAGCAGAAATTTTCACAGAATCACAGAATCACAGAATAACCAGGTTGGAAGAGACCCACCGGATCATCGAGTCCAACTGTTCCTATCAAACACTAAACCATATCCCTCAGCACCTCATCCACCCGTGCCTTAAACACCTCCAGGGAAGGTGACTCAACCACCTCCCTGGGCAGCCTGTTTCATTATGGGATGCCTGTATTAAAACTTGCATTGCAAGTTATAAGTGTGAAGACAGTCATGATAGAATTTTTTTTTTTGGTTCTCTTATAACATTGTCTTCCTCATCTGTTTTGCAAAAGGTCTAATCCTCTCCCTTACAATAGAATGGTAATGCTAATAAGTACTTTTTCAGTATATTTGATCTATTGAAAGAGGTTCAAGCATCTGTTATGTTTATGGAGTGCTGTTCATCTCCATTTGGTGACTCTTCCAGATGTACTTTTCGTGCCAAAATACTTTATAGATAATGACAAACACCTTAGTCCTTTGCATTTGACGTATTCGCAGACTGGCTGTATAGCAGCTTGCCCTGGGCTTGGTCACAATGTGTAGAGACAAAGGTGGTCTTCTTCAATTACTGCATAGAATAATTGTATGTTTTGACATGTGCATAAATTCCTTCATACTTGACCCATAGAGACCATCTAAAGTTACCCATCAGAATGTACTTTTGTGGATAACTCTTTCTGCATTGACCGTATAGACTATGCCTTTGCATATGGACCTTTAGTTGTTCTGTATTGATTGATAAAAGAAAGTCTTTCTTATGTCAAGTTAGGTGCATTTATTGGATCTACGCTTGCTTCTGAGAGCTACAACACTAGCTCATTCAGTTCTTATGCCTTCTGATTTCTGCACACTGCTGCATGCGAACCTGCCTACATGTGTTACTCTGAAAACGGTTGCTCTAAGCTCTTCCTCCACCACTAGATTGACCACTAGCTTATCCAGACAGGTAACAGATATCTATGTTTTCCTTTGTTGACAGAATGACAAATTACATTCTTCCACATTCCTCCTCAGGTTATGATGGATGTGCTTCATGGACAAATGTTTTATTTGTTAAATTCATGTGACTCCATGGATGCAGTTAGTCCTGCTCTGAGTTCAGTCATCGCTGTCACCTCCAGACAAGCAATGATGGCTTAAAATGATTAAAACCTGTCTGTGGTATGCACTGTTTTCTATTCTGTCTGGATCATTGATTTCTCATTCTACATTTTCCTTTCATTCTCCTCACTTTAGTGTATGACCTGACATGACATTACCTTAGTACCTGGATCTTCCAAAGCTGTACACATTGTATCTGTTTCCTTTACCATTTTAGAGAAAGACCACAGGATTCTTCTTAGCTGGACTCCATAGTTATGGGAATTACCTCTGCAAAGCCTAGAATATGATAATATAGAGGTGACCATGCACTGAGATGTGGTCTTTCCTCTATATTTTCTGTAACATTTACTCATTTATTCAGTGCTATCACCCTGCTATCACTCACTGCAAGAATCTTGCTTTCAACAGTGTATGTTTTTCCTTTTTGCTTAAAAACTCATGCAAGTCAACGCTCTTCCATTTAATGAAAAGTAGATATATGCATATGCTATCATGATGCAAAGAATGATGGTTGCCAACACTGAATTCTTTTCCCATCTGAAAATTGTGTTGAAAGAGCAGTGAGGTAAAGCTAGATCCATACAACGTTTAAGAAAGGTCTGGGGAATTAGCCAGCCTGTAGGAAACAAAAGTGTGACAGCAATTGTTTGTTTGCATTTCCTTTTTTGGGAATGCATTTACACAGCAGAAAAGTAGGATAAAGACAGCTTATTTCTGGATCTTTCCAAACTAATCTAAATCCAATTGCATTTCACTCCCTGTGTTCTCACAGCAGGGTGGAAGCAGTTGCCATGAAGCACTGGGAACTGCTAAGCTGTGAATTCTTGCTTGTTCATCTAAATTCATCCAGTCAACGCAGAGAGGCTCTCTGTAGCATTCCTCTGACAAAAATTCTGACAAATGGAGACTCCCTCCTTTTTCCCTTAAACATTTTTAGCTTCATAATATCTATATTTTAAAAGTTTAATGTTTTTAAAGCACTCTTTTTAATTCTTATCATCCCTCATTTAACTGGGTTACCTAATCTGCTACAGCTAGGTAGTGAAGCCTTGGGAAATGCAAGGATTTAAATTATTATCTCTGATAATGCACCAATAAAAAAAAAAAAAGTGTTCAAGCCAGGATAGAAATTTCCCATTATTCAGAATGCTAAAATGACTCTTCATGGATCTTGTATATCTGTTAGGTCGATATCATAACACATGCACAGACATTTACCTTGTTGCCTGTCACCTTACTGACTTCAATAAGAGAAATGGGATGGCTCCTCAGGCAAGAGAATTGAAGATTAATAGGAAGCCCTATGGTTTAATGTAGTTTTGTTGAACACATTTTCTTTCTGTTTACGAGGTTCTTCATCATTCATATGGCAAGAGCAATAGGAACTTGACAAAACTACAACTCAATTTTCCCATTAAATACTGAAAGACAGTATTATGCAGAATGTCTGTTTCACAGAAGAAGACTTCTCTGGCAGAAAAAGAAATCAAGACTTCTGATGGTAGCTTATATACATACATATCAACAGGTAAAAGAACTTTATTTAGTAAAGTAAAGCCTTTGGGCTAGCAATTCCATGTCACTGATTGTGCAGTTCCTGTGCAGTATTACAGGAATTCCTTCCATTATTCTCTAGATGTTTTAGTGGATTAGTATATCAATGTGTTTAATAATACTGAACTGGTTTTGGTTTGTTTTTTTTTACAGTGACAGGTATGCTTCTAAAATATTTGTTTAGTTCTTCTCATTTTCAAATTCATGAATTGGAATTGTTTTTCTGAATTTATTCTGTGTAATAAATAGTCTATACTTAGGCGCATTTCTAGTGTTATAATATGTGGCAGAGTCTTGTTCTTAACTGGAAATGCCTTCCTGGATCACTCCAATATAAGCACTGGAAAGCAGAATGATTTTTTATTAGGCTACATCGTGCATGACAGAGCTACTATAATGATAGCTGAGAAAGATGTATATCACAGGAGACTGAAATGTATGTGGGTAAACTGTTGTGGAGGTTCAATACTAATGACAATAAAAATAGTAGTATAATTTAATCAAATACTATGTATGTAATAAGTGTACTAAGGCAAAATATTTTTTTTCCTTCCCAGAATTGATGTTTTATTTGTACCAATTCTAAACATGGAGAGAAAAAAATGTCTCTAGGTGACTGAACTAAAATAGACCTAAGAGCATAGGAGCATTATTACAGAGATGGGAAAACACCTTATGTGAATATGTATTGTATTTGATATCTTTGAGTGTCGTTGAAGAATAGTTCATAATAAAATTAGTTAAATAAAATTTATAAATAAAAATAAAATTTAAGGTGAATTACAAATCACCTTTACAGTCCTTCATGTCACATAAGAATGTATGACTTTAAATTGTTTGAAGGAGAAGTAAGAGACATTTCTTGGGTTTTCTCTCAGCGAACTGTATCATCATTGTCTGATGTGTGGTACAGGCAAGAACAAAGGGACCTACAGGGAAATAGAAAACCTTAAACATTTTTCCTCTTTGAATATTTTTTTTGGAAAAGAGTTAGAGTTTTATTAATGGCTTATTTAGAAAAAAACTATATACTACTATGGAAAGTGTATTTGGCCACTGTCACTGACACTGAGTAGCATAGTAGAAGAAGGAAAGACAAAATGAGAAATAAAGGGGAAGTGTCAAAACGGAGACGCACTTTGTATGTGCAGAACGAAAGCTATAACATTTTACCACTTGGTGTCACTGTGGCATCTAATGCTGTATACTAATTATCTACTCATGTTAGTGCTGTGGGGATGTGGTTTTTTGGGAGGAGGGGAAGTTTTTTTTGGAAGGTGTTCTGTGGTCTGGCTTTTGTTTGTTTTTTAGCTAATAGCTCTCAGACCTGCCAACAGATTTTGTTGAGCATTAAACGAATAGCATAAAGTGTCAGGCACCAAGCTGGTTTGCAGAGAACTGATTCAGAGATGGATAGGACCTACACAGTTCAGGGTTTGGAAATCTGTCAAATCTATTTTAATTATTTTATGGCCTCAAACTGCTCCAGGGGAGGTTCAGATTGGACATTAGGAAAAATTTCTTCACTGAAAAGGTTACTGGACCCTGGAAAAGTTGTTCAGAGAGCTTGTTGAGTCACTATCACTGGAAGTATGTAAAAAAAGAGTATGCTAAGTGCTTAGGGGTATGATTCAGTAAAAAGGGACAAAGAAGGAAAGAAAGGAACACCATATTACAGGGAAAATTCAAAAGTATTGGAGCTTGAAAGGCTGAGAAGCCATATTTTAGGTGTGCAGTACAGACAGGACACACATGAAGCATCACAGCCCCCTTAACAATATCCACCCAGTGTGGGCAGGCTGATGGATTCATAATCCCAAGATGTGAGTTGAATCCTGTGTGGGTGAGGGAGTAGGAAGAGGAGTCCAGAGCAAGCTGAGTGGAGGTGGTGAGTCTCAGAGGGGAAAAGGCTGTGACGGCAGCAAGTGGGACTTAATTGGAAATGGTCAGCAGTAGTTAGCCCAGGAGATCAGCATGATTCCTAGCAAAACAATTTTGCATGCCAGCACCTGTTCAAAAATATATCTGCAATATGTTACTGTTTGTGAACTTCCATTGCTATTCTGGCATCCATCATCTCTCTTGGAAACACAGTTCTTTTAGAAGATAATGTGTCTCAAAGAAGCCATCTGGCAGGCAGGAACCAGCTTTTTTATACAGCACGTGTTTGTGATTAATTAAGTGAATCATTAGGATCCTATTGAAGATGACATGCAAAGGGTGTGACTTTGGATGGCACACTGACAGCCTGGCACTCCAGACTTCTACCCAGGTTGACCATTCAATGAAACAATGGATAACTTTGACAACTGTATCTCAAAGAATACAGGTTTATTTTCCCAGCATTCACAGAGTGAAGGAAAAAGATACCATAGCTGTTTCAGTGTAGGTGTCAGATGAGGCTACTGAATTATGCCTTCAAGACAAGCCAGTTCTAAGAATTTAAATCAAAATCAAGCAGGATTTGTGTTATGGGCAAGCCAAATAAATGCTTTATGACTTTTACAACCATTTCTATGAGTCTTCCAAAATTAACCCTAAAGCAAAACAAAACAGAGTGAGGCATGGGGCAGTCTAAGAGGAGGAAGGTACCTCTGTGGACAGGTGTGAGGTTGAGATTTTTATGTCTAAAGCATCAAGTAAAACAGAAGGTTACATTTGCCCTCACTTGAGCAAAATTTAACTATTTATCTAAAGGTGTCAGATGATTATACCTTGCTTTGGAAGAGGTGATGGCTTCTGCTAAAATCATATGTGAACATCATGCACTGCTAAATGTCATGTAATACTTAGAAAATTGTGACCTTTGCAGCAAATCATTCCAGCTATGAAATTATAACTGTGTAGTTTATACTTTCAGAAATATTTTTTCAGCGAATAAAATTGATCCATGAGTTGATGTTTGGATTTAACATAAGTTTAATCCATGTTATAGACCTTTATGTCAAATAATATAGAGCCTAATATTCTCTCCACATAAAAATATTGGAGGCAAAAAAAAAAAGGAAAAAAAACTCTGATATTGAACAGCTTTAATCAAAATTACTTGAATCAGTATAAACTGTTTTAAAACCATCAACTAGTCATGAAACATGGGAATGTAGAAACAGGTATAGCAATTATCCAATCATGCTGCAAAGATAAATGAATGCATAATGAACCTCAGGATGATGTTAGATTATAACTAGTTAAGCATGGTCAAGAGCCTTGAAATGTCCATAAAATGGAAAGAAATGTATCAATAGGAGAATGGAGAATTGAGCAACTACAAAATCTGTATAATGTTCTTGGTCTGTGTCAGTCTTAATCACTCTAATTTATACATTACTTTGTCACATCATACTTCGGGAATAAATTTTAAAAATAGTGGGCTAAAATTTCCTTCCTAAATTATTTTAACACAGGAGATCACTATGAAAGCTACAGTTGCCCTCTTCACTTCTCTTAGAACATGTTATTTAAAAATACAGCTACCTTTTTACTCATTGTTTTTATACTGAACTTACCATAAGGGTTCTGCTGCTACACGACTAAAATAAAATAAATTGCTTGATTAAAAATCATTGCTTTTCTCTTTTGTTAGAATAAATAATATGGTTTCCAAGGAGAAAATTAAGTCAAGAACATGTATGCAAAAATTTGACACAGTTAATATTATTAAAAAATAGCAAAAATATTTTTTTTAGTGGGTTAGGTAGTTAGAGAAAGTAATTCTTTTTCCAACGTTCCCACCATACATGATATAAATGGGAACATAATTTTCAGATTTTTTCATATGATTTTCTTAAAAGGTGTATCTACAGTTATATATTTGGTATAGTTCCAAATGTGCCAGTGTTGGTTTGATTCTCTTAGCTCTTCTGAAGGAGGTTTTCTCTCAAGCTATCACTTCATTCATTGCTGGCAACTATGAACACACAAATTCTCCCCTCTCCCTCTGAAAGCATTCTGTCATACCTGATCCAGCAGAAACTTTCTTGCAGGAATAAGCAGGAATTCCATGTGAGAAACTTGCTGCCACTGGCCTGGACAGGCGCACTCTCTGCTGGGCAAAAAAACTGGCTGGATGGCCAGGCCGAAAGGGTGGTGGTAATTGGAGTTAACTCCAGCTGGAGGCCAGTCACATGCAGTGTTCCCCACGGCTCAGTGCTGGGTCTAGTTCTGTTCAATGTCTTTATCAATGACATGGCTGAGGGGATTGAATGTACCCTTAGTAAGCTTGTAGATGACACTAAACAGGGAGGAAGTGTCAATCTGCTGGAGGGTAGAGGGTCTCTAGAGCGGGATCTGAACAGGCTGGATCAATGCACTGAGACCATCAGGGTGCGGTTTAACAAGGCCAAGTGCCCAGTCCTGCACTTGGGAGACAACAATCCCATGTAGCACAACAAGCTTGGGGAAAAGTGGTTTGAAATCTGCCTGCAGAGAAGGACCTGGGGGTGTTGGTTGAACATGAGCCAGCAGTGTGCCCAAGTGCCCAAGAAGGCCAATGGCACCTTGGACTCTGTCAGAAAAGGTGAGGCCAGCAGGAGCAGGGAAGGGATTTTTTCCCTGTACTCGGCACTGGTGAGCCTGCAATTTGAGTACTATGTTCATTACTCTAGCCCCTCACTACAAGAAAAATGTTATGATCCTGGACTGTGTCCACAGAAGGGCGACAAAGCTGGTGAAGGTTCTGGAAAATAAGTCTTATGAGGAGCAGCTGAGGGAACTGGGTTTGTTTAGCTTAGACAAAAGATGAATGAGGGGAGACCTTATCACTGTCTACAAATATCTGAAAGGAGGTCATAGCAAGGTGGGCGTTAGTCTCTTCTCCCAAGCAATAGGTGATAGGACAAGAGGGAATGGCCTCAAGTTGCACCAAGGGAGGTTCAAATTGAACATTAGGAAAAAATTCTTCACTGAAAGGGTTATCCGGCACCGGAACAGGCTGCCCAGGGAGGTGTTGGGTCACCATCCCTGGAGGTATTTAAAAAGGAGGTGGATGAAGTGCTTAGAGATATGATTTAGTAGTGGACAGGAATGATGATTTCAAAGGTATTTCACTACCTAGTGATTTCATGATTCTATGATTCTATGAAATATGGACAAGGAGAAATCCCATATAAAGAAGAAATAATTATAATATGTATTCATGCACAAAACCCCAATATGTCTATGTAGCTAAACAAGTAAGGTAGGAGTTTGTCAATCCTGGAGAGATTTCAGTTCTACTACCAACATGTCCAGCAGCATAAATGTCTTCTTAATTTCCTAAATTAGTCATGGACCCTGTGTGCTCACTTTAACAAGGCTAGCTCTTAAAACCTATTAAGTATTTGTTTAATTCAACAAGGAATCACAGTACAGAGAAAGCATTGCAATCTGTTCTGCTAAAAGGAGAAGATTAAAAGTTAGAAGTAGAAGTTAACAAAAAAAAATAACTGGGATTAGCAATAGTTCACAGAGTCACAGAGTCACAGAATCACTAGGTTGGAAAATACCTCCAGGATTGAGTCCAAACATTCCTATCAGCCACTAAACCATGACCCTCATCCACCTATCTTTTAAATACCTCCAGGGATGTTGACTCAACCTGTTCCAGTGTCAAATGATCCTTTCCATGAATTTGTCTTCCACACAGGAACCTCCTAGACTGCTTCCTTTCTGCTGTATTGTACTTCCAGCAGATATCTAGAAGATTAAAGTTTCCCACAAGGACAAGAAGTAGAGATCCTGAGACTTCTCCCAGTTGTTCAAAGAAGAGCTCATCAGCTGCTTCTTCTTGGCTGGGTGGTCTATAACGGACTCCCATCACAATATCTACCTTCTTGTGGGCTCCTCTGATTTTAATCCACAGGCACTTAATTCCGTCATCACCATAATCCAGCTTGAGGGTATCAAAGAACTCTCTAACATAGAGGGCTACCCTGACTCCTCTCCTACCCTTCCTGTCCCACTTAAAGAGTTTATACTCCACCATAGCTGCATTCCAGTTATACGAGTCATCCCACCACATTTCCATGATGGCAACTACGTCATAGTCTCTTTGCCCTACCATGACTTCAAACTCCTCCTGCTTATTGCACATGCTGCATGCATTAGTGTAAATGCACTTCAGCTGGGCTGTTGAACCCTCAGCTCTCATAAAGGGAATAGTGTTTGTTTCCAGTTGACTGGTCCTTGTATTATCTAACCCATCAGTGCCAGTTTCATCCTTTCTGTTCCTGAGCCTCTCCATTTAAAGAGGTTTTCTAAATGACAATCCATATTCACTTGGAACACTTCCTTTAAATTAACTGACCTTCCTGTGTGTCAGACATATAGAAAATATAGAACAGTATAAAGGACTCTAACCATGATAGGCTATAAGTAATGATAGGACTGCAGCTGCCAAGGAATTAAAGCATCATGCTGGTAGTTCAGTTAAAGACCCAGGCCAAAGCATGCATGGTAGCTTTAACTGCAGATGTATTAACTTAATCAGCTAAGATGCCAAGGCTGGGTGTGCATTTAGGACACTATTGGGACATTACCTCACCATATACATGAGTGTACCTCTACAGCAAAGGAGTGGGAATGGATTACTCTATTCTTGTAGTTCAGGAAAGATAAAAGCAATGTTTTCCCTTTATATTTGTCCCACAGTCTTGAAGAAGGTTTGGGAAAGGGCATTTGGGAAAACACCTCTTGTACCACAGGACGAATCAAGTGTGTGAGGCTTTAGGGATCAGGGGAAGTACAACCTAAGGCAGAGGTGTAAGCTGGAAGGATTTGTTGACAGCTGACTGAACATGAGCCAGCAGTGGCCCAGGTGGCCAAGAAGGCCAGTGCCATCTTGGCTTGTATCAACAACGGTGTGACCAGCAGGTCCAGGGAGGTTATTCTCCCTCTGTACTCGGCACTGGTGAGACCGCTCCTCGAATCCTGTGTTCAGTTCTGGGCCCCTCACCACAAGAAGGATGTTGAGGCTCTGGAGCGAGTCCAGAGAAGAGCAACGAAGCTGGTGAGGGGGCTGGAGAGCAGGTCTTAAGAGGAGCAGCTGAGAGAGCTGGGGTTGTTTGGCCTGGAGAAGAGGAGGCTGAGGGGAGACCTCATTGCACTCTATAACTACCTGAAAGGAGGTTGTATAGAGGAGGGTGCTGGCCTCTTCTCCCAAGTGACAGGGGACAGGACAAGAGGGAATGGCCTCAAGCCCCACCAGGGGAGATTTAGGCTGGACATTAGGACAAAAACATTTCACAGAAAGGGTAATTGGGCACTGGAACAGGCTGCCCAGGGAGGTGGTTGATTCACCTTCCCTGGAGGTGTTTAAGGCACGGGTAGATGAGGTGCTAAGGGACATGGTTTAGTGTTTGATGGGAATGGTTGGACTCGATGATCCAGTGGGTCTCTTCCAACCCGGTAATTCTATGATTCTGTGATTCTATGATATACTGCCTCATGCCTGGTCTCCCAATATAGTCAGCAGAGTGAGCAGACTGTAAAATTAGGTTGAGGCATCTTCCAAGACTGCGTTGCAGACAAGTGGGCTTTGTGAGTTGATGAGGGAAATGGAAATAAGTCCCAGCCCCTTATTTCTGTGGCAGTGCCTTTTAGTAGACCTACAAAAATATTGAATATTTTGACTAATGGAAGTCATTCTTTTACTTCATAGTCTATGGTTTAAGATTCCTAAAGGGGAGGAATAACTGTTTTCAAATTGCAGGAAATGTATTTAGGGGATTGGAATATGCCACTTAGGAGACTCCTGAGAGAAGAATGAAATATTCAAAATTAAGTTTACGAAACATTTATTTCTTGCTGCCAGTGCGTGTATTTATTAGTTCTGACAAGAGAAAGTAAAACTGCACATGACAGAGGATAAAATGTGTTTTAAACACTAATTCTAGAGAAACAAACATAAGTGAGAAATACTTTTTTGCATTCCTCCATTTCAGTCCACAGCTGAGATGCCAGTACTTTAAGCAATAAGACAAACTAAACCCCCAGGTCTGTGTTCATAAACAGCCTAGAAGCATTCTAGAATAGGGAAACCTTTTCTCCTGTCATAACCCACTGCTACATTTGCTGCCAGAGTGTGTACAGCCCATTCAGAGCTGGTCATGCTCTGTCTCTGCTGTGAAAAGCACTGTCCAGGGCCTGTTGTTGGAGGATGATGCACATCACGAGGTGCTGGCAGAGCTTATAAAGGGACATAATTCTGATGCCTGCCTCTCCAGCAAAAGAATTCAGCTTCAGGAAAATGCTTCATGTCATCATTTTTGGTAAAGAAACATTTTTTAACAAATTTATCTTCACCTGAACAATTGCAATTTCAGTCAGCAGGGCCTTGAAAATAAGGATTTAAAATAGAAGGAGTAAGAGAGAGAGAGAGAGAAGGAAGGAAAGAAGGAAGGAAAGAAGGAAGGAAAGAAGGAAGGAAAGAAGGAAGGAAAGAAGGAAGGAAAGAAGGAAGGAAGGAAAGAAGGAAAGAAAGAAAGAAGGAAAGAAGGAAAGAAGGAAAGAAAGAAGGAAAGAAAGAAGGAAAGAAAGAAGGAAAGAAAGAAGGAAAGAAAGAAAGAAAGAAAGAAAGAAAGAAAGAAAGAAAGAAAGAAAGAAAGAAAGAAAGAAAGAAAGAAAGAAAGAAAGAAAGAAAGAAAGAAAGAAAGAAAGAAAGAAAGAAAGAAAGAAAGAAAGAAAGAAAGAAAGAAAGAAAGAAAGAAAGAAAGAAAGAAAGAAAGAAAGAAGAACAGACAAACAAACCTCCAAAACTAAAATCTATACTTACCTTACTGAAGAACATCCAAGCATTGATAAGTGTACCGAGACCAGTGGGTGACACAAAGGGCTTATCCTCAGATCTGCATGAAAATTTAGTATTCTCAGTGATATTAAATTAGGTACAAGAGGTTTGGACAGCTATGAGGAACTGAATATCTGATTACTTTTTTTCACCTCGAACAGGATGAAATACATTTGTTTATCTGTCTGTGGAATCTTGAATTCTTGTCTAGCCAGACTGATCAGAATTTGTATCTGGGCTGTGTTACAGGCAGTCATGGTTACTGTTCATTTAAACCACACCTCATTAAGACTTCTGAAATGTGAGGCATCCATGGCAGATTCAGGTTTTCAAACATTTTTTCTGTTTTCCCAAAGACTTATGCAGAAATCACACCTTGCTCAGGAAATTTCTGACTACAATCTTCCCTCTAAAATGCACCTAGATAAGACTCCCCAGGAGACATCAAAATAGAGTCACCCTCTGGTTGAAGCTCTTCTCCCTCACCTTCTAAAGCAGTGCAAACAAAAGCTTTCCATTCTCTATGGCAAGAGACGCCTGGATTAAACTCTGACCCACCATTTCCACATGGTTACTGTAACCCATATCACTTGTTCAGTAAGATATAACAATTCCAAAACATTTTATGTCCTATAACAGAAAAGAATCGGCCATTTTCATCCTAATAGTTTAAATCAAAAAAGTTCCATGGCCTAGAACTATGTTTTTCAAAGCTTGATAAGTCAAGGAATATTTTTATTTTCCAACAGATGTCATCTTTCAGTGAAGTTAGCTCATTTTCTCACATGCTCTATTACATTACTTCAGTGAATGAGAGAGAAGGGACTTCTCAGCTAATGTGGGTGATCCTAGTTTCACTGGAGTCAGCTACCAGAAGACTGCAATTACCTTTAACTGCCAAGGCTTTCAGTGTAGCTTCATATTGGTGGCAATCATGAATATCTAATGAACATGTTCGAAATGAAAGGAATTTGAATATTTATAAGGATGAGCTAACACTGGTTTTCATATAAAACCAAATAATCCTTCAGAGTACTTTATTTAAAAATTCCCTAAAATGAAGTATAAACTGGGTCACGATTTAAACTGAGATCATTACAAACCCTTTACTCATTTCCAAGTATCCCTAAGCAGCAAAACCATCGGGCAGGACAAAGAAAAATAAAATACATGTAGACCATATTGAGAAGATCCTCCTTATGTTTAATCTAAATTTGCCCCTTTCCAATTTATAGTCATCCCCACTAGTCCTCCTACTACATGCTTTTGTGAACAGTCCTTCCTCAGCTTTCTTGTAGGCCCCTTTCATGTATTGGAATGTCTCTATATGGACTCCCTGGAGCCTTCTCTTCTCCAGGCTGAACAAGCCCAACTGTCTCAGCTTGTCCTTGTATGGGAGGTGCTCCAGCCTTCTGATCATCTTTGCAGACCTCCTTTGGACCCATTCCAACAGTTCCGTCTCCTTCTTATCTTGAGGATTCCAGAACTTGACACAGTACTCCAGATGAGGTCCCACAAGAGAAGACTAGAGGGGCAGAATCACCTCCGTTGACCTGCTGGCCACACTTTTGATGCAGCCCAGGATGCAGTTGCCCTTCTGGGCTATGAGTGCACATTGCTGGCTCATGTTGAGCTTCTCATCGACCAGCACCCTGATGTCCTTCTTTGCAGGTCTGCTCTCAGTCACATCATCCCCCATTCTGTATTGAACCTAGGGATTGCCCCAACCTAGGTGTAGGACCTTGCACTTGGCGTTGTTGAACCTCATGAAGTTCACACAGGCCCACTTCTCCAGGTCCCTCTGGATGACACCCCACCCTTCCGTTGTAGCAACTGCACCACTCAGCTTGGTGTCATCTGCAGACCTGCTGAGGGTGCACTCAATCTCACTGTCAATGTCATTGATGAAGATATTAAACAGCACTGCCCCAGTATGGACCCCTGAGGGACACCACTTGTCATGGATCTCCATCTGGACCTCGAGCCATTGACCACTACTCTCTGAATATAACCATCCAACCAATTTCTTATCCACCGAACAGCCTACCCATCAAATGCACGTCTCTCCAATTTAGAGAGAAGGGTGTTGTGGGGGACCAGGTCAAAGGCTTTACAGAAGTCCAGATAGATCATATCTGTTGGTTTTCCTGGGTCTACACCTGTGGTTACCCCACTATAGAAAGCCACTAAGTTAGTCATATAGGACTTGCCTCTGGCTGCCTGCTTCTAATCACCTCCACGTCCTCCATGTGCTTTAGCATAGCTTCTAGGAGGATCTGTTCCATGATCTTCCCAAGCAGACAGGTGAGGCTGACAGATCAGAAGTTCCCAGGAAGTTCCTTTTTCTACCCTTTTTAAAAATGGGGACACTGTTGCCCATCTTCTTGTATACCAGGGACTTATCCTGACTGCCATGACTTTTCGAATATTATGGAGAGTGGCTTGGAAACCGTATCAGCCATATATATCCCTGAAGACACTGGGATGCATTTCATCAGGTCCCATAGTCATATATGCTGAGGTTCCTCAGGTGGTCAGGAACCTGATACTCCTTTGGGGTGGGGGGGCAGGGGGGACTTTACCACCCTGGTCACCATCTGGTTTTCCCTTGACCCAGGAAGGATGACGAGAGTGGTTGTCATTGAAGACAGTTTTTATGTGATTTTTATTGATATTTTTTTAATGAAATGACTTAAGAAAAATGTTTCTCACCCCAGGCTGTTTGTCTGGGTGTATTTTCAATGACTAATAAATCTCTTTTCATGTTTTCATCATTTTGTTTTACCCTACCACATAGACTGAATAAACCCATTACACACTGTACTCATTTTTGCATGTCCAGTTTTTCATAATTCATATGAATCTCTTATTTCATGACCTTGTTCTTTGTCCAAGCAAAATTATGGATAGATTGTTTCCAAAGACAAACCGGCTGTTTACTTGAGAGAAATCCAGATTTTACAGTCTAATGGTTTCCTTTTAATTAAAAATAGTGAAAGCAGTATACAACACTTTCTAATGTACCTGGTTTAGAATGGTTTAACTTCCTGCCATTTAACTTTTAAGTCTTGTATCTATTTATTTATACATACATACCAATCCTCTTTATTCTCTTCAGCTGGCCTGGAACATTTGTTGGTTAATCACTGCAACCGTCACCTCTCATAATCTTGTGAACTTTCCTGACCAAGAAGCCAGTGATCTAGAGATTCCAATTTTATTTACTTAATAAATTATATAACTTCTACAATCAAGTATAATTTAGTGTGTTTTGTCACTCTTTGTTTATCCTGGCCAATTATAAATACAGGTCCAACACATAGACTTTTTTACTCATCAAGGCGTTTATAACTTCTATTGTTTTTATGAACTTCCATTGCCAAGATTCATGAGACAACAAAAATAAACTATTAAAACAATAATAATAAAAAATTCCCATGGAAAAAAATATAGCATTAACAAAATTTCATAATGTAAGCAGTCATGTTGTGTGAAACAAAAATGGTCAATAAGCACTTTTGCAGATGGTTACTACAATGTGCATGGAAGGTTGCGTTAACAGGGATAAAACCATTCTTACAAAATAACAATAATAAAAGCATAATTTTTAATGCTGATTCCTTGCATAACTTCTTAAAGATTTTTTTTCTGAATTAAAGATTCTGAATGAAAATGCAGACCTTAAATACAAAGTTTGTGAGATGCAGCAGATTTTTTCTTATTTTCAAAAACATAAAGGAATCTTCTTGCTGCTTTGAATGGAAGATATCGTTATCATTTATATGGTGCAATTCATAGAAGTGAAAATAAATATTAGAGAAAATACATTGCACAATAACTAAAGACCAGAGTTAAACCACACAGGAAGGGTACAGTTCTAAATGATTTAAATGTACAGCTTTTAGTATAAATACTGTTGATGAATCTTTGTGTTTAACCTGTGACTAGGAGTTTCCTTCACTGCTGGAGATGTTCTGAAAGGGAGTTCATAGAAAAGAAATATGAATCTGGGTATGTTATTAGGTAGACCCATATGAAGACATTTTAGGAAGTATCCTGTTTTTAACAAGGTCAAGACATGCTGCAGTTTTCTTGATCTGACACTGCTGTATGGTGTTGAAAGAATGCATGGAATACCTTTTCACACACCTCAACATTTAAGAACACAACTCATTGCTACAGGATGTTGGGGAGAAAATAAGGTCCATAACTCAGAAACAGTTTAAACAAATTAATGGAGGGCAGTTGCATCGTGGGTTAGTCTGTGCAACAGTTGAGGTGCAACTTGCGATTTAGAAATCCCTTACCTGCCAGAGACATGATGATTTTGCTGAAGGAAAGATCATTCAAAATTTGTTCTTCTGATGCTACTCATTTGCTAAGCACTGTCCTCTGACAGCTGACTAATAATAAGAGTAGATATGTATGTGATCTGACCTAATGCATCCTAATACCATACATATGTTTGATATCTGTATTGTAGCGGATTGAGAGTTAGTCGATTTCGTTTTCAAGGTAAGCTTTACTGAGACAGCAGTCTTCGAAATGCAGTAATGAATCTTTAAATTACTAGTTGTGATCAATAATGCTATGAGTATAATTCTCAGAGTATGAAATAAAGATTTGGAACCAATGCTTTATTCGGTTTTTAACTACTTCTTCAGCCCTAAGGGTTATTTTCAAGTTCCTTGGATAATGGATGACCGTATTATTAACCTTCCCAAAATGATGCCTTGAGATTTATTTATCCGTGCTAACTAATAATGCCGAGTATGGTACAAACAGGCCAAATATAGACTTTGTCTTCTGATGTATAACACCCAGAGAATAGCCTGAGTCTAGAAAACAAGAGCCTCAGATCTGTCTCCAGAAACCTGCTATCACTGCATCTGGGAGGCTTGCTACATCCGAGCAACAGTTCTGGAAGTTCTATATTAAGAAGTTATAGGAAAACAGAAAAAAACATGGAAGTGAAAAACTAATTGTGAGCAAAATTACCCATCTGCACTGCTGTCCAAAGGAAGACAGTGGTTTACGCAACACATAGGTAACAGTACTAAACCTCTGTTCACGTGGCTGCAGCCACAGAGGTGCAATCTGACAGCCTGAGATACAGCAGTGTAGTTTTTCATTCTTTTTATTTGTTTGCACATTTTCATTTTTTTTTATTTGTTTATAAATCAATCACTTGTGATGATACTTACAATACTGATAGTGCCACGCTGGCAAAGGAAGGAAAATAAAAGCCTGATTTTCTAGTAAGTATATCAAATTGTCTTAACAGGTCTTTGGACAGTGGCTCTAGAGCTTGCCTTTTCCTCTCCTGCAGTCAATATTCTTATCTCACCACGGCTGCAATTGTAGCACGTCAGGTGCTCTGAGCAGAAAATTCAGCTGTCAAATTCCTCTTGCTGTTTTTCAAAAGGCCTGCTATCTGTTGTTTACAGATACTTCTCAAGGTTTCTGTTCTCCTTGTGGTTATGTTAGTCCTGTGTGAGAATTAAGAATATCTTGCACATATGCGTATGGAGTTGTGCCATTAATGCCAGCAGTCTATTCTGGCTGCTTCCATCTGAAGGGTTCTGGGAGAGGTTTGCAACGCTGTTAAATATAACTAATAAGAAAGACATAAAGTTAGGAAATGTAGCAATAATGTTCACAAAACTAAAATACCTAGGCACTGCAGTATCGTGTTGGGTTTTCTTTTACATCCCACTGCCCACAAGTATTTCTTTCTTGTTGTAAAATAGCCTTTTCTAGCAGGTGATAGTCACAGGTTTAAAAGTAAAGCCAGACCCTGTGTGAGTTATTTATATATTTTGTGTATAGGATTGGAAAAATTATTAGAGAGGATTTTTCTTTTAACTAACAAAAAGCTCATGGTTATACGTAGTGCAAAAAAGAATTATGCATTTCATAGGGGAAATTACAGACAGAATACTGACAAGGTCAAGACTACAAGGCACCTCAGTGTGAAGCGCTGTACTATTTTGTGAATGTCTGTAGTTAGAAACAACAGGAGATTCAGAATAATAAGTTAGCACTTTTTAATGTTATCAGAGAATCTCATCTGAAACAAACTAGGAATAACAAATTTTTTTTCTAATACAAGCATTTAAGTAACATTAAGATTAATATAACATCAAAGTTCTCCACCTATTAGAAAAGCGCTTCCAGGACAGTTAGATTATCTGACTACCAAAGACTTGGAGATTAAAAGTTACATGCTTGTTGTCTCCAACGTCTAGTAATTTTTTAACTCATGATGAACAACTATTTGAAATTTTCTGAAAAAACATGAAGAAATATTCTTTGCTGTTACATCTAATATGTTTTTCACTCAGTTCAACCGAATTCAACTCTTCTGGATCATTTGGTGATCTCTAGCTGTGGTAGCTATGATTATCCCTAAAAAAGAAAAAGGGAGGGGAAAAGTAAAAAGTTCCAAACCATGTCAAGAAGTGAAAGCAGGCAAACAGAAATACAGTATGGTATACTTCAGTGTGTGACTGAGGAAGGTTGTCTGAGCAAAAAGTAATTCACATTATCTTGCAACAGTGGCCAACAAGACAGATGTAGAACCTTGTGGCGTAAACTTGTGTCATGAAGTACAACTACCATTAATATTTAGTATCACTCTCCTGCTTCTCGTTTGCTAGCTGGCTATTGCTAGCTAATCAAACACCTACTGACACTGAAAATACATCATGCGAGAGAGCTGGGGAGTGAATCACTAAAACTTTGCACAAATGTATCTCCCAGTTGGTTTCTCTTCTTCGTTCTGAATGTCTATGCTTGTAGAAATCCTAGGATGCTTATTTTGAAGAAGCACGGCCTCAATATTGACTTTTCCAAGCATACATCTTGAATTAAGCTCTTCACATACATAGTTCCTACTTTGGCTCAGACGCCTTTTAGTCTAGTTCATTAATGTAAAATGCAGATTATCTGTAAGCATAACAGAGATACAAGCTAGAAGTCCACTGTTTTTTTTTCTCTCACATTCACCTCCTCTTGCCCCCAGAAATTGTCCATTTATTGTCTGTTCCTGTTTAATATGTAGTTCAGACATCCAAGCAATATGCTACACAGGTAACACATACACCAGAAATAATCCTGCTACTGTGGTTCACAGTAAATAATCTTAGGTCTTCACTGGGAAGGTTCAGCATCAAAGAAAAAAGTGAATTTTAATGTATCTAATCCAGTAACTACGCAGCTGTAGAATGGAAGACTCTTATCCTTTCAGCCTTCTGAATATTTTGCACAATAGTTGAAAATAGACAACTCTCTTCCTATTTATATTAAGATTAGAGACTAATTGCATTACACTTAGTAACTTGCTAAGAAGCACTGAATTAAATGGCCCAGGTAATTTTCTTTTCTCTGTTGTTTTGAAATCAGATCTATGTTAGCAACAAAGACAGACTGAGACAAAAGATTACTCAGCAAATGATGAATAATAGACAATTACATTCCAATAAATCTTCTGTTCCTTCAGCTCTTTTTCTCCTTGCCCTTAGATTCCTAGAGTAAATGTGTGGCTGCCCATTCTAGAGAAATATCTCCCTGGTAAAAACACAGAATCACAGAAAAAATGGGTTTAAGAGACCTCTGGATATCATCTCAGCCAACCTCTTTCTTGATGCTGGTATAATTTCAACATCAGATCAAGCTGTTCAAGGCCCTGCCCACATTTTTGTAACTGTTGTGATATATATTAACATAATCAATCTTGGCAACATGTTACAGTGCTTAGAAAATTAGCTAAGTGTTTACTTTGTCTCAGTAGTATCTAGGATTTGAAAAAATATTGATGATCTTACTGTGGCTTTGGCTGATAACGTAGGCAACCTGCCAGGAAGAGACATTATTTTTAGATTAATAATTAAAATATTTATAATCCTCTCCTTCCCAGGACAAAAGGTCCTGTCTACCAAGGATGAATCTTCAGTAGACAGGCTTGTCATAACTGGCAATGAATATCATACTCCCAAGTAATCTTTTCATCATAAAATATTCCTTAATTTCCCAATAGGCTTGAGAGAAACTTCTTCATCTTAAAGGTGTACATCTGTGTATCTGTCTCAAATGCCATGTCCATGTGGCTATGCCATTTTTGTCTGTTCTGAAGTTCTTGCTTATATGAAACACCAGAGTTGCAAAATAACACGTTATAAATGTTCTAATCTTCCAGAAATTAACTTCAACTGATCTGAAATCTATGGAGCTGTGTCTGCATCATCTTTTCAAGCAAAGGCAATCAGAAGATTTGGCAGGGTGGGGGAGAAATCATATTGTGATTATCCCAATGTTACCTTATATTGAACCACAAACGAGATAAACACACAAAATTATTAGAGAGGTTTCATGCATTCTCTACACTAAGCATTTTAAAATATTATATAAAACAGAAGTACAGAAGTGCAATTTCTATCTTACTGAGTTTCAGTAGGGATTGGTCAGCAAATCTCAACATCTCAGAAAAAAAATTTTTATGAAATCTAATGTTAGTTTCTTATTAAAGTACTTTAAGAAGCTTGATTTAAATTCAAATGTTTAACTAGAACAACATACAAAGTGAGGTATTTTAAACTCTAAGCCAAATTTGCTTGGCTGGGCTTTGAACCTATGTGTCTTATAAGTCTTCTAAGCAGTTTTGAATATCTTAGCCTACACACTTGGGACTGCTAAAAGATTGGTAATTTTTAATTTCTATGAGAAAAAAGATCCTTTTAAACCAGCTATCAAAAAAACCCCAAACAACCCAAAAAACCCCAAAAAAGCCCAACCCCAAAATCATTTGACATTACTAAGCTGCACAGAGCTGAGAATTAAAAGAGAGCCGCTTAATACAATTGGTAACCCCATTTCTAATTCCATGCTTTAGGTGGTTAAATTATGTTTCTTTGGAGATATAATTTGATGTTTTAAGAATAAAAACATAGCACAGCAAGTGAATTACTGAACTTAGTCTAAATTAGTAATAGTGGAATAAATTAATCTTAGGCAACTGAAGTCCTTACTTGACTGGTCTAGTACATTTTTTTATCAGTCTTTTTGACAATTATGAGATCTTTCCATTTTTGTCTTAAATTACCTCTTTGTCTTTGTGTCCACAGCTGAATGCAGCAATGTTTTCCTCTCCACTTCAACATTATCTATAGGAAAATACTATTTCTATTGTCTGGTTACAAAGTATTTTTCTAAGTCCCACATGTATTCTCCTTTTCTATTATCTCTGCTGTATAGAAAGCCTCTCATCAAAATCACAGCAACTGCATATTACTTCTTATTTTTTCATCTTCTTATTTCATGCATGCACACATATCTTTTAAAGACTATTCTTGCAAGAATGCAAGAGTGGTAAGCCTTGTAAATGTTTTAGGGTGCTAAAGGAGCTATTATGAATTTTTAATTAGTCAAGAACCAAATGTACACATAATTTGCCAAAATCAGCATAATCATAGAATAATAGAAGAAGAAGAATCATAGAATAGAAGAGTTTGCATTGGAAAGGACCTTAAAGATCACATAGTTCCAACTCCCCTGCAATGGGCAGGGACATGTCCCACTAGGTCAGGCTGCCCAGTATGTTTTAAGGAATTTGTGTCCCACATGGATAGTAAATACTGTTGAGAGCCCAACTCAAACCTTCAAAGGAAGCAAACTGTTTTTATTCCTTTAGAAATTAAATTCTTGTGGTTTTGTTGCTAATGTCTTTATTCACTCCTCACAAATATGTTTTCCCTTATTTCTCTATTTTATAGTGCCAAAGCATTTGTTTTCCATATTTAGGTTTATTTTTGAAAATATTTCTCCTGTTTTATATTATTGCTGAGTTAATGAAACCTACATTTGAATAATTCAGATTTCTGAAGGATGAAAGTTAGGAATGTTTTTCTTGTGCATATAAAAGAGAGAGAAACTAATTTCTGAAGCAGTAAATTCAGTTTTGTCCTTTCTCGTACCTCAACCACACTGACCACAGTTCTGAGTGGGAAGTTGAGAAGAAATTCTCTGCAGATGATAAACTTGCATAGGTGTCACTAAACTTGCAATTTGCAGCAGCAATGAAAAACCTGTGTATCCTTTACTGACAATCAGAACATGAAATAACATTGTTTTTCATAAAGCTCAAAAGCCTAGTAGACTGCTCATAACTGACCTATCATTGCTTTGAATACCTTTTACAGACAGGAGGGAAATCATAATGCGTATTAATATCCTAGCTATCCTCATAATATCTGTTAGTCTTTTATTAGTGTTTCTCATTCAACATTACAGAGAAATAATGTCTTTGCTTTATCAACCTTATTCCTTACATTCACTTTTAGGTGGTTGAGTCACTGTCCCTAAAGGTATTTAAAAGATGGGTAGGTGAAGTGCTGAAGGATATGATTTAGTAGTGGACAGGTACAGATGGACTCGGTGATCTCAAAGATCCTTTCCAACCTAGCGATTCTATGATTCTATGATTTTATAATTCCATGATTCTATGATTTAGAACTCCAATGTAAGTGTACACCTTTCTTGTTAAAATAAGATATGTGGGTCCTTGCATTTTCTGAAAGCAGAGACAGTGTTCGTTTGCTCCCATCAGATAGTGAAGGGGGTCCTCTTATTTCAACAGAAATAAAACTGATATTTTTTAATAAAGAAGTGTAAATCCCACATTATTTTTTGTGTACTGGAATCTTTTCCACTATACTAACTCCTGCTTCAATCTACACTGCTTTTATATTGCTGTCACTGTAAAACAGTATGTATTTACCAAATGATCTTTGCTGGAGCTGCGTTTCCAGGCAAAAAATCTTCAAGTTGTATAATGATAGAAGACCAACAGCATATATTTCTTACAGATTGTAGATAGAAAAGACAAACATTTCAGAGGAGAAAGAGATTGCTGTTATTGAAGTAGCTTCTCAGTAAAGCTGCAGAAATTAATATAACATTGGTTGAAATGTAATACTAATGTAGAAACTGATTTTGATGGAGGAGCAGTTTGTCCTAAGTTCACCTTTCATTTGTATCTTTCAAGCTGACAGCAGTTAGAATACTCAAGAATACATGCTATGAATATAAAAAAGGTGGAAAGTTGTTTGAGTTGGTGTGGCTAGACTTAGACAATAAAATTACTTTCATTCCATGGCTTAACCATTCATTAGTACGTAGCTTTTCACCTAAGAAGATTCTGGAGAGGTAGTTTATGTGTTTGCTAAGTGTTAAAAGATTTTTTCCTGAGGAAAGACCTCCAGAAGTTGGGAGTTTGCAGCTTTCCTCTCCTGTCACCACCTCCCTGTCATTCTTTTCCCCAATCATCCCACTAGATATGCCCACATAAACACTCGTGTAATATGAAGTTACTTTTTACTTCCTAGAGGAAAAAAGAAAGAAAAAAGTAGTGAGGCGTTCTTCAGAGAAGATGATCTCGCGTTATTTGAGAATTAGTTGCAGAAAGAGATGATATTGCAACTGCAGACAAACATGGAGTTTTGCAGAAATACTGCAGCATGAAAGTGTCTGGCCTTAAATCCTGATTCAGTCAGGAGACTCACCCTTCTGTTCAAGCTGCTAAATTTCAGTGAACGTGTGTCACTAGAGTGGGCAGTGTGGTTGTGCTTGGAAGCATATGTTATATTTCTTTAAGTAGGGCTTATGTCATTTTTTGAAGGAAGGCTTCAGGCTGCTTATGGACCAAATTTTCTGAAGGTGGCAGGAAACTTAACCTGAGCCAGACAGAGATTGAGACTAGAGGCCAGGAGGAACTAAACAGGGTTACATGCAACTTCCAAAATTGCTTAGTTTTCTGAACTGAGACATGGAAGAGAACTGAGCTGCAAGAACATGATACTAAGAAGAAGGCTATGTTTAGACTTGTTTCTTTCTATTCTGTTTTTGATATTTGATTTTCCTTTTCTCTCTTTAAAACAAACAATAACCTTCCAGTTGTGTGTTCTTAGTATCTTGCAATGTCTTTTGAGGAGCTTGTCATATGGGAAGGTCCAGGAGGGCCACCTCAGAGCTCTGGCTCACTGTTTCTTGAAACAGGAATCAGATGTGGTGGAAGATGTGAGAGCACTATTCAACTACAAAATTTGGAGAGGCAGGTCATGCTTTTGCTTCAGTATCAGACCTGATGCCAACTGAACTGTTCATTTCATTGCCTTCTCTTCATCAGAATTGTCCTGTGTTGACTTGACTGGGGCTAGAACTGCATCCTAGAGACAACCAGTAAGTTGTCTAAAGAGGTGAACAAGGAACTGAAGTGAGAAGAAAGCTTCTGAGAGTTTGTTGAGAAAATGCTGTTAGTACAAATAACGTTCCCTGTGTATTTCCCGCAAACCAGCCACATGTAACACCCTGAGCAACAGACTGTTAGTGATTGCTTCAGAAAAAAACACCAGTTTCACAGGGACTAGGTTCTATTTCTCTGGTACATCCCTTGGGTAGAAAGGAACATATCAGTGATAGCAGTTTCCTTTAAAGCAAGCTGCACTGAAGTAATTGCTATAATCTGTTGTTCCTTCACTGTGGACACTCTCTTCTCCCCCTCTCTGTAGCTCACTTCAGCTCTTTCTCATCCTTTATTGAAGATTTCTCTGCTGAAAGGGAAGAAGAGTAGTGTGGGGATGGAGATACAGGGTTAGGAAGTTGAGGCACTAGTTCTCCTTTATGCGAGGAGTCCCATGTGCCAAAACAGGCAAACATTGAAAGGTAAGAGTTAAATACACGAACTGATTAAAGCCTTGGGATCTGTGGCAAAAAAGGTAAAAAAGTAATTCATGAAGGTCTCGTTTAATGATGAAATATTCATTCAGTGCTACAGTATTTCCAAAAGAGCATTGCAAGGAACTTTAGGATATACATAAACAAATCTTTCTCAATCTGGATTTGTGAGTCATTGTGAAATAACATAACCTCCACACTACAATCATGAACCTCCAGCTGCCTATATCAGTTTAAATGGACAGATGGTGTAGCCTGAGACTTTCCTTACCTGTCTGACTGCTTGTTAACAGAGTTGGACTGAAATTCTCTTTCTGTCTTGGTTTTCTTTAACACCACTAGGTTATTGCTCCTGGAGGGATCAGCTGATTGTCTCAAGATCTCCCATGTTTATAATAAGACACTGAGTTTTCTGGCTTCTGTAATATGCTGAGCTTTCAAATATCACTATCAACCACTGTGTTAGGAGATGGAACTGATAGACAATGCCAAAACTCAGCGTTCTCAGTGGCAACTGTATTATGTCTTTATTTGAATTTCTCAGTGGCAACTTGGAAATACTATTTTTTGAAAGTTCACTGTAATCAGTTATACCAGTCCAGCAAGTAGGCGCAACTGATGTTTTTGTATCTGGATTGGAATCTCTTCACCTTTGAATGGACAGATTGGGAAATCATTCCCTGTTTTTTGTGGCAATGTGACCCCAGATTAATAGGTAGAATCTCACCCACAGTTTTATCATTGTATGAGTGACTTCACACCCAGGTTGGTGAAATGTGCCAGACTAGCTGTCCTTAATGCCACAAGTAGGATGAGTGTAAGTGGAGTAGAAAAATGTAAGGTCCTGTGAAAACAAAAAACTCAATGAATTAGTGCAGGGAAAACAAGGATACACAGAAAAGTGTTGTTGGTTCCTATTGTACAGTCACATATTGAATAGTGTTCACTTCTAGTCCTTCTGCTCAGAATATGTGCAGAAGAACTAGAAAATTTTTGAAAAACAGTAGTAAATAATGTCAAGCAATGATTTCTGTTCAACAAAACAATGGATGAATCTCTTCAGCCTATAGGAGGATCAGCTGAGATGGGATATGAGAGAAAGGATTGTAGAGGAGGTGAATGGGAATGCTCACTATACAAAATCCCCCAGGAGGTGTCAGTTAAAATAGACACACAGCAGGTTGCAGACCAGCAAAAGGAGATTGTTCATCATTGTGTAGGTAGATAATGGGCAAATGTGGTTAGAGTCAAAGAGGCATCTCATCAGCACTTTTTGAAATAATCACAAACCTATTACTCTCCTATTTGTATTCCACCCCTCCCCTCTTTTTTTTTTCAGCCTGAAGTGAACAGTACAGTAGATTTCCATCTAATATCAATAAGGCGTGATTACAATTTTGTATTCCTTGGACTCCACTGGGTGCTGTTGATGCTGGCAGAATCATGCTGATTAACAGCAGCTGAGGAACAGTCTCTCTATTTATTTGTTATTAGTTCTCCTCTGATATCTGCGTCTCCTTTACTAATATTGCTGGTTGGACACTGACGTATTTCAATTGATATGAAAACTGAATGTCAGCTCTCAAATATTCACAGACAGGAAGTAAACTACTCTTGAGTATAGTGTCACAAAGCAGGATTTATCCAACAAACATAGGAAGTGACTGTTAAATAACAAGTTCACCCCTTCCTTTTGGTTAGAGTCTACTAGGGTTGGATTTTTTCCATGATACAGTGAGCTTTTCTGTATGTTGCTAAAATGAAAGGTCAGGTAGCACAATGGATTAGACACTGTTCCAGAGTATATTTGTTACTGAGAGCAGTTAAAATAAAACCCCCACATTTTAAGCAATCATCCCAGTAGTTTGTCATTGACAGAACTTGACTGGAAGTGGTTCAGGACAGAAGATGCGCTTCAATCACCAGGGTAGATCTCTGCACTCTGTAGAAAGGATCAGGTTTGGAAAAGGTGTATATGACGGTACAAAATTATAAAAGCCTTTGTAGTTGTGCTCTTAGTCTCCATCTCATTAGAACATGATAGGTTTGGTTTCATGGGGCACTAATTTATGATCTTGGGGTAAACATGAAGCCAGAAACTCTAGCTAAGTCTATCTAATGCAAGGTATAAATGGTTCTATGAGAATGACCACTTCCTCCAGATGTAGAGAGAGACATAACTCATGTCTTCCAGTTCTATGTACCTTGTTTCTATGTAGGATTATTGGATTTTTTATTTCCTCATCTGAAAATACAACATTTTTACCCCTTAGGTATTCCATAAATTCATTTAGGTGGAGTAGTGAGCTAACTTCTGCTAATGAAGGGCTATAAACCCAGGCAAAGGACCTTTGTATTTGAAAAGACTTAGGAACTAAGATATAGAACTATTATAGAACATATAGATTTTCCAAACTCCTCAGCTATTCTTTTTCCACTTTTACTGCTGTGGCTTTACTGTTTTGTGAATGTGGAAAGTGACAGATGCTGTGTATCTGAATAATACATTTTGCTGATAACTTGATTTCTCTTCCATTCTCCCGTTTTCCTGTGTTCTTCACCAGAGAGGATGAAATCAAAACACGAATTGTGAGTGGCAGATATTGGTCGACTTAGTGTTCAATAGAAGACGTGCAGAGGGATTCATTGCCTAATTTGATTGCCTATAGAAAGGAGCAGGTAGATCTGAGGTGGTTACACACATTCTCATTACAGGAAGTGCAGAGCTGCTTGTCAGAATCAGTTAAAGATTGAGTGCAATTTGTTTCATGCTGAAGTAGAAGTCTGCATGTGATCAGAAAAATACTTTTCCAAACTTTACTGACCAGATCTCTATTGAAGCTGCTTAGCTTGGATGTAAGTACTTTGGGGTTAGATGACTCCCACCTTCAGGATCCATGAGACGGAAGAAGCATTGGAACCTGTCTAGACAGCAGTAGCCAAAATGAGAGAGGCATGTCTGGAATGAAAAAGAAACTAGTTTTCTAGAATATGGATGCAAGTGGGATCCTCATTAGTTGCTTGGGATCGTCCCGTGAAGAGTTACATCCTCTTCTACATTACATGAGGAGTTAAAGAAGGTCAGCTAGGATAAATATCTGTGAGTAGATAGCTAAATAAGTCTTAAACTATATGTTGATATTTCAATGATATTTTACTCTCTTCAGAGAAGTAGTACCATTACCTCAGTTTCAGTGCAAAACTGCTTTTTTAATAAAATTTTAAATTTTTATAAATTTATAAATTTTTCATAATTCTTACTAGAACTACAAAGTCAATCATTCACTGAATCTAACCTTGTTCCTGGATGAGAGGGAAAGGAAGATTTTGATATGAAATAATTTGGTTTTATTGTTTTTTTATATTCTGTTTTTTCTCCCAAGTGCCATGACAGGGGAAAACAGACAAATAATTAATAAGATTTCTGTTGTTAATATACCTGAAGGATTGTAAATATAAAATTATGTGCTTTGCGTGGCAAAATCACTACATGAAAATCATTGACGATACACAGTGGTGTGGAGCATGAGGTACGCTGAGTACCTGTCTGCTAGATTAGTCCTGCAAAACAACTGATGATATGGTCTGCTTGTTAATAAAATGTCAGATCTCTGGTCCCTTCCTATGCTTCTTCTCAATATCAACATGGGATGTAGAGGCCAGTGTCCATATGAGGATTATTACTAAGCATGGGTCAGAACTTTAGGCTTTAAATGGTTTCATCAAGGGCAAGTCTTTCTTGACCAGCCCAGTAGCCTTGTACTATGAAGTGACTGTATCAGTAAGTGCAAGGTTCTGCACCTGGGTTAGGGCAACCTCCAGTATCAATGCGTGCTGGGGCATGAAAGGGTTGAAAGTAGCCCTGTGGAAAATGACTTGGGGATACTGGTGGATGAAAAGCAGGACACAAGCCAACAATGTGTGCTCACAGCCCAGATATTCATCCATGTTTTGGATTACAAGAAGCACAGCCAGAGGTCGTGGGAGGTGATTCAGCCCCTCAACTTTGGTGAGACCTCATCTGGAGTACTGTGTCCAGCACTGGAACCCTCAGCACAGCAAAAATAAGGACCTGTAGAAGCAAGTCCTGAAGAGGGCTATAAACATTATTTGAGGGATGGAACATCCAGCCTCTGAGGAAATGCTGGGAGAGTTAGGGAGAAGAGAAAGCTCTGAGGAGACCTTATTGCATCCCCTCAGCACTTAAAGGGTGCGTATAAGAACAACGTGGATAGATTTTTTTAATTGATCCTATATCAACAGGAAAAGGGGTAACTGTTTTAAAATTGAAGAGGATCGATTCAGACTAGATATAAGGAAGAAATCTTTTATGACAAGGGAGGTAAAACACTGGAACAAATTTCTCAGAGAGGTGATAGAAACACTATTCCTGGAACTGTTCAAAGTCAGTTTGTACAGGGCTTAGAGCAATCTGTCTAGTTGAAGATGTTCCTGCTTCTTGCAGGAAGTCTGATCTAGATGACACTTAAAGATCCCTTCAAACTCCAGCCGTTGTATGATTCTATGATTCTATAAAAGTCCTGCCTGAATTGAGATGGTAATCTGGTATCACTCCAACCAAGTAGTCTGCACTAATTCCTTTTCTTTCAGGAGGGAAGAGTCTGCACAAAGAGACACAAGAAAAACTTAGATATGAAGGATTACTACAGATTTTTTTGAAAGTTTTGGAACACTGTTATACTTCACATAAAAAAAAAAAAAGAGAAGTGAGGTGTAATTCAACAGGTTTACCACTTCTTGGATATTTTGCTCATAGCTTTAGAATATATAGTTCAGGATATTGATCAATTGCTGGGAGCTTTTGGTCAGAAATGTGTCTAGACAATGTTTTACTACCCTGTGTCTCCATGATGAGTCCTCACATCTTCCATGTTGTTTCAGATCAGCTAAAATGTTCTCTGAGCATTACCAACACTGCAACCAATTTTGCTAAGTTCATAAAAATTGGAAAGAAATGTGGAGGAATATGCTCAATACTCCCATTTCCTAATATATTTCTTCTAAGACATTTCTGGTTGCAATTACTCCTGGGAAATCTTTCACTGTCAAAGTCTAGTTACTGTGAGAAACCATTTGATAAAGGTTCTGGAGCATCAGTGTGTTTGTCTGTAAGTACACCCAAGTACACAGGCACATATACAACTGTTTATGAAGAAGGCTGTGGAGTCATAAAATCATAGAATCATAGAATAACCAGGTTGGAAGAGACCCACCAGATCATCGAGTCCAACCGTTCCCATCAAACACTAAACCATTCCCCTTAGCACCTCGTCCACCCGTGCCTTAAACACCTCCAGGGAAGGTGACTCAACCACCTCCCTGGGCAGCCTCTGCCAGTGCCCTATTACCCTTTCTGTGAAAAATTTTTTCCTAACGTCCAGCCTAAACCTCCCCTGGCGGAGCTTGAGGCCATTCCCTCTTGTCCTGTCCCCTGTCACTTGGGAAAAGAGGCCAGCTCCCTCCTCTCTACAACCCCCTTTCAGGTAGTTGTAGAGAGCAATGAGGTCTCCCCTCAGCCTCCTCTTCTCCAGGCTAAACACCCCCAGCTCTCTCAGACGCTCCTCATAAGGCCTGTTCTCCAGCCCCCTCACCAGCTTTGTTGCCCTTCTCTGGACTCTCTCCAGAGCCTCAACATCCTTCTTGTGGTGAGGGGCCCAGAACTGAACACAGGATTCGAGGAGCGGTCTCACCAGTGCCGAGTACAGAGGGAGGATAACCTCCCTGGACCTGCTGGTCACGCCGTTTCTGATACAAGCCAAGATGCTATTGGCCTTCTTGGCCACCTGGGCACACTGCTGGCTCATATTCAGTCGGTTGTCAACCAACACCCCCAGGTCCCTCTCCTCCAGGCAGCTTTCTAGACAGACTTCTCCTAGTCTGTAGCTGCACAGGGTTGTTGTGCCCCAAGTGCAGGACCCGGCATTTGGCCTTGTTAAACCTCCTGCCATTGGACTCTGCCCAGCGGTCCAGCCTGTTCAGATCCCTTTGGAGCCTCCCGACCCTCTAGCAGATCAACACTCCCACCCAGCTTAGTGTCGTCTGCAAACTTGCTAAGGGTGCACTCGATGCCTTCATCCAGGTCATTGATAAAGACATTGAACAGGGCTGGACCCAGCACTGAGCCCTGGGGAACCCCACTTGTCACTGGCCTCCAGCTGGATTTCACACCATTTCCCACCACTCTCTGGGCCCGGCCAGCCAACCAGTTTTCCACCCAGGAGAGTGTGCGCCTGTCCAGCCCAGATGTGACAGTTTCTCAAGCAGAATGCTGTGAGAAACTGTGTCAAAGGCTTTACTGAAGTCCAGGAAGATACATGCACAGCCTTCCCCTCCTCCAGCAGCTGAGTCTCCAACCTTGAAGATATTCAAAAGCCACCTGGATGTGGTCCTGGACAATTCGTGTTCCTGCTTGAGCGGGTAGATTGCAGCAAATATCCTTCAGAAGTCCCTTCTAGCTTTGCCCATTCTATGATTCTGTGATACTTTGATTTGGGTTCTGCTGTTCTGAGGTTCTCTCATGACAGAATAACCAGTGTAGACAACAGTAGATAATGTGTACAGGGATTCGGATTGTCTGACTCATCTGTAAGTGACTAAAAAACCTCTGGGAATTCGCCAAACATGAAATATAAGTTTTAATGGTTATTCCAGCCGAAGAGGAAAGCCATAATGAGCTGCATTCAACTAGTAGATTTTGGCACTTGTTCAGAGTAATTTCATCCAATTATATTTAGATGAAGTTTTCTTTTTGAAATGCAGTGTTTAATCTAAACCAAAATTAGATTTCCCATTTAAAACTGATCATTTGTCTTTTAAATAGCTCTTAGGAGCAAAAGAGGTCAGTTGGCTGATTTTCTAATAGGTTTTTATGGAACAAAACCAGTTTCTTACTGGTATGAAATTTGCATTGAGATATGACTTTCAGCATCATAATGGTGGTTATGGCAGTTTCTAAATAAACTAGTTGAATGTTTATGCAAGATTGGCATGTAAATAAGTAAAGCAAACCAACAATTTTAAAATTACTTCTTATTTAAATATTCTGTGAGCCTGTGTTAGAAAGATTATGGTAATGAGATCTTACAGGTGGAAACAAACTTTATGAATTTCAGATATAGATCTCTTAGGATTTTTTCAGGCAAGTCTGGGTTTAGGGTTCAAACTAGGATCCATCCCATGGAAGGAATGTTGAAAAGAGTATTTTATTAATGGATAATTTCTGCGGAAATGATGATTACTGTACAATACGATATGATATGATATGATACAATACGATACAATGTGGAGGTCAGGCTTGATTTTCTACATTTGGATCTTTGAAGAGAGAGGAATAGTACACCATAAAAGGAAGATACTGTCTATTGCACAAAATGCTACTAACACAGCTGCAAAAGCTACCTTGTAGTAAGAAGAAAATTTGAATTGCTGTGAAAAATTGATAGGATAAAGAGATGAAAAATATTTTAAGATTATTGAATGGGAAGAACTATTGATTCTTGTTTTCTAGGGAACAAAAGTGATTTGCTACTTTCTAGGTCATCATTTTCCGGCATATCATTCTTAGTCAGTCAAACTGAAGATAACGTATTGGTAGGGTTGTATCCCAGACTGGATGAGGCTTTCAGCAACCTAATCTACAGGAAGGTGTCCCTGTCCATCGCAGGGGGTGGGTGAAATTGGACTATCTTTAAGGTTCCTTCTAACCCCAAGTTGGTCTATGATTCTAGTAGTGAATCTGTGTCAAGCCTGAGGCCTCTGTGTAATATTTGCACAGCAACTCAGAAAATGATTTTGTAAAAAGCTCCTAATTTATTTATTTATTTATTTTAAAAAAAGAAATCCAAGGCTAATATTTTGTAATCAGATTTTAGAATAATACCCCCACTGAGCACTTATATAGAGTACTAATGCCTGAAATTAGATCTGCATAGCTTAAGAATATTTTTCTTAGACTCTGATTCACTGTTTTTCCCTGTTAAGTGAGGATTTAATGAGCTTCAGAGCTTCAGATACATATTCACACCCTGTTGAGTTCGATGGACTTAAGCAAGTGTTTGGAAGTTGAGCATGTACCTAAAAGCTTTTCTCAGCAGATGCTCTGGCTGCATTTTGAATGTCATTGTTATATGCCTTTCCAATATAACAAAAATATGTTATCTGCATTGCTTTATTATAGAATCTGTCCATTCTTTTGTTATTCTGATGCTTCCTTCTCCCATAAGAAATTAAACTGTCTTTTTTTTTTCTACAATGTTCTTCCACCACAGCTAGTAACACTATCTTAAACAGAAGACTTCCCTTCCCTTCCCTGTCTTGCCACAACAGGAATAAAGGTTAGAACCCTGACTTGTACAGATTACTGTACCACTATAACCTAAGAAGAATGTCCTTCTCCCAGAAAGACATTTTAATAGGACGGTAAAGTTTCAAGAACTGAAAATATTGAAGGAAGAATCATAATAAAACACCCTTATTGGCCTTATTTAAGGAAGTTCAGTTCCTCACAGCATGTCTCTGCACCAAGTTGCCATTAGTGTTTATTCCACTGAAATCAATGAGTTCCACTAGAAGACAAGAAGTTATTCCCAATTTTGAGATGGAGGAAACTAGTCAAAGAAATAACATGACTTTTCTAAGTTTAAAAAAGTTAAAGACCAGAAACAAATCAGCAGTAGAAGAATGATCTTTATCCTCAGGACCACACTCCATTTTGTAGTCCACACTGCCTCTTGTATGCTTCTTTTGGTAACTTACCAATATTAAGGGGAAGAAACAGGAGACAATGGAGGACTGAGAGAGGCTCTAGAAGTGTAGGACTTTTCCTATGCATTTAGCAGAATGCTCAGGCAACCCATTGTATCTACACGGTGCTTAATGCACTAGTGGTTAAGTCTGTTAGCACCAGAAAAAAGAATAGCTATTACTGATGAGTTTCTGCTATCAGTTAGCAGTCCCATTGTGTCCTTATCATTACCCCTCCACTTCAGGTATTTAATTTTTCAATGAACAAGAATAAAGGAAAAAAGGGAAAAAAGTTAAAGTTTTTTTAAAATTATTTTTAATGGAAATTAACCAGCAGTCTATCTATCAGACTTGCAATCGGAAGCTGCTGTGGGAATTTATGAAACAGTACTCTGAACAGAATGAGTAGGCTGAGCAGGCCAAGATATTGCAGAGGCAAACATCACTGCTGCAGAGATCAGAAATACACAACTAATATTTCACACTGAAAAATCTTTTGGCTGGTTCTCTTGAATCGTGAAGCACAAGTGGCTCTACACTACAGTAGATGAATTAGATTATTAATTATATTAAACTACAGTAAATGAATAGAAAGGTTTATTGTTACTAAGTGCATTAGTCAGAGAGCCCATATAGAGTGGGAATTCAGTGTATTGGGAACAGATTTCATTTTTAATCTGAGTTGCAGAAGCGTTCCTCATTGGGCTGATAAGCTCAGTATTTACTGTTTCAAATGGGCAGATGTCAGGTAGGAGAGAGCAGTTATTTCTTTCTGCTGCCCATGTCTGCTGGAATTATTCCCTCCCTCTATTTAAAATGGGAGTTTCTTGCAGCTGCTTTTCAAAGGGAGAAGTGTGTGATGTGTGAATTAATCTGAATCACACCCAAGAGGCTACAAATATATATATGTGTGTAGAAGCTTGGCTTTCACTTACTACAGTGTCACATAAGTGTACCTCCCTCATACAATTTACTCAGAGACAGGGAAAAGCCAAACACTTATGTGGCTCCAAGGAGTGCTTGAACCACTTCTTCTGAAACCAGCAGCATCAAAAGAAATGTATTTACCGCTTTGGTCCTCTCTATTTCTGTGGCTGGTTTAGGAGACTACATGATTCAGGAGGCTTAAAGAAAATCCCCTTGACTCTGCACCTTCTCCACTTTCCTCCATCTTCCTTATTGTAAGACCTAATTTCCCTGTACTGCTGAAAGCTTGTGGACTTCCTTGTCCAGAGGGCTGGTTTCACATGGTTGTTAGCTGTGCTGCATAAACAATTTTTTCCTTTCCTGCTGAAGTAAGTGATTTGCCCTTTCAATCTATTTCAAGTCATCCTTTCACTCTGCTTTTAAATGAAAGTGAAATAGAACCTGTTACTGCTTTTTCCTCCACCATCTTAAACTTTTGTATTGCTTCTTTATGCAAATACACAAGAAATATTCAAGTTCACATAGTCTAGGATTTTTATCATGATATTCTGCATCCCCTTGAAAAACACCAGCTGCCAGAGGCATATGACACAACTTCGCAGGAAAGAAGAAACCTTTTTTTGATACTTTATTATGTTGACTTACAAGATGCAGGGTTTTATATTATCCAGCCAGCTTTTATTAATCCTTGTACTTTGTCTGCTTGATATTTGAATGAGGAAAGCAAAATACTAAACCAATGCAGTTGTGGCAGACTTATCTGTATGTCTGTGGTCCTCTGACACCATTCTGAATGGGTTGGTCCCTTCTAAATCAGAAGGTTTCCATAGCAAATGAAAGGTAAGAGGATGAGCAGTTGGACTTTCCCTCTGTAGAAGCTGATGTCTACCAGCAAGGGTAAGGAAGAAAATTACTTTTGTATCTCACTCTTATAATTAAATTGCTCTGCTATTCGCAGATCTTCTTCCAGGGTCATCGCTGCTGGGATCTGTTCACTGCACAGATCCAACTACCAGCAGACAGAAATGTGCAGCCTGTTGTGTGGAGAAAATAACAAAAAATACTACTGCCGTTATAGTTTCAGCTTATCTCCTCTGCTCAGTAAATCAGACCTTGCACTCACTCAGAGTAGCTCCACCAGCTGAGCCTAGAAAAAGGAGCCCACTCCTCAGCACTGATTTTTTTCTAGCCTTTAGTAACTAGTATACTGTGTTTCATCCAAAGGAACAAATCCTGCTCCAATGAGACCATGTGTTGTCAGACCTAAAAGCAAAACAGCTGTGACACATTAGGAGTCTAAAGCTCCTGCATCTGGCGAATGCTCAGCACATAAATCTGGATAAAGATGAAGGAAGGCAGAGATGTTCAGAGTGATGTTTTTGCAGGTGAAGACTACACTTGATGGAGTCTCCTTTCCTGGAGATGATGGAACACCTGCCTGTTGATGGGAAATAGTGAAGGAATTTTTTGTTTTGTTTTGCTCATATGCACAGCTGTTTTTTAAACTGTTTTTATTTCTTCCCATGAGTTTTCTTACTTTTACTCTTCTGATTCTCTCCCCCAATTCCTCTGTGGGGAAATAACCAAGTGGCTCTGTGGTTCTTCGTGGGTGGCTGGCGCTAAATCACAACACTTTATTTAGTAAAACATGTCTAAAACAACTGGAAAGTACTAGAGAACTAAGCAAACAGCAGCTTAATGAATGGCTGTATTAATAGCAGAAATTAATTATATTATTCAGTGACCAGCAATATTTTAGGTTTATAAGCTTTCTAAAAGTTTTAAATTTATTTTACTATGAAAGGTATGAGGTAAGTGGGAAGTCTGTTTTCAGAGCTGTTGGTTGTATAAACAGGCTTGAGACTTTGTGTTCTAACCTAATGCTGAAGAAACTTGTCTGTGACTGATACTACACCTTAAAACCTTGCTATGAAGATGGAGTAGTATGAAGAAAGGTGCATTCAGTTGGAAATTATTTTGAGAGAGATAATAAATTAGGATCCTGGGGTTAATTTGATAAATGGAAACACAAAAAGTGTTGCTGTAAAAAAAAAAAAAAATTCTATTGACAAAGCAGTATCATCTTATTGCGTTTTTTATGAGTAGAAGAGACAAAATAACCTAACTAAAAACATCAATGTTAAAGTCATACTATGCTTTATACTAGATTCCAAATTGCTCACCTTTCTCTACACATAGAGACCAAAACTTACTGGTAAGATAAAAGTATTTTTAGCATATCTAGTAAGATAAAAATATTTTGCAGTCTACTACCAATCTGGTTGCCAGTAAAAGATTTCTCCAGCTGCTATTCCAAAATTGTTCTTTAAGTATACATGTGAATGTGCTAAACTACTCTATGCTGAACTCCTTAGTACCAGATCCTGAACTGCAGTTTTAGAGTACACAAGGTGACATAAGGATTGTTTTGATCTTAGAGCTTCATTGTGTTTGCTAGTGTTATCCCAATTACAAAAAATATTTTTTTGTTCTTTGCTTCAATTCTATAAGAACACTGCAGGAGCATGGAAAAATAGTTGCATACAACACAAGTGTTTTATTTTGAAAGAAGTGAAGCTCTGCCTCACACTTCTACTCAAAGTACGAAGCACTAGTCATAAACAAATGCATGTTCATCCTTGCTGTTCTGTTACAATAAGTCTGGGTTAATGGGGACTTAACGGCACAGGCATGTGGGATATCAGACCTGGGACAAGGAGTCTGGTGCAAACAGGATAATCCATTGTTTCTGCTGAAGTAGTCAAAATCATGAAACAGAGTAAATGCAAATGGTCCTACATCTGGAATGTGTTAGTCCAGAGTTGAAAAGGGACAGGTTTGAAAAGGTTTGTTATGAGCTAAAGAACTCCACTTGCCCTAGAGTTTTAATCTGTGTTGTCAGTTTCAAGGTGACACAATGGGCTCCAGCCTCACTTTTTTTCTTATCCTCTGTGTCTATATAACCCATCACTTCAAGCTGGGTACAAGCTCAGATGAAGTTCTTACTCTAGATGGATCTCTTTGCTTTGATGATTCCTTGGTGGGATAAGGTTCTGAAGTATGCTTTCATGTTGATGGAAGTATTTCAAGACCCAGAAGCTGGTGCCTCACATGATTGCATGGAAGACATTACCCATTCCAGAAAACAGATGGGAAGAAAGGAAAATGGTGTAGTTGACATTAAAGTTCTACTATTTTTCAGGCCCAAGTGACTGCTTTATGTGACATGGATTGATATCTTCAGTAACATTTCTGCAGCCTTATCGCGCAAACTGTTTTCTACCTGTTTTGTTTCCTTGGGCTGATGTAATAATTTTTCATGCAGAGGGCAGTGCAAAAATACACAGAGTATTTGTCAAATTCATCAGAACACTTGCTCTCAAATGACGTTCACAGCTTATCTGAGCTTTGTATTTTCTCTAAGTAATCTGCTCAAAAAGGCCTTGGGAAACAAAAGGACTTTAAATTTGCCTGGGCTTTTTACTTTAGTTATATACTTTTAAGCAACAAAAAAATAGCTTTGGGGAAAGTGAAGTGGATTTAGTGAGCCCTTGAGAGCCTAAGTAAAATTTGAGAGTTTTTTTCCTTATGGGAGCCTGCAGGAATTTTAACAATTTTAAGAAATGGAGATAGTATTGATGACATAAAAATATTTACTGCAGAAAAAGTTATGGTCCACTAATATCTGGAGAATTGCTTTAAGAAACAATGATAAAAGGATGCTACCCAACAGAAAATGGGAAATAATTTACACCTTTCCCTGCATGGTTTCAAATAACTTACCAAAGTGACTGTAATGTTTAAATGAGACTCTGTAAAACAACTCCTCTTTGTATTTCTTGCCATCACTGTAAGAATCAGCTATTTTTAACTATCTTCTCCCAAAAGTAGCAAAAGGAGACAGGGAAAAGCTTTGCAATGTGAGAACTTTAGGAGAAACAGTAAGCTGATCAGCAGTACCATGGGGAGACTCTGTTAGGACTTCATTTCCACTGAAATTATGTTTTTTCCCCGATTTACTCACTGTGAACCTTCCACCCCACTGTTCCCCTAGCACCCCACCTCACAACCCCCCCGTTAAAAGAGTAATTTGTTTTAATATCAGTTGTATTTTATTTCAGGGGCATGATTAATAACACTTAGAAACTAAGAATTTTGAAAATGTAACAGATGACTGGTTGCAAGTCATTGGAAAAGTGACCACTGTGCCAGTGACAGCATCCTACACTCATTATGCAGCTCTGTTATGCCTGATGCAAATCATCTTCCAAAGCAAACAGAAAGGAGTGTTCAGTAATGGTCATCATTTGTCCACATAAAAATCAGGTGAGCACAGAACATATTGCTGCTTATAGAAATACATACCCATGTAGCAGATGCTTGTCTGATACTAATCCTGAAGAATCATATCATCAGTATGAGGGATGGGGAATAACAACAGGACTGCAGTTCATTTGGCAGGTTCTAAGGACACCATACATCACCCTGAGCACTGATGCAGTAGCATAGGCATGGCACACTGATTCAACAATGCATTCACTTTAAGTCCATAAAACATTATTTATAATGGATTAATAACTTTAGAAATCATGGAAAATACAAAGATTATTCACAATTCAAGCAAACAGGATTCTGGAATGTGCTACTTCTTTTAGTGATTTTCAGTGTTGGGCTTCAGATTCTGTACATGTCAGGTTATTATAAAGGCATAGTTTCTCCTGATATGCCATTAGTAGTGATACAGTAACCAGCACTACTGTGTTATCTAAGATTCTGTCACTAGTTTCATGTGGACAGTTAGACTGAGGCCATGAATTTATAATTCCTGTTAAAGTTGGGAATAGCCTGTGTGAACTGAAGGAAGATTATGAGTTTAAGTGCTTGTTCTCCAGGGATATCCCCAGGGAAATATCTACTTCCATAGCTGCTTCTAGTCTTAAAAAAACCCCAAACAACTCACAGAAGTAATCTGAGTAACAAGCACCTGCTGTCTTCAGCTTTTCTAGAAATATATTTCTGCTGCGGAAATTATTTCTAATTAACACTGCCTGAGGACAGTAGATGTTAAAAAAGTATTTCTCTGAACATTTTTCCGCTTTACCAGCAGTAGTATGCTGAATTTCAACTCTTGTCACTCATTAAATAGCTGTGGTTGTAGGTAAGGAGATTTCTTTCACGAATTATTTCACTTTCTTAATTCACTGTAACAAGCAGCTGCTTCTATCCTATCTGGAGTCTTTTTTCATAGTCAGTCAGAAATTCTGTCTTCTATTGGCTAGACAATGCAGAGTTTTTACTTTTACCTTGATCACAGTTTCCTTGAGTCTGAATAGTGTGTACTGATGGGATTTGAGCAAGTCTCAGGAAACATTTTGCAGTGTTTTTTTAGCTGATGGTATCCAGACTGCTGTAGATATAGTCCACAGTAAGCTTAATTTCTTTTTTCTTGGAGTTGTTTTGGGGTTTTTAGTTTTGTTTTGTTTGGTTTAGTTGTTTTTTTTTTAATAGGAAATGGAGAGGAAGCAATCCATTTTGTCAAATGTTGCTCCAACTGGGTTCTCAAAAATTACTCCTACAAGAAAGGCTGTAAGGCAACATTAGAAGCATGAAGGACACTTGGAGCTCACCTACTGAACTGAATCATTGATTGAGTTATTTTCAAAAACTGCAGATTCAATATGTGAATTAACTGGAAAACGGTTTGATCATTGCTTAGGCTGTGGGAGTTTAGTGTCCTTTATGTTTAGCGGAAAGCTCTAAATGAAACAGTGTTCTCAACCTACAAGCATTTCTTTTCCCCTCAGTAGCAAAACCTTTCCAGTAACAACAAAACCTTAAAAAAAGGCAATGATATCTACAAAAATCTTATGTGTGGGGTTTTTTCCCTTTATTCTTCTTCCTCACTGCCCCTTCCCCTCCATGCTTATCATGTCTCCCTATATTCTACAAGGAAAGGGGATGCCTAGGGTATTCTGAATTGCTAGGCAGTCACCAAAGAATATCAATAGAAAGAAATTCTAATTTCCTTGGAAATGAGGTGTATCCTCCTGCTATTTTCTTGATAACATGAGGGGTATTCTCTTTCTTGAAGCCACATTGGGGGCTCTAAATTGACTGAATGAACCCACCGCTTTATCAATGCTTATATGCTGCCTGAACACTTGGCAGTAATGTGACAGAACTGTAAGTAAGTGGAAGTCCAGGTTGTTTTAAGTTGTATATTCACCCTCTTCCCTAATGAGACTAGATGGTTCCATGTCTCATTTTAGGAAACAGTGAGTAGCATCAAATGTTCTGGAATACTGTAGAGATCTAAGATATAATGATTTCTAATTAGGTAGAGCTTCTCTACTGACAGTACAACCTGAGCAGTGTTAACAAGGTAAACTGACACAACAGCTGCAAATTAGGACTGTGAGCAGAATCATAGAAATTAAATGATATAAAATCTTGTCTGGCTTGCCTGTCAGGGTTTGCTAAATTTCACCAGCTAGAAACTGACCTTCCAAAATCCTTTTTCCCCACCCATCAACCCTTGATGAAAAAGGAGAGAAGAATGAGAAGAAAAAGACTTGCATGTTCGAAATTAAAACTACAACTTCAATGAAATGATAATGATAATAATGAAAATAATTAGTGATAAAATATATACAAAAATATGAGATTGTGCCCCCACCCCATCCCTCGATGACTATATGTCACCACAAATGCTGTAGAGCAGACATGAGGGAAGAGGTCCTTGGCTAGGAGGGAGATGAACTCATGAACTGGATCCAGGAATGCACAGACTTGGAATCAGGAATAACCAGATAGACAAGGTCCTTACTGGGCACTGGCCATTCCAGAAGAGACCTAGACCCTCAAGATCTCTCAATTTTATAACAAATATGGTGTATATGAAATGGAATACACTGTTGGTCAGTTTAGGGTCACCTGACCTATTCACTTCTCCTTGCAGGTTCACCCCCTCTTCCACCAGCTTGAGAATGGCCGTGTTTCAGTATGAGCGTTGGCCTTTTTGCATACCAATGCCTTGTGTTATACCTTTACAGAAGAACACTGTCTGAAAAAACATGCAGTTAGCTTTCAGGAAAATGAAATTACCTACAGCAACTGAGTTCGTCAAAAAACCAATTCTAATTTACCTCAAACTATAACATTGCCCTAGCAAAATGAAGGTTTAGAGATGGCTAGTGGTCACTTGACTTCTATTAGCATGGTAAATTTTAAGAAGGGAAAATATGCTAAGTAAAGTTTGCACAAAAGCACGTATATAAAATTTTCCCCTCAGTAATTGAAGTTCTTAATTGAAAGGATGGTCAAACACTGGAACAAGCTCCCCAAGAAACTGGTGGAGTTTCCTTCCCTAGAGGTTTTCAAAAAACATGTAGACATGGCACTTCTGGCCATGGTTCAGTAGGCACGGTGGGATGGGCTAATTGTCAGGAGGTTAATAGTTGTATTGTAATACAGCCTTTTATTCATTATTTTCATTGTTGACATCACTGATATTATGATTATGATTATTATTATTGTTGTTTTTCTTATTATTATTATTATTACTACTACTTCTACTATTATTATTACTATACTATTACTATCCTTTTATTGTTTTATTAAAACTGTTCTTATTTCAGCCCACAAGTTTTCCTTTCATTTTCAGTTTCTTCTCCCCAACCTACCAGGTGGAGAGTGGTGAGGGAGTGGCTGCATACTATATAACTGATACCTAAGGGCTAAACTAGGGCACATAAAACCATTTTCTGATCCTTGACTATCAGCAGTCTAAACTAGAAATAAAAATAAATATTTTCTTATAATGGAAGGCTGATAAGAATTTCCTGTTTAGTTATGCTGGTGTTTCCTGTCTATAAACCTGTAACTGTAGCGTGAAAACTAGTCATACTGATAAATAGTGTGTTTTTAAATTGTGCTGTGAAATTCTACATAAGATCAGAACTGATGATAACAAAACAATAATGAGAAAAAGGAGGAAAATAAAACCTAAACAAACTCAAATCACTGTGCCTTCATTAACTTGACAGAGATTTCGGCCAGTTTTTCATCATTTGTTAACAAACTGTATCTGCTGATAGAATCTGAGTGCAAACTCTCCTATACTATGACCTCTGTTCAACTCTCCTCCTATCGATTACTAATAAAAAGCAGAGACTTTTACTTACTTACACTAACTTGATGGTAAGAAAAAAAAAAGATATTTATTCCCTTTCCTTAAACTATAATGAGTATAAATTACCTCCATGTTCGAGTCTAGATGGTGGCTGATTGGTAGACTGCTAATGGACACCTCTCTTATGTCCCCTATGGGTTTCAGCAACCTGTTTCCAGGAGACTTTTTCCTTCGTCTGTGGCCCTGAGTACAAGCAGTCTGTGGGGATGACTGGATGAGTTCCACTTGACTGATGGAACAATGGCTAATTTTAATAACAGTATATTTTGCTCCTTCTGATTTCATGATCATGATCATGATCTTCTGATTTCATCATCTGTCGCTAAGGAGTATATTGTTCTTCTTTCCACTTGGAGAAGATCTAGAGGTGGAATTGCAAACTGTGAGATATTCCTTTGTGGCCCAAAATCTGTGCAATATATAGTTTTTTTTGTAGGCTGCTCCTGAGCACAGACTGTACCACTAAAAATGTCCTTTTTGTTTTCTCATGTTAGTCGTAATTAGGACATGAAGATCTGTAACATCTTACCATCACATTATAGCATATCTCCTCAGCAAGAAGCAAGGCTGCTGCAATATCACAGGTCCTGAGTAGTTAAGTTAGGAATAGTCAAGGTAGTAAGCATGGACCATACCTGCAACTGCTCTACAAAGACATTCAAATCAATGTTTGTACAGTAATGTACCCCATAGGAGCTAGCTATTGGTGAAGATCTGTTGCTGAGGAAAGAAGGTCACAGAAGATTCAGAAAAACAAGCTAACAGGAACTGCTGAACATTTCAGAAAAGAAAATAAGTGTTGGTGCTTCAATACGAAATACACTTTTTCTATCTGAGGAAATTTTGATCCAGTAGAGTTTTCCATGTTATCTGCTTGTTCTGTGTTAAGTGAGAGCCTGACAAGTCAGAACTAGGCACTGATAGTTCTTAAAGGAGCATCTCACTCTCATCTTGACTTGGGATTTCTTCCCATCTTGTTACTCTGTTCTTATTCGTAAATCCTTTTTTTTTTTTTTTGATACAGTATCACCAATTGTGTGTCAGCAGGGGAAACTGCTCCTCAGTTCTGACATGTGGTATGATCTTCAAACCACTTAGTTTTGGAGCAGGTTTGTTAGTGGTGTTGGGTATTGAAGACATAACAATTTTTCTTTGCAGGTTTTTTCTTTAAAACACTGTTTTATATTTTGCATCTGAAATTTATAGTATTTTAAATTCCATTCCTGAATTCTCACTGTTTATTGTTGAAAGAACAGCTAATTCATGTCTTGCATTATAAGGTATTGTTCTACTCTTCCAGCTCTTGTAATGTTAGTGCCAAATTATGCATACTTGTCTTTTGCTTTATTTAATGTATGAAGCTTGTTTTGTATTTAATGAGCAAGTGCTTAAACTACTAAGATAATTCATTTGAACTACATGTGCTGTAAATTTTTGCAGGTTTTTTAGTAATAATGTTGTTCCTCAGAACATGCTTCTGCTTCTAGCTCTAAACCATGTTTCTACAAGAAAACTAACCCACATTTCACAATTTATTTTTTGTCCTATATGACATGATTTTCGCACTGGGACAAAATGCTACATACTTCAAAAGTAATAGCTAATAAAAAATAAAATTACAGCCCAGTAGATTAATGAAACTGGGCTTCATTAACAAACATTTTAGAGTTTATAGTGTTGGTCCCGAAGTAGCTAATTGCCATAAATCAAGGATTGTGCTGGAAACTACTCATAGTAGTGCTTCTATTTACCTTAATTTACTTATTTATTATGAAGCTTACATCACAAAGACACAGAACCATGAAGTCACAGAGCAGTTCAGGTTGGAAAGAACCTCTAGAAGCCAGTGGTTCACCTTCCCTGGTTGCACAGGACCATCTAGAGCTGCCTACCCACCACCATGTCCAGACCGCTTTTAAATATCTTGGAGGACAGAAACTTCACAACCTCACTGGGCAACCTATGACAGCCTTCAATCACCCTTAAAAAATCACCACTAAATATTGTTTCTTAATGTTCCTTCTGTGTTTGACTTTGTGTCCAGATATTTCACTTGCAGGTGTTTTCCTATAGTCCTCCATCGGAACAGGGAACTATAGTTTGAAATACTACAAAAACTGGTTTTGAACACTGCTCTAAAACACAGCAAAAGGAGAACTGCTAATGCTACTGCTTGTTAGGCTATTTTCTGCTGTGGTCATTATCCCTGTATATGCACATCCAAAGCCAAAATAGTTGTTGGCTTATATTTCCTATTTATGGATGCTACAAACTCATCCAACTCATTCCAGGTAGGCTAAAGCAGGAAAAAAATAAGAATCCTTTTCCTTTAGAGTACTTAAGAATCTTAAATGCCATGAGAATGAGAACTATGAGTGCATGAACTATTAATAGTGTTTCTCTGTTTTTTTTCCTGTCCCTGTCACTGTCCTGCACAGCAGTGGACACCAGTTAAATTGACCTGTTTATTTTTGCTCTTCAGTATTTAGGACAACAAAACAGATGTGGTTCAAGGTGAATTCAGGGACTGGACTCTATGTTGTCTGGTAAATTCCATTTTTAAATAATCAAGAATTAGAAATGCTGAGGTTGTACTGTGAAATGCCTTAAAGAAAAGCTTGTGTTTTACTTCAGCTGCTTTCTCTGTCCCAACTTTTCGAGAAAAGTCAAGAACAAAACCCAACCAGACCTGGATATGTGAAACTGTTTCTTCCTTTCCAGTTCCATTCCACCCTAATCATTAAGCCCTGACCTCTGGATGGCAGATCAGATCATAGAATCATAGAATCACTGGGTTGGAAAGGACCTACTCGATCATCGAGTCCAACCATTCCCACCAAACACTAAACCATGGTCCTAAGCACCTCATCCACCCATCTCTTAAACACCTCCAGGGAAGGTGAATCAACCACCTCCCAGGGCAGCCTGTTCCAGTTCCCAATGACCCTTTCAGTGAAATATTTTTTCCTGATGTCAATCCTGAACATCCCCTGTTGGAGCTTGAGGCCATTTCCTCTTGTTCTGTCCCCTGTCACTTGGGAAAAGAGGCCAGCTCACTCCTCTCAACAACCCCCTTTCAGGTAGTTGTAGAGAGCAATAAGATCTCCCCTCAGCCTCCTCTTCTCCAGGCTAAACAACCCCAGCTCTCTCAGCTGCACCTCCTAAGACCTGTTCTCCAGCTCCCTCACCAGCTTCATTGCTCTTCTCTGGACTCGCTCCAGAGCCTCAACATCCTCCTTGTGGTGAGGGGCCCAGAACTAAACACAGGAGTCAAGGTGCCGTCTCACCAGTGCCGAGTACAGAGGAAGAATAACCTCCCTGGACCTGCTGGTCATGCCGTTTCTGATACAAACCAAGATGCCATTGGCCTTCTTGGCCACCTGGGCACACCGCTGGCTCATGTTCAGTCAGCAGTCAACCAACACCAGGCAGCTTTCTAGACAGACTTCTCCTAGTCTGTAGCTGCATAGGGTTGTTGTGCCCCAAGTGCAGGACCCGGCATTTGGCCTTGTTAAACCTCATGCGATTGGTCTCAGCCCAGCGGTCCAGCCTGTTCAGATCCCTTTGCAGAGCCTCCCTGCCCTCCAGCAGATCAACACTTCCATCCAGCTTAGTATCATCTGCAAACTTGCTAAGGGTGCACTCGATGCCTTCATCCAGATCATTGATAAAGACATTGAACAGGGCTGGACCCAGCACTGAGCCCTGGGGAACCCCACTTGTCACTGGCCTCCAGCTGGATTTCACACCATTCACCACCACTCTCTGGGCCCGGCCATCCAACCAGTTTTCCACCCAGGAGAGTGTGCGCCTGTCCAGGCCAGAGGCTGACAGTTTCTCAAGCAGAATGCTGTGAGAAACTGTGTCAAAGGCTTTACTGAAGTCCGAGAAGATACATCCACAGCCTTCCCCTCATCCAGTAGTCGAGTCACTTTGTCATAGAAGGCGATCAGGTTAGTTTGTCAAGACCTGCCTTTCAGGAACCTGTGTTGACTGGTCCTGGATAACTGGAAATTCACTTGAGTTTAGACTCTTCTCTTGGATCCGAGACGAGTATGAAGCAGCAGTACTCTAAATAATCATCAAATCACAAGTTTATCAGAGTGGATTTCTTAGGCACAGATTAAGTCTCTAAGCTTTGTATACAAAGTGTGAGAAAAACTGAAGGAGCTCAGAGCAATCCCAGAAATTCTGCCATTTCCATCCTTGGAGAGATTCAAGCCCCTATCAGGTAAAATCCTGAGCATCCTGAATTACTTGCTTTGAGCAGGAGTTATTGAACCAAAGATCCCCTCTGACTGCAATGGTGCTGTGATTATACCATGGTTATTGCTTGCTTGTGTTGCTTTTATGTTTAGAGAAGCTTTATAGATAATTTGAAAGATTTTGAAATTCAGACTCTGCACCATTAGTGGAATTTGGACATTTATTTCCTTTCACAACATTACTAATGGTGTGTAATGAGCATTAAAATTTGTATCGTAAGTTACAATTACTGTGACTGAAAATGTTAAATGCTTTGTATTAGACATTCAGCATCAAAAAATACTGAAAACCTGTCTTGTTCTTGTTCTCAAAGTCCAGTCAGGAAATCTTAAAAGCTGAAGTATTTCTAGAACTTTACTACTTTAACAAAGTTACAGATACAGCAGTATTTATTTAATATCCCAGCACATGAGTAAATTGTAGTTCTTAATGCATGTTTCCAGTAGGTAGTAAGATACATTTTCACTAATGATGAACTGAGGCTCAGCAGTTTAACAGAGGTCAGTTGTGTGTTGAAGTTTGAATACAGATTTGAGGTCCAAAGCTGTTTTCTTGGTCATTTAACAATCCTCAGTCCAGGTATAAGAAGCAAGGTAACTCAGGTAAGTAGTTAGAAAACGTAATAACCCACTAAACTGACTTTCTGAATTGGGCATCAGGAGGCAGTTTATTACAGTCCTAGTAAATAAATAACATATAACTCAAGTGTAATGCACACTTATTGTGAAGAACTTGTTTATAAACTGAACAATTATGACAAATAATATGCACTTTGACTTTTTTTTTTATGCTGTGCCTGTCAGCATAATCTGATAGCTGTTTTCCAAAGGTGTTAAATATGTCAGAGTACAAGGAGATAATATTTAAAGCGTAATGAGCCTGTAGCTGCAACAAACACAATCCATTACTGTCTTAAAAAGGAGCTGGTATGACCTTAAGATCTGCAGTTCTCTGAAGCAGACTTCCCAGCCAACCGGGTTCACCCAGTTTAGTTTTACGTCCTTTTAGAAGATGTTATCTAATTATGGCAAATCTTCTTCCCTGTTCTGCTTACTTAGATCTGACAGGTCAAATTATAGTATAGCAGGAAGTCCTCTGCATGAGTATGTATGAAATAAGAAGATTAAGCATTCTTCCAGCAGTATTTTGCAGAATCCTTAATGCTGTTTTCTGCCCATTAATTTACAAAATTATAAACAGCAGTAAGCAGCAACCAGGTACCTTCAAAAAACAATCACTGTACTGTGCTGGTGATGAGCTTGCCTTTCATCTGGAAGTGCATCCAGGTAAATTGGCCATTTAGAAGAAAATGGAATGAAAATTTAGGTTACTTATTTTTAATTGTGACCTAGAATAGCACCTTTCAAGCATTAATGAAAGGTTTTGAGTATTTTTTATTCCTTTACTAGTGGCAGCTTTTAAAAGCTTTTTAAAAAGTATAAAATTTTCTCTACTTTGCCTAGAGTTTAAGATTTTTTTTTACTTAAACCTTGCTAATAGCTTTGGAAACACAGTAATGTATGTAGCAAGTGATGACCTTACTACAGAATAATTCCTGTCCCTGTATAGGAAGAAGGAGATCGCCTTCTTTAGCTAATGGGAAAGCAGAACTAAATCCTTTTGCACTGTAGAAGTTCAAATGGACAGGATGTACAAAGTAAGTATAATAAGTTATAAAAAATATAATAAATATAAACAGTACCGCAGTATTATTTAGGGCTTATAACAGATGCCACATAAGCTTGTCAATTAAAACACCACTAACTTTCACCTCTGCTTTAACTTTCTTCTCTTCATAATGCTACCTAGAGGACTTTGCTTTGCAGAGCAATTAGACACTACAGTCACTCTGAACTGTGCTTTAGTGGCATCTTTAGACTGACTGTACATTTTGTTTTTAGCATCTTGCTCTCCTCATTTGTTGGCTACCTGTATCTTAGTTGCTACTTCTGTCACCAGTGGTGTAAATAGTCACATTACTACTACCCGTGACTCAGGGAAGGCCATCATGATTCTCTCATGAAGTCCCCATACTCTTGCTTCTGCTAGACCAGCTGTGGGCTTCTCTCTTAAAGCAGAGATATTTTTCTGTTTTGCCAAAGGGAAAGAAGATTCAATGCCTTTCCAATTTATGGTCAAACCATTGATTCCTTGCTGCTGCGGCTGTCATCTATTACTTGTCCTGGTTCTTGTTTTTTTAAAACTAATCTGACTATAGACTTCGGTTGAATAACTAATTAATTGTGATTGTTATAGACTAAGATTTAAAGAATTTTGGTTTCCACCCTTCAGAGATGAAAGTTAACTACCAAAGTAAAAGTTTATTATCAGTCTTCCATGCTGGATTGCAGGGACATAATGATAAGGAAGGAATAGATTAGGAATATGTTTATGTAATAACTGCATTGTGCTAAAGCTCTCAGATGAGTGAAACAAAACTGTTTTAAGAAGAGTTTTCCCCTCATCCTGTTCCTTTTTTTCATCTTTATAAATGGTTGCAAAAAAACCCCAAAAGACTTCAATAAATTTTACACCTTAAAGAGAGGCTTTCCTAAAGTTAAAAAACAAAAAAGGTGGGGTTTTTCATGCTAGATAAATAGCATCAATACAGTAGAATGCATATCCTTCCATAAACATTTCAGTAATGTAGGGAATAGATCTCTTACTTTAGGTGTTCCTTGGATGTTTCACAGGCCCCCATACTGAGGCTGGAAGTTACTGCTGATCACTTTTCCCTCTTGCTTTGTCTTTCAAGATTAGGAGAATCACTAGGCTGATCCTCATGTTAAATATCTGTTCTTTATGTCTCTTTATGACTTGTGAAAATAAAAAAAAAAGGGGGGGGGGGTAGATGAGCAAGAGAAAGTCTGAAAGGAACAGAAACAAAGGGGCTTGAGGTTCTGTAGCATTGTTCTTTCAACCAGTGTGCTTATAGACTCTCGTACAAAGATGAAGCACATGATTTTGTCATGTGCTTTATGACTGATGTGGAAAGATGCTTACAAGTACACAGAAGATTTTCGCCTCCTATTTCACACTGTATGCATTAGAGTTGTTGGGGTTTTTTTATTTCTTTTTCCCGATTGGTCTACTCCCCTAGATTTTAATACAGTTTTCACCACAACTTTTAAAAATCTCTTTTTACCTTTCAGAGTTTAAATACCATTAATGCTGAAAAACATAGCACTGTGTTGCTGAAGTCTGAATAACACAATCTTAAAGAATATTGTCTTTTCAGTTGCTGGTGTAAGGAGTGCCAGATTGCTGCAACATGGCAAATAATTATATTAAATGGAGCTCAAGTGACCATCAAGGTTTTTTTGGAATCTCCCATTAGTTTCCTGCTTAAGAAAGATCTATCTAGCTTTCTTGGATGGAACTTATCACTTTTAATGAGTTATTACCTCCAATGGGACCAGAAACTACCTCTACAGAGTAAATTTAAGAAAAAAAAATAAAATGGGAATAAAATTTACTTGAGGTTGCAATGCAAGCTAATAACTAAATTAAGCCAAGGGAATGCTAACGTCTTTCTGTTCAGCAATGGCTGGCTGCATTTTCCTCTTGAAGTAGTCTGAGGTGGTTTCTCCCTCTCTACTGAAGAACTGGATTGAGATGTGACTGTTGAAAGTGTGCGTTATGCCTTTTGCCCTACTGGTGCTGTTTTTCCATCCAAAATGGGGCAGTCACCTGTGCATAGAAACAGAGCATGCCATGCCTACTTTTCTCAGAAGAGTCAGGAATGTGGGAGGAGCTGTTCATCCTCCACCTTTCATATTTCCTTCCTTTTAAATGACTGCTTTTAATGTGACATCAATGGCAAAAATAAAAACAGGATTTATTCTAATTACACTGAAAACATATGTATGAAGAACTATTATAATTTCCCTGGTGGCATGAGAACACTGGAGCCTTCAGATACCGTTAAAATTATGCTCAGAACCTGATAAAGTCCTCTCTACACTGTGAGCCAACTGTAAGCAAAGCTGTTACTAATTATGACTGCCAGTGTGCCAGACAGCACCACAGCAGCTATGCCTTTAGGAATGCAAAACAACCGATATTACGAGCCTCGTGGTATCCTAAATTTTCTTCCCAGAAACATCCTTCAGCTTGAACTATCCCCAACAAGAGTGGTCTCTGAAAGGTGACATCAGCTGTTGTGGCTTAAGGGATTGTTCTGTTCCATATGGTGAGAGAAGGGTTCAGCTACTTTTTCTTTTTATTGTTGTTATTGTTGTTATTTCAAAGAAACAGAAGAAATGCAAGCCAATCTTTTCTCCTTATGTTAAAAGCAGGCAAAATTGGACTTTTGGATTCTTCCTTCAAAAATACAAACTCTGAGAGCACAAAAATTCAAACTAGAATAAATACTAGTACTCTGTATCCAAAGAGGAGGGAGTATACATATTTTAAATTTAGGCTAAGAAATTCTATTTCCATTAAGTAGCATTAGTCCTTTCTTGCTGACAAGACCAGGGCTGTACTTCTCCTTTCTGTCACCTGGAGAAGAAAAAGAATAAGAAGAAATCATTATAACAATCTACTTCATATGAGACTTGGCTTGTTGGGAAAGAGAGAAAAAAAATTATGAATCAGAGGAAGAACTATGGCCGTTTGAATCCATCCTGTAATACCTGCAGGCAGCAGGAGAGCAATTCCTGTTATAGTCTTTCCTTTGGAATTCAGTACAGGTAACCTCTGAACTGGGCACCATGGCAGACTGCCTCAGCATTTTGGGAAGATTTCTCTGCTTGCTATGTTGGTGAGAAAAGATATCAAATCGTGGAGCAATGCTTCCGGTGCCGGGATGTTAATGAGCAGCTCTGGTGAGACCTCCCAGCAAACTACTATCTCTGAGAAACTTTGTGTCAGCCCAGAAACAGAAGCAGCTTATAGGCAATTTTTCACTCTGTGAATTCTGTCAGAAAAATATCTCGAGCTTTTTATTTTTTTCTGTTGTGGGGTGTTTTTTTGACAATTATTTGAAGGAATGCTGGTTGATAAGTTGGAACCTAAGAAAGAATTAAATGATATGAATGACAAGCTATTTCTGCAGTTCCATCTTCCTGCAATAAGGAGGGTACCCAACACATTCCTTCTCCTTTCTCAGTAAGGAATGAAATTTTCAAGAACTTGTAAATGGTGAAGTTACTGATGAAGGATCAATGTTCAGTGGCAGCAAGGAAGTTTGGCTTGAAATAATTACCTTCTAGTTATATCTGTGCACTGATATGATTTCAAGTTGCCTGTCTCCTGGTGGAAAATTTATCTTACAAAGAGAATTTAGAGAATTGTGTCTGCAGTAACTATGCACCTTTGATTGTGTGCTTCAATCAGTCATAAAAGAGCAAGTTGTATCCATCTGGATTATAGGGAAGACTGTAAGAAAAAGGAAGGTAAGAGAAAAAAATGCAAAGTTGTATATTTGAGAAACTGAGAAAATCTGATTTTTACTCCTTCTCCCTCTTCCTCCAATTTACTGGAAAAATATTCTTTGAATGAAACAGGTAATAGGGGAATAAGAGAAACACATTTTTCAGGGGATTTAAACTTATTTCTTGTTGTTAGAATCTGACTTGACAAGCTACTCAAGCATTGCAGGATGCATTTATACATATGCATTGTAATACCACTGGGAAATCAATAATTTTCAATGATAAAGTCAGAGAAGAACAGGTTTTTTGCAATTATGTATTTCACTGACAATATTTAAGCAATTCTGTCCATTTTTCCACTGCACTGGAAGAGAAAATAAACATGGATATAGTACTTTACCTCTGAGAAACTGCCAGGGCTGGGGGGAAGGTGTGCACATCTCAGAGAGAAAGAAAAGTAAATTTTCAGGTGCTTCCATGCAACTCACCTTCTCTTGGAATAACTGACACCATCTGCGACAGTTATGGGAATCCCTCTTCACTGAACAACAATCATACTCATTGAAAGGCTGGATATGCAGTGGGAAACTTCTTATAAGAAGAAGTAGTACTCAGGAAAATCTAAAAAGGAGCTCAAAAGCTACTGCAAAGGAATTCAACAGCCTGACTGGCTATTTTTCTTTTTTTTGAGACATTAAAAATGTAGATTATGTAGTAATACATCCACTATTTTCTTATCCAAAGAATCAGTGTTTTGACAGTGATAAGGTGAGAAAGGGAAAACAAAGTCTTTGCAAAACTCTTTTGATCTTCAATCAGCACCTTAGGGAGTACCATCATATATATTACAACCCAGTATAATTTTCTGGCTTAGGAGACTGAACTCTGAGATAAGGATAGTCTGAATGTACTTTATCAGATCTCATCTTCATATATTATGGCAAAAAACTCCAAACCTTTTAAGTGCACTTGTTTGTTCTGCTAATAGTGAAACATACAGAAAAAAAGTTAAATGCTCTGCTAACTTTTTATCATTTTTCTGTTAGACATGTTCTATCTGTGTCATATCTGTGTTGATATCATATGATTTAATCTTTGTGAACATTTTTATAAGCTTGTTCAATGCATTAATAATTGACCATTTATTTCCAAGTGTTATCATTAAAAACATAACGTTTAAAGGTCTTTAGAAGATAATAAAATCTTATTGCCTGTGTAACTCCTACATAAAGATCAGATTGGTAAGGCTAATTTTTCCTTCCTGATCACCAAAGCACACATATTTATTAATTAGCAATTAATCTTTAGTAAATGCTTCAATAAAACTCAACACTCATTTGCGACAGTTCCTTTAAAGTGTAATACTTTTTGTGCCAGACAGTCTGTTGGTTTTACAGAACTTTTCAGTTAAACTGCGTACCACGAGGCTTTATAGGCTACTGCAGCACTGTGGCAAAGGATAACCATGCCATGAATAATAATAACTAGGATAATGATGTTGTACTGAAACAGAAAACCTGCTGATCACTTGTTAAATCAGTGTTTACAGTGAGATCAGGATGGAGATCTAGTTTCTGTGCTATTTCTTTTTGTGAAGACACAGGAGATGGCTTTCTATGCCTCATTCTTTGAAATGTTGTTTCAACCTGGCTTCAGTTCACAAGCCTTGGCCTTCTTCTATGTGTGTATATGTTCATCTTTTTGGTTTATGAATACTGTAAAGAATTTCATTTTAACGAGAATTTTGAAATTTTATATTGCAAATGCATTCAAACACTTGAAGAATGATTTTGTCCACTAAGTGGCATCATTGAAATCCTCTATGAATGCAGTTATTTTTGTTACTGTTATTTTGTTTTGAAATATTTTTAATTCATTTTATCCATCATAATGTATTTAATGGAGAAAATTTTGCTTCAAAAGATAACATTGTAAAAGAAAGCTGGTCAGAATTTGTTTTGTTGCTTTGCTTCCCTACAGCATTAACAATGCAACTCCCTAGCATATTGCTTGCCTTTGAAGCCATGTGCTTCCCAACTTTTTTTGTGTTGAGAGCACTCTCATTTACAGTTTCGGTGCTGCTACTTCTCGTGACTGTATTATGAGCTGGATAGTATTTTTGTAAAGTCACAGCTTCTGGTACTATTAACGCTTGTACTTAAAAAAAAATGTTCTCAATGTTCAGGTTAAAAAAAGAAATTAAGCAAGTGCATTTCAGATATGCACCAAGCAACTCATAGCCTGCCCTTCAGGTTTTTCCAATTTCCTTGTACTCTGAGTTCATGATTTTCAAAAAGGAATTTGCAGTATTTAATTCAGACTTGAATGATTGATACTTACATACCGATGTGCAACTAGGTGGAAACTTGGTTAACTTTTTCAGCTAAACTAAATGCAGACTAGAAACATCAAAACATTTCTTAGCTAGTGGAAAAATTTATGGAAAGTCTTAGGTCTCTACAATTCTTCTAAGTGATTCAACCCCTTCCTAAGCAGCGAAGTTGTTTTTGAGTTATGCCTTTTCCACATCACCTCCTTTTAGACTGGGATATACTCTGCTGGTGAGCAGATTATTTTACTTGAACTCCACCAATCTATTTCTTTCCAAAATGTCCCAGAGGAATTAAATATCTTTCCTATTGTGAATACCACTTGTGATGATGTGACAACTTTTGAAGCTTTTGCACATTATTTATTCAGCTCAAAAACATTAAAAACAGGCTGTGAGGAAGGATAGCCATGAGGAACTCTAAACAAAGTCACTTGCCTTATTTCTGCAAGAATCACAGGGTCAGCCTTTGAAGCATAGGAGGAACAATTTCCATTAGTTATTGAGTTTATTTAGTATAAAACCACACATTTGCTTCCAACATACATCAGAAAGTATCAGCGACAAATTTAGAAGGATTACAGCTTTGTACAGTAAACCTGTAATCACAGACAAATCTTATTTTTGTTCTTTACCTGGAGCTACATTGTTGAGGTTCTTTTCTCACAAGAGGTTTCAGTAGTCCAAGCAACAAAGATGAGCTGCAGCTTGCAGGCAGCAGGATTTTGTTTTGTTTTGTTTTGTTTTGTTTGATTAGGAGTTTGGGCACATTTGTAGATGCTTATTTGAACTCGCTAGCTTGATGAGAATTTTAATTATTTTTTTAAATCTATAAGTTCAGTTAGTGTTGGTAGAGGGATGTGCTTTAAACACTGTTCTAAGGAAGACAAAAGAAAATCTTTTTGTGAGATTAAGCAACCTTTGCATATATTTTTAACTCCAAAGGAAAGCTCAAGGCTTCCTCAATGTGATTTGTTCTTTTTTACCACTTTTTCACAAGGAGGAAGTGCCAAAAATCGCTTGGGAACATACAACATTAACAGGAGATGAGTAACTAGCCTTTGTCAGATGTAGTTTGGAGATAATGTTATTTCCTGTCTTGCATAAATCTTTGGAAAAAAACAAATAAAAAAGCAATTAGACAATGCACTTTCAACAATAAAACATGCGCTATCAGAAAAAAGAAAACGATACGTTTTAGTCTTCTAACTATGTAACAATAGACACAGAATTGATTAAAACATTTGATTTGGAGAAACGATTATCAGTATATTAAAAGGATGAATAAAATGATTAAGTGTACTTATAAAGAATATCATCAAATCTATTCCACCAGTGCTAAGCCTCAAAAGAAGCTGAATTAATTAAATTGAAATGTACATTTTCAAAGAGAATGGTTTTTTTCTCCTTGTTGAAATGAGAAGCAATATAAACAAATCAATTTGATTCTGGCCTTACCATCTCCTAACAATATGGAGTTTGGTCTTATACAGAAATCACATCAATTTTCCTAATCATCAGGAATGTATTTTATACTTAAATATTGTTATAAAATGACTACCCAGTTCCTGGAAAAAAATTACTCTAGACACCTGTACATAATAAAATATTTTCTGCAAGTCTTCATACTCTTGTGTGATCATGATTTTGTTAAGCATGAGACTTTGCAGACATATCAAACTAATAAGTATGGTACAAGTTGTCTTCTACTTGAGAAACTGTGAACCTTTCCATCACACAACATGCACAAACACACTCAGATTTACTTAGGTTCATTGGAGAATAAAACCCCTGAAATGAAATTTCCATTTCAGATTATTGTGAGGGGTTTTTTTCTAGCTGAGGGTTTCCACTTAGCAGAGAGATATTTAGTAATGACATTTCCTGCAGTCTCCTGCTCGCATTAAGTTACCTGCAGTGAGTAAACCATTAGAGTCACCCTACTTTCTCATCCCACCTTCCTGCAGAAGTTAACAGAACTTACCTGTCCATTTGTAGAGTGTATACTTTCATATGTCTTGGATTCATTTCCAATCACATAGTTAAATGATTTTTTAATAATAGATAAGGGAAAAATTCTGCATTACTCTGCAATTCTCTGCAGGTTATGAACCTAAGTTCCCTTTTTTGCCCCCCTCCTTGCAGTTTGGGTGAAACAGGAGTTGAGGGGGGTGGGGGTGATCCAGCCAATGTAAGCAGCCATGAAGGCTCAACAGAAGCATCAGTCTGGAAGCCTCAAAGATGACTTTCTGGTTCATCTCCCATTTAAGTTATGTTTTAGATGGAGTCAAACAATGTTAACTTCTACTTAAATGGGTTAGAAAGTGCACTCATGAACCTTTAGATGTATTGATTTGAAAAAGCAATGGTTTCTCAAAGTTATACAAAACTCAAGGAGTACTGCAACCTCCTTATATGCCTCTTCTACTTCTGAAACTCATCTTTGCCCAAAGAAGCGTACTGAAGTGTAGTATATAACAACTATAGTGTGTGATGGACAAAGAAAAGCTTATGGTAATTTATTTCCTGAGATTTGGGCCTGAATTTTTAAACCATGCCCTGGAAGGACTGTGGTTGAGACTTCTCCCTTTGCTGAAGAGGGATACCAGAATGTATTCACACATATAGGGAATCCAGTGTTTTGTGTGTGTCCTGGGTACAAAACAGGTTTATTTTTCCGGGTTATTACCCAAAGTTTGATGTTACTTCTTAACTGAAAATCATACTTCAAAAATTCTGGAACATTAATTTGTTTTGAAGTTCAGATTTACAGTGCTGTAAAATATTTATATCCAGTCTCGTGTTGTCATTAAATTTTTCAAAAAAGTTAAGGTCAGGATTCATTATAGAACTGCAGGGAATAGTTTATCATGTTAGACTTCTGTTTTAATCTGCCTCCCTTCCTCTGTCTACTGTTCTGTATGCAGTGTTGCAATTATCATTGAAGCTCTTGTTTCAGAAGATTTGTTAAGTGAAGCTTTATTTATGAGAGTAACACAGTGAAAATAAGTCTATATATAATATAGAAGTACTTTTATTGCTTTGGTTGATGCATATTTATGAAGTAGGTTGTAGGGACAAAGAAGTCCTATTGTGACTATGAGCAATCTTGAAATGTATGAGATTAGGATTTTTCAGAAGCATGTATCTTCCCAAACCAGAGAAAAGTAATGAAGGAATGAATGCAATACCAAAACCAATAACATTTAACAGCTTCCAGTAGCTTAATGTGCATTATGGCTACATCTATGCATTTAGGATGATTATTCTGCAAACTAGAAGACCCAAGTTACTGCAAGTATTTATACATCTACTTAGAACCATTATTGAGAACAGTTCAACAAAGCCTACTCACTGCTTGCAGCAACTGTATCTTAGTTTGTGATTTTCATAACATTCCTTATGAGCTCATAGGTTGGTGATTTCAGTCTGAGTTGCTTTTACTTTGCAAGGTGAACAAAGGGACAATAAGGAAAAGAAAAAGGACAAAATTATCACCTTTTCTTTCCTCTCTGCATTATATTTCCTCCTGATTGCAACAGTCTACTTTTTAGAATAACTGAATATCATCTGGAAAAAGAAACCATCTCATTTGTAATGTTTAAAGAAGTGGCATGTGCAGCCTGACAATTGTCAGAGGCAAAATGTTGCAAAGCTGAAACCATTGCAGGAACAGATGTAGACCTAAACCAAAGAACAATATAACAACCAGTTTCCCTTGTCAAACCTGTAGCTTCTTATCTGAATAGTAAATTACTTGCTGCCTAAAGTAAGGTAGTGTGTATAAACATGTTTGTTATCACAAACGTTATAAGGAAAACCCTTGCTCTGCTCCTGTTGTTATTTTATAGTTTGCAGACTTACAGGTATCACACTTTTCAATCACTAATTCCCCAAATTATGCATTTATATGCCTCAAATATTTGAATTTCAGGAAGCATTGTGAATAGCCTTTTTCCAGGTCTATGTTTAATCTCGAGTGAGATAGGCAAAGAATATGCCAGTCTCCATAACATCTTCTAGATTCTGTTTCATAAACTGAGGATTTGATTATTTAATTCGTACATTTTTCTAATTTGTTTTACTGGAACATTTAATACTGTCACTTTGCTTCTACATATAAATAATTTTGGGAAGAAGTGGTGCTTTTTATCTTAGTACATTCAAAACCATAAAAAATGCTCCCCAAGTTTAACTTGGGGATGATAATTTTCTTGCCATGCCATATATTTAATATAACATTAATGTGGTATTAGAAATATGTTCAAATTGGCCAGTGGAGACTTTGGTTCTGATACTTAGTTTTCAAGGCAGCACATTCAATGAAGTGAACAATAAGCAGTTAATCTGTGTATACGAAGTCTTTTTTTTTCCACAGTCTCTTTCTTGCAAACAACTTTTATATGGTTCTTGAATGTTTTGGGAAAAATCCTAATGTGTTGCCCAGACCAGTGGATGACTATGTGTATGCTTTCTGGAGTACTAAGTCTGCAAGAACAAAATATTCACTAGATGTTCCCAGTATACTGGGAACATCTAAGTGAATATTTTGTTCTTGCAGACTTTAGTACTCAGAAAGCCCTACACTAGTCTATTCATGAGTCTGGGCACACACATTAGGATTTTTCCAAGTTACAATTCAAATTTAGGAAGTATGTGTCTGTGTGTGTACATCTTCCCTCTGTGTGCCTGTGCAGATTTATGGAGGGAGAAATTCTTACGGCTTCTGTAATCTGAATATACATAACAGTAACTGTTGTCAGAGCTGCTTGTTTTGCATTCTTATTAAATATAAGTATGTTAAGAAGTTAATGCTTATCAGTAACAATATCTTTATCCATTTTCTGTTTTGAGGCCTTTCATAGCTCTTCATTTAACATGATAAAGATAACAATATTAATAAAGATACATAATAATAGAGATGTATAGCTGATAAACCATTGTTTTACTTTTCTTTCTGAAATAGTTCTGCAACTGACATCCAAAAAGGCTGCCTCTAAAATGGCATTTAAAAATTGTTTCTTACTACCATAGAGTTTTTGTCTGAGGAATAATGAGAGAAAATAACATTATTATAACACTTACTTTTTTACATTTGTAAACATGGACTAACTTCTCTGCCAATATGCGTATCACTGATCTTATTTATTTTTTTAGTAGTTGACTGTTTACGTCAAATATGAACTCAAGCATATTTTATTTCACTTAACAGTGCCAAGGGGCCTCTACAGAGACCGAGAAAAATGATTTTCATTGCCATATGAACAACTCAGTGAAGTAGACTTTTGCCTGAAGACCTTGAAAGAATGACAGGAGGTACTTCCAAGCAAACTGATTGCAGTAAGAATGTCTGCAGTTTATTGTTGGCAGATTTGGGACTAAGATTGAAAATCTTCTTTTTGTGTTACTACTCACTCTAATATTTAACTTTTAAGTGAAGAACAATTGTTCATTAGAGCCGCATTGGCAAAAAGATATCTTCAGTACTTATCTGCACTGTGCAAGGTGGTTCAGATTAATTTTGGTCTGTCTTAGGAACACTTTAACACCTTTTTTTTATTTATCTTATCTCAGCTTCATCTTTGTTTTTCGTTAGTCCTGCATTAATTCTGCATGTATTTTCCAATAATCTGACTATATGAATTCTGACTATTTTGTTAAGAACTCCATGTATCATCAGCTTGAGATGCTGATGCGGCGGGTGGTCTGTAATATTTACCTTCCAAAACACTCCCCAGGCTTCTGATTGAGCTGTTTTCTCACTGCTTAAAAACTATTCCTTTTAAGATGTTTCTGATCTCACAGGGGAAATTCTTCCTGTGAACACACTCTAAAAGACATTGTTTGCAATTATTTTTCATCTATCAGTACAAGCAAAATAATATGTAGAGGCATAGTTTTGGAGATTGCATGATCGGTCTATGGCAGCTGTATTGCCATGAAAATACAAGAATTTCTCTCCCATACAGCAGTAGACATAGGCTGAGGCACATCTCCAATAGAGAAAGCCTGTCCAGATTCAGCATCTGATATAGGCTGAATTCTGTATCATAGTACAGATACTTCCTTCAGTTTATTGTCCTAAGAATTCTCCTTTATGAGCATTTAGTTTTGCCTTTAATAGTTCCCTGTTGTTATGATAGCACTGATTTACAACCCCAGTGTTCCTGGAGGGAAGTGTAACCTACAGATTAAGAAACAGTTTAATCCGACACTCGTACACGTTGAAAAACACTCCTGCAGTACACTCCTTTTTGATTCTCACTGAAATATTTAGAGGGGATCCCTCCATCACTCCCATGGTAACAAGAACAAAAGCTTGCCTCTGAATTCAATTTCTCTTCTCTTGTTCTAGAAAGCTTGTCCTGTTCTCAGGCTTCCACCTTAATGGTAACAAAATTGAATTTGCCTTTACAGTGGAGAAATACTGAGCTGGCTATGTTTTGTTCTATGCTGGGAATATTTTCTGTACATCTTGTAAGGAATTTTAATCCTGACATTGTTTGCATACATTTTTCCCCTTTCATTGTTTTTTTTTATATTTTGAGTGTTAATTTTCAGTTAAAATTCACATTTCTGATGCTTGAAATGTTTAGCAGCAAGGCTAAGCAGTCAAAATTCTTAAAGCATTTTAAGTAACAATTAATATTAATGTATCTTATAAAGAATAAATAAGTTTAATACTAAAGAAATATAACAATTGAAGCAATACTGAAATGTTCACTGACTTAAGAAGAGTGAACAGTTTAGGAACTAATCTTCAGTTTAGGCAGTTGAAAGCTATTGTACGTTAAGTAGGCTTTTGTGCTAGAACATTTGTTAAATAATAAACTAGTATTTGAGGATCAGTGATATTACTGCTGTTGTTAAACATGAATTCAGATATCCATTTAAACACTGCTGGCAAAATCGTCTGTCTGTTCTATGCAAATACACAGAATCTAGGAGATAGTATTCCTTGGGAGGAACATAAACTTTAGTTGTTAAACTCTGTTTCATCCTTTCATCTTTCTCTGGGTCACATGCAAATAATCTTGCCTATCACCTAGGTATTTAAAATTTCCTAGGATAGCCTCTGTGTTGCATAATGACTTGATCATTAGGACTTTGCTCTAGGTAAAGGAAGGCTTGACTGTAAGACTCTTTGACACAAACTGCCTGATTAGTTTAACCTTTCTCACCTTTCCTTTGCAAAATTAAACTACTATTTCCTAGCATTGTGGTAGTGGTGTGGAGGATACGAGAGGAATGTGTAGCAAGTACCTTGATGGGACGTCTGGTTGTGTTGAAATAATAAAGTAGTGCCTGATCATGTTTGTAAAACTGATTCATTTCTATAACGGAGTGTTATAAAAATGAAGATCATATCTCAACATAGATGAGTATGTAGTGGTTTTGAAAGTAAATATATGTAGAAGTATGTATATTTATGTATAAGCTTATATGTGTACATATACCTGTCATAAATGAGGCTGAGGACAGAATAAATACCAGTTAGACTGTGCTTTGAATTTGGTTTTACAATGTTGAAATACCTTGCAGGACTGGGGAAGTATCTCAATTCTAGGTGGATGATCCACAGGTAATGAGGACATTTTTTCTCTGAGTCTGGATTATATCTGTCCTTTCTGAACTTGCATGCAATTAAGCTTAGGATACCAGGTGGGAGATCAATCTCAGTGGAATTTATCTTCTAGACAGTGATGTTCTTTCTTTCAGGAGGCTATTTTTTGCTTTTAGGTAGCAACTCAGTAAGGTTATGCCAGAGAGGAATCTTGTACAGTCATTATTGTTTGTTATTTTTAAAAACAATATTTTACGTTCTGTCACACAGGAATTCAGCTCTTTAATCGTCATGAGAATAATTCTCAGGTGGTCCTCTTCTTTATTAGTCTTATTTTCTGCTCTTGCACATTCAATCTTAATGAGATTGCCTGCCTTCCAAATCACCCTCTGTACTCTAAGATGCTGTCATGCAATCTGTCTCCAGGCTGTGGTCTGACAGTGTCAGTCCAACTGCAATGAAACACCAGGGTATCCAAGTTATAACCCTGTTTCTATGTGCAGGAAAGGACAGTGGACAGAAAAGTGAGAGGAGACCTCTGTCTTTAGGCAGCTTCTTTTCTTCCCAAGAAGAGACACAGCTGTCTTACCAGAGTCATTGTAATCAGCCTGGAGTGGCAGCACAGCCGCCTATTCTGACCTGGAGGAGCACACAACTCCTTCAGAGGAGTAAGGCTAAATATAGTAGCAGGGTCATATTAGGAGACAGGGTGGCAGAGACACATCAGGAGATTGGAGACAGGCAGCAGTATTTCAATGCAGCTGTGGTGAATATGGTGAAAAGGGTGGAGAAAGTGGGGTAATTTAACATGTGACAGCACCCTGCCCCAGACCTGTGTTTAGAAGACCACCAGCAGCACTCAAGCTCCTAATCTGAGCTGCAGGTGAGTGTCTGTACATACCAGACAAACTCCCTGGCTTTCCTTTATGCAAAGCTTTCAGTCATTTTCCAGCATCCTGATGCGGCTCCCTTGTGGCTAGTCTGAATTATGCATTTATAACGGACTCCAGTGTGCCAGGTAATACTCAGCAAAAATTATGACTGCTTTAAGACTTGAAAAAAATAGTCAATTTTCCTATGCTAAGAAATCTTGGATAATTTAGATAGTGTTCAGTTTTCTTTCAATCCCTTAGGCTAGCACTGAAAGAGAGTTTGTGCGTTACTTACAGTGCATTACTGTAGTACTTGTCCACAGCACAGGCTTGTTTGACTGATTTAGTTGGTATGAGGCTTTGTCTGAAGCTCTTCTGCAAAATCAAGACTTTGCCAGGTCAGGTTATTCAGAATTAAAAACAGTATAACAAAATAGATATGGCTTTGTAATAGTCTTACTGCAGAATTTCAGTTGTGGTTTTCCATAATTAATTGCAAATACTCCCTTGTCATGGCTGAAAGCTTTGCATGTACAAAGACCCGAGGGCTGTGCTCTTTGCATAGTCTTTGGATTTAAGGCATTTCAGGATAATATTGAGTGAATTCTGCATTATTTTGAGCATATATTTTTTTTATACACTTCCTTCCTATTCCTTTTCTTCCTCTTATCTTGAGAAAAGACAGGGAAGCTGCCTGGAAGATCTAATTAATTCTCATTAATTCACTAACCATGATGCAGCAACTGACATTGAAATGTGAGGTTTTAGGAAAAATGTAAATGGAGAGTGTGAGTTACTTACTGCACAGCTTTACTGAAGATGATTTTAAAGACTGAATGCAGATAGTAACAATAGTTACAGATTCTCCATAAGAAATACCTTGAAAGTTCTTACTCCTACTTTGTCTACCTTAAATTTGTTTGACATTATTGTGGCAAAGAGTCTTGGAAGACTCTATATAACAAGTTTTTCAGTATCGTGCTGCTAACTTTTACAGTTTGTGCCCACTGCAGCAACAGCATGACACAGCTTTTGCCCGTGACAGTGCTACCTGCAGGACTTAAACTATTATCAAACAGAAGTAGAATATTTAAATGTACTCCTGAAAAAAAAAATTCAATCTTTTGACCATCCATACACACTTCAAATTCAAAGAGAGAAACACACCATTCAACAGAATATTAAATGTCAAGTAAGCCCATGTCTCTGAAACTGTCCATTACAACTCATTTGTCGTGCGTGAGGGTCTTTTTTATTTTGCTGTTTGGTTTGGGTTTGAATTCTTTTTCTGAATGTTATATGCTCTGAGAACAAATAGTTCTCCAAAGCTGCACAATATTATTATATTTTGAAAAGCTACCAAAATATGTGAACTATAAACAAAGATTTTTCACAGGTGGTATGATGAAGTTGACTATTGCTCTGTTGCACTGGAAACACTAATATGCTTCTATCTAACATTTCTTTTCTTGTTATCAAATGATAACTGGAGCTTATTAGGAACTTTCCAGTGGAATCCAATTTACTTAAAAAAATGATGGCTTGTAGAATATCATGTCCCAACACTTCACATTCTGAAAGTTCCCTGTAGCTGCTCAATGACGCTGATGGAAGCAACCCATGGTAGTTCTTCCTGTGGAGAAGAAGGTATAATTTCTTCTAAGCATCTTTTCTTCAAGCAGGTTTGATGGAAAAAAATAAAATAAAAAATAATAAATATAGATCTTGTCTTGTCTTGTGCTAGTTTTTGGCCAGTTCTGTCAATATGTCAATAGTGTGAGACATATTTAGTAGTTTCCAACGATGCTCAGACTTTATGAAATTGTTGACCTTGTCCCATTAGAATATTCACTTAGGTGGAAATTCAAGGTTCTCAGAATCAGTTCAAATTAACCTGAGCTGCCTATGACAAATTTATCAAATAAAGTCCAGATAGGACTATGCATTCATATGGTTTCTATGATCACTTTGTTCCTGATGGAAACTTATGCTAACAACGAAATATATGGGATTTCATAGTGCTTGCATGTGAATAGCTTAATTGAACAATTTAGGGCTCCACTCCAGATATTTTTTCTTTGTACTTACTGGACAGTTTCCAGATATAGGTGAATAAGGCTTAGCACAAATTATTTGAGAAATAACATCTGTATGGTAGCGTTTCTTGAGGTTGGGAGGAATTTCAGGAGCAAAGTATTCATTTGTGATAAAATAAATGTCTGAGACTATTACTAAATTTCTGAGTACTTTTTAATTTACATGGGTTTTATACAGTTTTCAGAAAATTGATTTTTAAGGGGGTAAAATAAAGTCGTATATTTAGTGGAAATATTTTTTTTTCAGTATTTTCACTTTCAAAATACCCTGTAAATTTTCTTTTCCAGAAACTTGTATTTAAATAAGTCTGATTAGTATTTTTTTCTGTGATATCTGTTCCATCATAGTGAAAAGGCAAACATTATAATAAAAAGATAAAAATGCATTAGTTTAATCCAGAGTCTATATTAAAAGAAGCAATCCTTTATGACACACATCTAAGGAGGGAGTTGTCAGAGAAGCTTTAAACTGACAACATTGAAATGCAACAGTTCTTACAGTCTGAATAATTACTTCAGCATGACATATCACTAAACATAAGCAGATTATTTGACACAGTTCAACATGAAATTCAGAAGACATGTCTAGCAGGGAAAACGTCAACCACTTCCCAACCTGGATTTGATAAATATTTTGGCAGATGAGTGTTAAGGGATGACAGAAATCAGGGATGTATAACTTTCACTGGCAGGGCTGACTTACAGGGAAACACTTTTCAAATTTTGAAACCTTAAATGAGTATCTAACCAACTGGCAAGGATACCTCTCTTGTAAATGGCATGTTAACCCAGGCATTTGGAAAACCAGCATTGACACTACTAACTTAACAAGGGGGGAATATACCTTGGTTTCTCAGAACCCACAAATAAAACCAAGGAAATTAAACACTGATAGAGAGGAAACTGAATAAGTTGGAACATTTTACTTCTCTGGACTACTTAGTATATTTTTTAAGTGTTGGAGGTGGCTTAGAAAACCAATTTAAAGCTAAACAATTCTACTTCCTTCTTAAAATACAGAAACAAAACATAAAATCTGGAAAATATTTTCTTTCTAAATAGGTATATATAATTTTTTTAGGGAAGAAATGATGTGTCATCAGGACATTTCTTGTTAGCAACACTTGAACCTTTGTCCTGTGGAGTTCTATCCCTTTCCAGACCTGTCTCATGAGAAGCAGAAGATCAACCATGGCTCCAGATACCAGTAAAATAAGTAGTAAAACATTCTTAGAGTAGGTAACAAAACAGCCATGGTTCTCTAATGGTGTTTCTTATACCAAAGTGTTGGAAAATCTGGCTTCCTCTTGTCTGCCAGTGAAGAAAATGGAGCGTGCTAAGTGGAAACAGCCAATGACACAGTGGTTCATCCAGCAGCCTGCAATGCTGTCCTGGCCCCTCTAATACCCCTACAGCAGCTTTGGCACCAGGAACAAGACTGAGTCTCTGAATACATGCCCTCTCTTTTGCTTTCTCCTCTCAGACAGGCACAGCCTCTGTCTGGTTCATCCTCAGAAAGAATGCATTTTTTCCTGATTCTGTAGGAAGCCCCGAGTCCCTAATGTCATACTTCTCTTCTTTAAAAAAAGATTTAGCATGAAGAACAGGTTGTTCGAATAAGGGTGAGCTACCAATCTCAACAACTTTTTAAATTTAAAGCAACTTTTTTAAATTAATACAAACTATTTTCTGAGAACGTACTGAAGATTTGAAACTGATTTAATTATACGTATAAAATCTCAACCACTTCTACTAAAGATACTTTCAAATGGGTTTTATTTTTCTATTTCTCAAACTTCCTATTCAAAATCTGGATACCATTTCCTCATGAAACTCAAACAAAAGTTTGTAGATTTCTATTCTGAGGAAAACTTTTCTACTTTATTTAAAATTCTCACATATTTAACAAATACAAGGAGTGGTTTGGGAGGGAAATAGGTAGAAGATTCTCATTACATAATGTCATAAAGTGTGAGCCATGCTACTTATACCACATCTTCATTTGCATTTCATAACTTGCAGGTATTTCAATCATCCTTGTTTCTTTTTTTTAATTGGTTTAATTAATTTACTTCTTGTAGAAAATGCCAAGCTTGAGTAAGTAGTGCAATCAACTTTTCTTTTTCTATGTTGACTATAGGAGCTTGATTCTATGGGTAAAGGGGGCTGAGAATACTTCTGGAAAAAACAAAATAAAAAGATCAGACAAAAAAGATAACTGAGACAGGGAGTGTGGAAATGATCTGGGTTCTGATGGCCCCATACTGTGCTGGCAAGTCTTCTATGAGGATGGAGATGTGTCTAAACCTGGTTGTTCTGAATCATACAAATTCTGGCAGAGCCTGTATTTTGTTATAAAAATATTTTGCAAAGAGATTCTGGTGTGAGCTAAAAAAGAACCGGCTTTCTTCTAAAATTTCTAAAGTTAAACTCTTTCTAAGCCACAGTATTTTATGAAGAACAGATTCATCAGGCAATGCCTTCTTCTAGAAGTGATAATGCTTGATGTTTATATTTATTGCTAGGTAATAGGACACATAGTCTGCAAATAGACCCTCATTTATACTTATTGCCATAAAAACCAGAGCCATTGCTGAAGTTGGTGGAATGCCATATGTTAAAGGGAAAAAATGGGTCACACCTACAGGGAGAACTGGACAGAAGAGGTAACTTAAAACTGATAAGTATTTCATTCTGTATGTATTATACTCAGTATAAATTTGTGTAATACTCAGTATAAAGTTGAGGGATCACAGGAGTAAAGATCTTTTCTTCTGTGGTCAACATCTTTGAAGGATTTCATCTCCATTCTCTGGTCTTCAACACCAGTTCATGTGTTCCTGAATCTGTCTCCCATCCACCACTCAGTCCAGTGTGGGACTTTTCCAATGCCAGATCTGCAGCATCAGTGGTGACATGATCTTAACTGTGGGATGTCAGCTTTGATTTGTATGCATCTGCATACATTTTATTATTGTCATTTTAATAATTTTCTTTCCTTCTTATTTTTAGTGTTTCATTAAAGCAGTTTTAGGAGTTCTTTTCCAACATACAAGTTTCTGCCTTGCTCCCTTCCCCTTCCCCTGTGTGATGCTGGAGTCGGGACTTCGCAGCCACTGGCAGCCAGGGGGGTTATACTGGTATAGGAGGAAATGCTTATGTTCTAAGGATAAGTTCTGTAAAGCTGTAAATGCGTTTTGGCTCAAAATTCCAGCCCAATTTAAATTTTGAAACAACTAGCCCAAGCTTATTTTTGTATTCCTCTTAGAATCTTCCTAAACTCCTCAGTACTGGATTTGCTTTGCTGCTTCTGTAGTCCTGGATGACAACCTAGTTGGCACCAGAGTGTCAGTGGAGCTTGGCTTCTGCCACTGGCTTTCTGAACAGCCTTTGTTTGCAGCTGCGGTGCAAAGCTGCTGTTGGAATAGATGGGTGTTAGAGCTGGGCTATTCATGTGGAAACCCATGAGGTGGTGCAATGATACTACAAAAACATATCAAAATGTCTCTCATAAGCCTGCAGAGCCTCAATAGTATATGACTGCAAGTAATAAAGTTAAAAGCTTTACTGCCAGGTTCTTCCCCTCATTACTCCATTGAGGACTGAAACTCTCCCTTAACTCATTAGTATTCATATAAAAATTTCAAATGCCGTGTCTGTCATTATTAAAACCTGATGTCCAGAATGATGTTCATGAATCTTTGGGACTGTGGTGTTTGGGGGCTTAGTTTTTCAAGACTATTTACAGGCCATCACAGTGCTATCAGTGTATTAATTGGCTCATGTAAGAATAGGCTCCAAAGATTAATAACTTTGTGGTAAATGCAGTTCTGGGAGAAGCGTTATTACAATATTCTAACTCTAATTACCAAAGTTAATTATAGTTTTATCTTCACAAGAGATAAAGGGAACTATAGAAAATATACTTTTAAGCATGAGAACAAACTCAACTGAGGAAACAGGCTGCCTTGGGTACTGTAAAACACCTAAGAAGTGTTAAAATGAAAACATAGGAACTACGATGTGGGGTTATAAAGTAGTGATAGCACAACAACAACAAAAAAGTATGATTTTCCATCTTTCAATCTTTGGATAAAGTCTTTCATGCTTAGAGGTGACAGTTGTCCACTTTATTAAGGCTGATAATTGGACTCTTCTGATAGGTAGTTGTATGGCAGCGGCTGCTTTGTATATTCCTTTTTATTATCCTGCTCTCATAAGTAAGCTCAAACGTATGTGAGAACTCTCCTCCACAATCACCTGTGCTATTCGTATACTTAGGAGGTATTTACTGGTTTTTAGTGCTTTCAGGTCCGTATGTAATACCACAGGCCATGTGCAGCTCTGTCTTCTTGGTCTCTCCCACTCTTACCTTCTCTCTCTAAGGAGCTGAAAATTCATTTTTAATAGAGATCTTAAAAGCCCTAAGGAAAAATGAATGCTGAGACTTCACTCTCATGTGGGTTTTGGAGTCAGTTTGGCTTTTGAAAGCCTAAATCCAAACCCAGTCCGGACTCTTTTCAGCTTATGATAACGTGTAAAATTTGCTAGCTCTTGAAACATTTTGAGCAAGGACAACTGATACCGACAGAGAAAACACTAGAGTATGACAGGCAATGGCTAAACCTCCCACTTAAACTCTTTAATGTGCCTTAAGACAAGTATGCAGTATCTTGAGTAGGTGTTGGATGCTTATTTTAAGCAATTTGTTTGCATTTCCAATATAAAACAAAACAAAAAGAAACAAAGAAAACCGGTTTCCCAGAAACTGTGTCTTGTTATCCTCCAAGGCAAACCTGGATTTTCTTAGGTGACCTGTTTAGCAGGCTGAAGACAATACAGGCTGTATCAGCTACATATGTATTGCTTGCATAGCTGCTTGCTGTCAATTTGAATACTTAACAGCCGAATCCCTCTGCCTCATGAGAGAATCAGATGATTTCTCTCCCTCTACTATCAGTCTACTCAACGCTGCCTGACACTGATCTGCAAAGTTTACTGTAAAGACAAGGTCACATTTAAGTGGTTTAAAAAAATGCTGTATGTCTCACATCGAAAACAGTGGGAGATTTCTGAGAAATTGATGGTACAGTGTGTAAACAGGTTTATTGAAAACACACAACATAACAATGCCTATTAATTTTATAATGAATTAGATATAAGATTATGTTACCTGTCCACTCGATAAGTCTAATAGGTTGTATCAGTGTAGAAGTGAGTCACAGTTTTGTCATAAAGAAAAAACCATTGGATATTCCTCTTATTGACTTTCAGTCTCAAGTATGCTTATATTAGTATGCTCTTCATCTAGTGGGTTAAACGTGTATATTTAGGAAGGCATTAGAGTCATGCAGGAATCTGGCTACTTGGTTTTGTTTTGCACTTTTCCATTGGGCTGAAAAGCCTTTGTAATCAGCAGATTGATTGTCTTTTGTACTAATTCAATTATTATATCTCAGTTTATAAAGATAGAACAAAGTTTGGATAAGCTGGTCCTATGATTATATGAAGTAGCATACAGATAAGTGAAAATTGGGTGGAAAGATCTTGGCAAAATCCCTAGGAAGTAGAATGAGATCTATTTTTTTGAAGTTTAACCTTTTAGTATATTGACTACAAAGGAATGACATGTGTTTCCTGGGACATCTTAGAAGTGCAGCATCATGAATTTAGAAAAGTGTTTTGTGGAGATGTTTGCCATAGGATATGCCCTTTTGACTGCATTGGTAGCTGAACTCCTGTTAATTACCTACAAGATTAAAAAATGAATCTTGAAATCATAAACAGGCTTTAATATGTCTACACATCTACTGTAGCAGTGAAAAGGTAGAAGACCCATGGGTAGAAGGTAAAATTCAGCAAATTCAGGTATCAAATGAAGCCTATTCTCGCTCTTTTTCTCTCAAATGGAGCTAAAACATTGGAATAATAGGTGCAGGGCTGTGGTTGATTTCCTGTTATTTGTGACTGAAATGGACACCAGACATGCTTTTATAAGAGATTTCTCAATTCCAGTGAAACTATTGAAATTTTAATTCTAGAACTGTTGTTACATATCATCATTTCACAAATTGTAATTCTCTTTTTTTTTTTTAAGAAAAACAGCCTAAAATGGAGCAAGAAAAGTGGACGTGATTAAGTTTTTGCAAAAGGAAGGAAAAGAGAAGATAGATGTCTGTACACAATAATGCTTAAACATAATGACAGTTCAAATGTAGCTGTTAAAATCTTTAGGGTGCTTTCTCAGTTATTCACCTAAGGTATTCAGCAATGCTTCCATAAAGCTGTGAGCAGAACAGGTCTCTGTCTCGACGTGTGTAATGGAATTGGCCTATTCTGTGCTAGGGACACATCTTGATGTGATGATTGTCCTGTCTGAATTTTCACATACACTGACATTAAGCAGTAAACTGTTTCTACAATATACTTGCATAGACAACCCAAAACTGTCATAGCATTTCTGCATAGTGATAGTCCAATATTGGAAAAATGTAAACCTACTTACAGATAAGGAGATGTTTTTGCTTTCATGGAAGACAGCATCATCAAGACAAAAATCACAGTGATTTAGAAGTTTGCATAACAACTCTGGGATCAGGAACTCCAGGAAGGCAAGTAACTTGAAATATTTGTTAAAATTTGTATTAATTTATTAATCTGCAAGTAGAAAGAACAAAGTGCCTCTACAGCTTTAAGCTCTGTTGTCTCAGACCTGTAAAAGTCACAGCAAACTAATATGGTGAGACTGTATTCCATTTAGGCATAAATGAGCTGGCTTTTTGTTATTGTCTGTTTAGCTTGGCTATTGATACCAGTTCGTAGTGCTGGCTTAAAGTCCTGAGAGGCTCAAATATTTGCCTGTGACTGGAGGCAGACTATGTATGCCTGGATTGTTTATAGACCCCTGTACTACTAAATCCAGCCATTTTTTATCCCATCCTATAAAATGAAATGGTGTCTTCAGACTAGCATAGGCAGTTCTTTAGTGAGTAAATGGGTCTTATTTGGCCTGAAGGGAACTGGAGTACACCAGTCCCGAGCTATTTAAGAGCTCTGTTTCTACTGCAGCTGGAAAAGCTGAACAGATTTCTTTAGTAACTAGGCTGTTACAAAGCCTTCAGAGAAATGAAAAGTATTCATTCTGTTCAATAACTATGAGCTCAGAACAAGACCAGATATACTGAATTCCCTGTTCAGGGTACATAATAACATTTAGGAATATTAAATACTTTGTTCTGAATATATTATAAGGGTGACATTTGCAAGATGACAAGAGATAAAATGCATAGTTCTGTTAGACCAATTAATTTTCACCAGTGTTGCTTTTGCTGCAGAATTTTCTGACCCAAATGCCCCAGATGGGAAAAATGTCCCCTTTGCCTCCTGAGAAAACTTGGGAATGTGACAGGCAACACTTGAAGGTGCCACATATTGACTAGATGGTTCTAGGACCTGTGATTATGCCTGGGAAAGCGCTTTGACTTTATCAGTATCTCACATCCTTAACAATCCCATCTGTACAGAGTAGGCATAACCACAAGATTCTAATTGTAACTGCTCACCTATTGAAGAAGCTAGAAGTACAAACATTCAAACATCCTGATGGAGAAGTCTCTCTTGTTCAAGTTTTTTTATAGATCACTCATGGGTCTGTGAGAAGAGCTAAAGAACAGAATCACAGAATCACAGAATAACCAGGTTGGAAGAGACCCACCGGATCACCGAGTCCAACCGTTCCTACCAAACACTAAACCATATCCCTCAGCACCTCGTCCACCCGTGCCTTAAACACCTCCAGGGAAGGTGACTCAACCACCTCCCTGGGCAGCCTGTTCCAGTGCCCAATGACCCTTTCTGTAAAGAACTTTTTCCTAACGTCTAGCCTAAACCTCCCCTGGCGGAGCTTGAGGCCATTCCCTCTTGTCCTGTCCCCTGTCACTTGGGAGAAGAGGCCAGCTCCCTCCTCTCTACAACCCCCTTTCAGGTAGTTGTAGAGAGCAATGAGGTCACCCCTCAGCCTCCTCTTCTCCAGGCTAAACAACCCCAGCTCTCTCAGCCACTCCTCATAAGGCCTGTTCTCCAGCCCTTTGACCAGCTTTGTTGCTCTTCTCTGGACTCACTCCAGAGCCTCAACATCCTTCTTGTGGTGAGGGGCCCAGAACTGAACACAGGATTCGAGGAGTGGTCTCACCAGTGCCGAGTACAGAGGGAGGATAACCTCCCTGGACCTGCTGGTCACGCCGTTTCTGATCCAAGCCAAGATGCCATTGGCCTTCTTGGCCACCTGGGCACACTGCTGGCTCATATTCAGTCGGCTGTCAACCAACACCCCCAGGTCCCTCTCCTCCAGGCAGCTTTCTAGACAGACTTCTCCCAGTCTGTAGCACTGCATAGGGTTGTTGTGCCCCAAGTGCAGGACCCGGCATTTGGCCTTGTTAAACCTCATGCCATTGGACTCTGCCCAGCGGTCCAGCCTGTTCAGATCCCTTTGCAGAGCCTCCCGACCCTCCAGCAGATCGACACTTCCACCCAGCTTAGTGTCGTCCGCAAACTTGCTCAGGGTGCACTCGATGCCTTCATCCAGATCATTGATGAAGACATTGAACAGGGCTGGACCCAGCACTGAGCCCTGGGGAACCCCACTTGTCACTGGCCTCCAGCTGGATTTCACACCATTTCCCACCACTCTCTGGGCCCGGCCATCCAACCAGTTTTCCACCCAGGAGAGCGTGCGCCTGTCCAGCCCAGAGGCTGACAGTTTCTCAAGCAGAATGCTGTGAGAAACTGTGTCAAAGGCTTTGCTGAAGTCCAGGAAGACCACATCCACAGCCTTTCCCTCATCCAGTAGCCGGGTCACTTTGTCATAGAAGGCGATCAGGTTAGTCTGGCAAGACCTGCCTTTTGTGAACCCATGTTGACTGGGCCTGATCACCCGGTTCTCTTGCATGTGCTTCATGATAGCACTCAAGATCACCTGTTCCATGACTTTCCCTGGCACTGAGGTCAGACTGACAGGCCTGTAGTTTCCTGGGTCCTCCCTGCGGCCCTTTTTGTAGATGGGCACAACATCAGCCAGCCTCCAGTCCAGTGGGACTTCCCCAGTCTTCCAGGACTGTTGGAAGATGATGGAAAGGGGTTTGGCCAGCACATCCGCCAGCTCCTTCAGTACCCTAGGGTGAATCCCGTCCGGCCCCATAGACTTGTGACTGTCCAGTCGGGCTAGCAAGTCTCTGACCACCTCCTCTTGGATCATGGGAGCCTCATTATGCTCCTCTAGCTCCTGGGTTTGTACACAGACGGAACGACCCTCCTTACGACTAAAGACTGAGGCAAAGAAGGCATTAAGTGCCTCAGCCTTTTCCTCATCCCCTGTTACTGTTGTCCCTTCTGTGTCCAATAGGGACTGTATGGTCTCCCTAGTCCGCCTTTTATTATTTATATATTTGTAGAAAGATTTTTTGTTATCTTTCACTGACTTGGCCAATCCGATTTCTAGCTGAGCCTTAGCCCTTCTGATTTTTTCCCTACACAATCTCACTTCCCTCCTGTAGTCCACCCAAGAGGCCTGTCCCTTCTTCCAGAGGCCATAAACATTTCTTTTCTTCTTGATATCCCTCAAGATCTCTCTATTCAACCAAGCTGGCTTTCTCCCCTGCCGGCTTTTTTTCCGGACCACAGGGATGGCTTTCTCCTGAGCTGCTAGGACCACCCCTTTGAAGAGCTCCCAGCCCTCCTGGGCTCCCTTGCCCTTGAGTACTGTCTCCCATGAGACTTCACCAACCAGCCTGCTGAAGAGATCAAAGTCTGCCCTCTGGAAATTTAATGTTACGGTCTTGCTAACCACCCTCTTCACTTCACCTAGAACAGAAAATTTTATAATCTCATGGTCGCTTAGTCCTAGGCGTCCACCTACCGCCACATCCCCTACAAGGCCTTCTCTGTTCACCAACAGGAGGTCCAGGAGGGCACCTTCCCTGGTTGGTTCATTCACCAACTGTGCAAGGAAGTTGTCTCCCACGCACTCCAGGAACCTCCTAGACTGCTTCCTTTCTGCTGTGTTGTACACCCAGCAGATACCAGGCAGATTGAAGTCTCCCACCAGAACGAGAGGCATCGATCTAGAGATTGACCGCAGCTGTTTATAGAAGAGCTCATCAGCTGCTTCTCCTTGGTTGGGTGGTCTGTAACAGACTCCCATCACAAAATCTACCTTCTGGTGGGCTCCTCTGATTTTGACCCACAGGCACTCAACCTCCTCATCTCCACAATCCATCTCAGTGATGTCCAAGTCCTCCCTTACAAAGAGGGCTACCCCACCTCCTCTCCTACCCTTCCTGTCCCGTCTGAAAAGCTTATACCCCACCATAGCCGTACTCCAGTTATATGAGTCGTCCCACCACGTTTCCGTGATGGCAACGACATCTTGCCCTACGACAGCTTCCAGCTCTTCCTTCTTATTTCCCATGCTGCGTGCATTGGTGTAAATGCACTTCAGCTGAGCTGCCGAGCCTTCAGCCCTCCTAGAGGGAACAGGGTTCGTTCCCAACTGCCTGGTAACTGGATCAGTTGACACCAGAGTGCCTGCATCTCCCTTAACACCCCGAGGTGTGTTCTCCCCCAACATCACATCATTGTTCTTTCTCTCCAACTTTTTAGTGTTTTGGCTGCACCTATGGGTTACTTGTGTTACCTTGGATTAAATACAGAACTGCTAAAGGGGTACACAGTGGAAGAAATGAGCCTATCTTTATGTGATGGTCATACAAACGTGTTTTCCATTTTGGGTGGCTGTTGTGTTCTGTTTAGATTTTTTCCTCAACTGTCTTTACTTTTTCCATCATTCATTTGTTCATTCATTCTTCTTTTTTTTTCTTTTTTTTTTTTCATAATGTTACAGCATGGCTGAGACTGGCAGTCACTAACCCATCTGGTCAAACTCTGTTATCCAGAGCAGGTTGCTTAGGACTGTATCTAGTCAGGTTTTTAATGTCTGCAAAGACAGAAACTCCACGATCCCTATGGGCATCCTGTTTCAATACTCAACAATAATGCCAATGAGAAAAGATTTTTTTCCTATGTTTAAATGGAATTTCTGCTATTTAAATTTGTACCTACATTCCTTGGTCCTGTCACTGTGTAACACTGAGAAGCGTCTCACTTTATCTTCTTCTATACCCTCAGATACATGTTCATATGCTTGGATAAGATCTCCCCTGAGCCGTTTCTTCTCTAGGCTGAACTGTTCCAGATTTCTCAGTTTCTCATCATGTGCCAGATGCTTCCATCTCTACATCATCTTCATGGCTCTAAAATACATTTTCAGTCAGGCATGCTAGAACTGAAGTACTAATAGAAATGTTGGCTATTTTGTCATAACCTCCAGCTTCAATTATGTCTTCCTCCAGAATAACAAATTGTTTACTATATACATAGCCCACATACTTCTCAGTATGAAGGCTGTAAAGGTTATAAGTAAATATAATATATACTGTTCTTAGGTTTCTGTATAATGTTGTCAAACCATCTGACCACATGACTGAAGATGTCAAAAAAAAGGAACCTAATTACTTTGATTCATCATATTGCTGTAGAAAGTTCTTACAAGTTGCATATCCTTCTCTGTAAATTCTTGTGCAATAACCTATGTAACATCAACCAAGGGCTGGAGCACCTCTGTTGTGAGGACAGGCTGAGAGAGTTGAGGTTGTTCAGCCTGGAGAAGAGAAGGCTCTGAGAATTATTGTGACCTTCCAGTATCTGAAGGAAGGGGGCCTACAAGAAAGCTGCGTTGGGACTTTTCACAAGAGCACATAGCACCAGGACAATTGGGAATGGCTTTGAATTGGAAGGGGGAGGGGGGAAGATTAAGATTAGGCCTTAAGAAGAAATTCTTCATTATGTGGGTGGTGAGGCAATTGCACGGATTGTCCAGGGAATTTGTGTATGCCCCCTCAGTGGAAGAGTCCAAGGACAGGTTGGATGGGGCCTTGAGAACCTGGTCTGGCAGGAGGTATCCCTGCCCATGGCAGGGGGGTTGCAACTAGATAATGTTTAACGTCCCTCCCAACACAAGTCATTCTATGATTCTCTGATCATCACTACTTCCACTCTGAATTCAGCCAATTATTTTTTGCCAAATACAGCTGTGCTTAGAGTTTGTCACTAAGTCAGCAACCATCTAGAAGCTGTTTGCTTGCTAGTCAAATCTATTTCCCATGAAACTGAAAACTACAACAGAAATATACACTTATAGCTGATAGCCAAAAGATATTCAACCACCAGCATCCTTATCTTCAACACCTGTAGCTGATTCGGACCTCTATATGTTTCTATCTATGTGCTTCACACAGTTAAAATGGTGTTGATCACAATGGTGTGATATGCACTCATTAGTAGAGGTGGAATGGCACTTTCCATCTTCCATCAGCAATTTTGCCAACTAAATATGATTAAAAAAATCCCCATGAGGCTGGTATTAAGTTAAAATAACCTAATTTGTCTTCTCACTCAAGAATCCAAAGGGAACGTGATCACGAGCTCCTTTCTACAGCTTCAAGTGTTGGGAATGTATTTTATCTGTTCCTTCTCTCATGACAGTCAGGGTAATAATTTTGTGTCTCTGTGACCTGAAGTTTTAAGAGCTATGAGCTAAAAAAAAAAAAGTCGCCCAAACTAAATCTTGCACAGCTTTTCAAGTGTTTTTGAGATGGTGGTGTTTTATAGCATGCAGTAATTCTCTTTCTATATAGGCAATGCACCATCCAACATAATAAAGCATCTGTCTTCACTTCCCTGAGGTCATTGTAGAACTTGAAAAATAAATACGTTCGTCAGCATGTAGAGATATAGATTTCATTTTTAACATTTTCTTCCAAATGGTTAGAAAACCTGGGTATCTGATATTTCTTGTTGCTATGTAAGTCAGAAAAATAATCTGTTATTACAAAACAATTTTCACAAACACAAACTACACAAAGAAGCACAAGATCAAATTGCTTTATTTTCAGGGCCCCTTTGCCTGTTTTTCTTGACTATTGAATATCTATTTCCTGATGGCCTGCCTCCATGCCATTTATGAGCTCTGCACATTAGTTTGACATGACCTTTAGTGACCAGGTGCTTTCAAACTATTTCAGCCTGAAATGGAGGTAGAAGAGTCGTGTTTATTGTCTGTACTGAGGTATCTCTCGGTGGAGTTCAGCAGATCTTTTGTGTTACTGTTTGCCTGCTTTATTGATCACTTAATCTGGGAAGGTCAGGTGGCATCCCTGAAAAGTTGTAACAAAGAAGCTAAAACATCATTGCATACTTGCATATGCAATGTGCATACTTGCGTATGCAATGTACAAGAATATATGTATTAATTGTATTATAAATATATATTATTATATATTATAAATATATAATTGTACAAGAATATATGTATTAATAAAAACTGGATATTATTTTCTTCTAGTTCCAATGGAGTTTTATTGTAAAGTAGAAATAAATTCTATGGAAGCTTGAGAAAAATGCATAGAAATTCTCTGAAGAACTCCTTTCCCATTTGTAACAAATGCTTCGAAGGATGTAGAAAGAGAAAGCAAATGTAATGGCCTATATTCTGTAAACTGTTGTGACAAAGAGGCAGCCAGCAAGACAATTGTATCAGGATGAAAGAAAGGAGTGTTGTGGAGCAAAGAAATAAATTGACAGAAGCAGTCTGTTTAAGGTGGACATTTACAAGAAATGCTTTTTTTTTGTGCTGTGGTGAAGGAAACTATGGATAAAATTCTGGAAAGGAGAGGAGAAAGCATAAAACTGAAGGGTTACTGACAGCAATAAGACTGGGACATGTATAGAAAGAATATAAGAAGAAATCAGTTCTTCATGGGTGAGGAGATAATGTACTAGATTTATGAGCACACAAAAGCAGAGAGTAAGCGTACAGACATAAGTTATTGACATGATTTTATTTCCTCGTAAGAAGCAGGTCTTGACTCTTAATAATTATTTTATTTTATTTTAACTTACCTCATTTGCCATGATAATGTGGAATAGAGTAAAATAAAATTAGAGCATGTTTGGGGAACAAACCATTTGACTATTAGCACTACTATTGACTGGGTAAAGTAAGCTGCTCTCATAAAAGCAGAGGTGGCCATAAGACACACAATTTGGAAGCCATAAAAATGTGAAAGCTAAAGCTCATCTTGACTTCAGGGTTTATGTAAATTTTTCACAGAGAGACAGAAAAGTAACTGAAATGCAAGGCAAGTGGCACTGAGAATTATCATGTATGAGAATATCTACTCTGCATTCAGATTTCTTGATAGATAGGAAAATGCGAATGAGAAAGGAGTAAACAGCTGATATATCAGACTCATTAAACTAAAACATTAAGGTTTTTTGGAATGTGAATGCCCATAAGATTGAATAAGACAAGGGATCAAAATTGAGTGTACATATTCTACATAGTAATGATTTCTTATTTTATTACTCACATTGAAAGCCCACGCCAGTGTAGTGTCAGGACTTTCTAATATTCATACTGCTAAATGCTTCCACCATACCTGATCTGTATCATAATGAGTCACTATAATTGCATGGAGAGCTAAAAAAAGGGTCTGAAATTACAGCAGGGTTGATTTACAGCCCAGTGAATCACAATGAGTAATTTCGAAACACTGCAACGTGAGTGAAAAGGTTGTCATTGGCGTGTATGCAACTGAAGAGGAGAAAAGAGCTACACATGGAGGAGATAACTGACTTCTGTTTCCTTCAGCTCCTCAGGTTCCTTTCCACAGAAGGGTCACACTACTGAATAATCCCTTCATACACCGGGGGGGCTGTGTCTACCTTGTTGTGATTAAAACAGGACTTCTCTTGGTACGTATTGGTGATGTATGCCTGGTCCTCTTCTGTCCAGACAAGAGCAATTCCATACTATTCCACACTGCAATGCACGAAAAGCAAGTGCCTCCCAGACAATAAAAGAGGGAGAATGAAATGTACATTTCATCATAGCAGTCTGTAGTTCCCAAGTAATTCCAAGTAAGTTTTTAATTTTAAAGAAATTAAATGCTTATTTTCCTTACAGTCTTAGAAATCTTATGTTAGCCTTAAAAAATTATTTTGTGAAAATACAAAAGGAAGGTCTCAAATAGCTCTACTTCCTGTTTAGTCTTCAGGGTAAGTGTCTTTACTTTGGATTGCTTTGAGAAGGCTACTTAACAAAACTAATCACCATGAGAAGGAGATGTTATACTTTTATCAGTAAAGGCACTTTATTATAAAAACTCCACACAAAACATATCTGTTTGAAAATATATATGACAGAATGTTGCCAAATTCTTACACACAGACTGCAGGAAAAAAAAAGTGAATGGCAGAAATTTCTTTACCACAGACCGCTAAAGTACAAAAGCATCTATCAGGCTAGAAATCAATTGAAAGCAATCAGCAAGATCTTAGCTGTTATTAATTCGGCAATTTATTCCTTACCACATAAGCAAAGCTAAATTGAAAAGATATTTCACCATAGTTAAGATCACATTTCAGGGGTTTTTGGGGTCCTTAGCTGGCAACTTTTGCTAATTGAAAAACTTATTTTAAACTGTAGAGAGAAAAATTAATTTCTGTACTTCCCTTCTCCTTTAGACAAATCTGCAAAACATGAAGCATTTCATTTCTTCTAAATCAGAGATTATTTTTTATTGCTGCTTCCAGAAATGAGAGGAAGTAATATAGTTGGCAGAGTTTCCAAATGTTCTGTGCCATTGTTCTTCTCCACAATCACATAAATCAGTGGTAGCTGTGAGGTAACAGGAATGGAATTACAGTGGTGACCCAATAAGGATGAAGCACACAATTTATTGAAATAAATATGTTGAATTTACCTATACAAGTTCCTTAGGACTCCAACTTTTCAATTGGAAACATCACTTCTACTTCTCCCATGTTCTTACAGCCTTCCATGTGAATCTAATGTTGGCTGGTTGAAGAGACCGGTTTAGCTGGATGTCTGCAACAGTATTGTCACTGTTCACCATCCAAGAAGATGAATATAACTTCTTTCTCATTACAGTAGCTTAATCTAAGGCTGAGAAGCTTACTATCTCTTAAAATTTTCCTGTTTTTAAAAATTAGGGGTTTTTTTTCAGAAAATGGGCACAAAACTAACTTTCTTATTGAGATTTTAAGTAATTTTGTGTTCATACTCTTATAAATGCTAGATCCCACTCTCCTGACCCAGGTGTGCTGACTGAGCTGCCATGTTATTTGACTGTGCCTCACCCTGATCACTTTCTCTAGCCTTGATACTGGCCTCACAGGCTTTTCATCCTGACTCCTTGTTGGTGATCTTGCTGGTCGCACCAGTTAAAACATGGTTCCTGGCTCACCTGCCCTTGTGGAACATCTGACCACTTCCCTGATGCTCTTCTCCACAGCCATTTAGAGACAATTTTTTAAAGTGGAATATGGAGAAGAGGAACAACTTGTGGAGCTGAAAACGTTGCATAACATTTTGACAACAAAATACATGACTCCTTCACTCTTGGCTCTTGCCCGTTGGAAAGCCTTGGCCTAGAATTTATAACTAAGGAATAATGTTGATACTAGACAGAAGTGGCTCAGGAATAGAATAAGGTGTATTTATACAAACATAGTGCAGTGCTTCAACTACATTTACTTTTGTTTTAAATTAACTTTCTCTGTGGCGATCAAAGTTTTTTCTAACCAGCGTTTTTTGTTTTGCTGAAGAAAAATCTGGAGAAAGCAATGAGTTTTAGTTAACAATTCTATAGGCACAACTAAACATAAAAATGACATAAATATTGAGAGTTACTAGTTTCCACTGCTGAAGCAGACTGAGCAGGCAAAGAATGATCTAAACCCCTTGATTCATACATTTTACTCATGTATCTAAAATTATGTTTGTGATCGTTTGGTTCACAAAAGAGCTTAAACATTGAAAAATATACAATCCTAATGAGTTAAGTGTAGCCCAATGGAGCAAGATAACACAATCTAAGGAGTTGGTTTTGCATCTATATTTTTGAAAGTGTTCAGGAAAAGCAATATAAACACTCTCAGATAAAATGCTTCAGACCTATGTGTACCTTGAATGAGGAAAGCTTTTGTTTCTTCTTTCCTTTGATAGGCAAAGCTGAGACAAAATTCCCAAATTCATAAGAGCTCTACAGTTCCCCAAAGCACATTTTGGTGAATTTTGTGAATTTGGTATGTTTTGACTGGTAGGTATAACTCAACACCCACTCATCTAATGATTAGTTTGTTAGAGCTTCAGTCAACACAGCTATTCGTTTTCTGTGAAACTGGCTCATGAATTCTGTGAGGGAATCATGTCTCTCTCCCTCACTGAGGTCTGAGTGCAGTAATTCAGAACAGGGAATCATTTCCATTTAACTATTTAGAATTTTTCTTGTTCTCTGTAAGCACTGCAGGATTCCCTATCCTAAACATTCATATACTGATGGATATCTGTTATATTACTGGAAGTCTGGCCAATGGCTACTGAAAGTGATGAAATTAATTAACTGTTAAATTCCTCATTAAGTTCACGTGGCAGGTGTTTTTCACTTCTCTGGTTTTATTTTCCTTTAGTTTTGATAAACATAGTACCTCGACCTTCTATAGCCCACTGCTAGGTATTTAAACATCGTAGTTAAATGATGTTTGTGCATTTCTGCTTTGAAATACATTCTGCAGGAGTTCTTCTAGCTGTAAAAAAGGGTGTTGCACTTCATATTGTCCCTTATTCTCTTTCTTTTGGTAATGGTTAGAAGATATTGAAACCAGGTTGTACATGGTATTTCTAAAATAAGGTGCATACATGTTGCTACATAAATTTGTTGTGTTTTCTTTTTCATGTGTTTGTAAATAGCTGTGCACCATGAAGTAGATAAATATGTTTAAAGTTATCATCCATCAGACAATTCACTCACTGTCCTTTTGGAGTGAGTGGAGGTGACAGAGTTGGTATTAGCTGCTCTCTTTTTGCTCTCTTTTCCTTTAAACTTCTTGAACTTCATCTCTTCTTCAGCCTTGCATGTCTGCTTAATCTCTCTTGCACCCTGTTATCCTCCATCGCCAATCTCCTAGTAGCATCTGTCTTGGTTTCTAAAATGCCATTGTCTTTACTTTCCATAAATTATCTTTAGAGTACTTCTCTTATCCCTAGTCATTTGCATGTTCTGATTTTTTCTCAGATAACTACCTCCCTAAATAAGGTGGCATTTATGATTAGTCATGCATGAGCTTGATTTTCTCCTTTAATTAAAGCCATTAAATTGATTGGCCAAGGAATCCACTAATTTTTGCTTGCAAACTCCGGTCATGTTGGAAAAGGCTTTTGAATAGCAGTCAGAGGGAAAATGTGTTAACTTCTGAGTATGCTGGAAGTTTAGTTGCAAGGTTAATAGATGTATCATACGCTATCACTCCTTTTAGAATTAACATTAAATTTAACCATATGTGGAAAGTTGACCAGGGAGCTGGATACAGTTTTTCCTAATGTCAAGGCCCATATGACACTTGTGTTGCAGTGAGTCTAAGGGGTTTGCCTTCTGTCTGGGGAAAGTTCCCTTTGGGTCTCTGGGTAAAAAATGAATGAAGACAGGACTGGTATGCAAACAAGACAGAGAAAAGTATGAAGAAAGGCATAAAAGCCTGTCCTAGAAGATACAAAGCGTTTGGTAATCTAGGTCTCACTAAAGACAGACATCAAAGTGCTAGAAAATGAGCCACTCACTTCTTAGTTCTCATAGAGATATGATCACTGTGTAAGTTTGAATCAAAGTGAGTAGCACTTTGTACTGCAAAGATTATAAGACTCCACAAAATGAAACCATGGTGGTGGTTGCTGGAAATTTTTCTTTGAGTTTCTTATCAGAAACTGTCATAAAACCTTTTAAAAATTACATCTACTGGGGGAAGGAAACTATTACTTCTTTACTCTTGAGGATGTTCCTAACTTTCTTTACAGCTTTGCAAGAAGAATATTTTCAAGATTTTATGGGTGACAAGCCTTTTCCATTATCTTTACCTCATTTGTAAAGCTTAGGCCTGTTTGTAAACAATTTTAAAGGTGGATGACAGATATAGGAAACATTGGTAGATTAGCTTCTTAATTTTGTTTCAAGCAATGAGGAAAAGTAAGGATTACTTTTACTTCATTACAAAGCTTTATATTTACTTCATTTACATTCAGAACCTCCTTCCACGCAATTTCTACACTTTTATTTTGAGTTTTCCACATTATATACCTAATTTTTCAGAATACTACACTGAAAAAGACAGGTGTTGTTTCAGAAAATTTCATCACCTCATTTGAGGCACCATCTTCTTAAATGTCACATGCCTTGTTGCTTCCTGTTATGGATTTCTAACACTAAGAATTACTGAAATGAAAACTGGAAGATGTGGTTGTTTTTCAGCTTGTTAGCTCTATCTCATTTCTTGTGGAGGATTTTTAATTTTCTTTCTTTTTCTACAGACTGACAGTTCTCTGCAACCAAAGCAATGCAAGAGATTCCTTACTGCTATATACATGTTTCAAGCACTTTACACAAATACAGTGAGAACTGGAGGTTTTGGAGACCTCTTACTGTCACAGAAGTTTCCTCTTCCTATAACAAGCTTTGCAATCATGTTTTACAGGTAAAAAAAACACCTCAAAGCCAAAGAAAAAAAACAAACCAAAACCCAAAACCAACCAAAAAACCAAAACAAAAACCAAAACCCAAAAAACCAAACCAAAAACCCCAAACAAACAAACAACAAAAACCAGTTTGGGATCAAAAAAGCAATTGTTTGTTCAAGGATAGCACATATACTTCCTAGCACTTTTTGTCACAACACTTGCAATCTCCTTCACTGCTTAGATGGTTCATGGCAGTCAGATCAGGAGTGGACTTGTCTTTCATGAGAGATTTATCGCCAGAAAAATACCAAGGATGCTTCTTCACCTGCACGTATTTTCTCATATGGTGATAAACAGTTCATTTCAAATGTCTAATATGTAGGCACTCTTTGGAGACTGATCTAAGACATACCAGAACACAAAAATGAATACACAGTAATGAACACCCCACTTTGTAAAAATAAACTCTTGACAGTGACAAAGGCATCAGAAAGCATAGTAAAGCACACAAAGTGTAATGGCAAACCCAGTTATGTGTAGGGTTTCTTAATGAAGGATGTTGGGCTTTCTGTTGCGCTAAATCTTAACAGAGACACAGAAAGGGCACTATATATCCTGGATTGTAGCTCATTGAAAATGCGTTTGTTGAGCATAATAATGATTCCTGCTGTGCTGTACACATGGATGACCTAAAAAAATGGCAGTTCATTACATCAGGCACATGACTAAATACCTTATTATTTTGATCAAATTTCTTCTTCCTATTCCTTTTTTCCTTTTGGATGGGGTAAGTTAGTATTTGAATAAGTATTGTCCAGAGAGATACTTCAATCAAGTAGCTCATTTATCATGGTGTAAGTTAAAAAGCTTTGCTCAGTAACATCTATATCACACTTAGAATAAATTAGCATCTCTTCTTCAAAGAGTAATCTAAATTAGAGTATTTGGCATCAGTTTTGTTTTAAAATGTTTTCTGGTTTATTACAGATATTTTCTCTTCTGACCACCGCAGCTGTGGTTAGAATCTCAGTCTCAGATGTCAGCTTCTCTGTAGATAAGAACTGCTCCTCTGAGTATTCCCTTAAACACTGTATTGAGAAAATCATTAATAGTATGCATTAAACAGACAGGTAGCCACTGACAGAGAAGACCAAGAGTTATTCAATCCCCACACATACTGTTGAAAATAAAGGGAAACCTTGGGAACTGTCACAATACTTGTATCCTCTGAGAATTATTTTCCTTTTGTGATTTATTTGACCCAGCTGAATGGATAATGTGTTGAGACATTTATGTAAAAATTGACAGCCACCCTGCTTTGAATTTGTGTCTCATCCTTCCTGTCAATAAGGTGCTGCAGGGCTGCGTGATATAATAATGATGGCAAAGAAAGAATGTCATCTCTATATGTTTAACAGCAGGATTCTGGCCTTATGTATGAGTCAATATAATGAAATATCAGAAGTATTCTTCAGACATAGAATAGGCCTCTTATATCCTTCTTTGGAAAAGCACTGGTGAAATTTTTAGTTCATTCAAAGCATCAACACATGTTTTCTACAAAATTCTTTATTCTTTCTTGTCACTGTTGTTTTTTTTTTTTTTAAATCTGCTTCCTAGGATGATAGAAAAAAACCTGTTTATTAATGTGTTCTGGTATTTTATATGCTTTATAGAGACTACAGAACCCCTGAGCTAAAAAAAGAGACTTTGATTTCTGCATTGCTTATTCCTTAAGTTCACTGTATGTGTAACCCCAAGCCATAAATATTTTATGAAACCTGGTAGCTTTGTTGAAGCAGTTTGTTATACTTCTATTTTGATTGGGTACCATTACATGAGAAAGTGACTGGGAAATTATCTTGATAAGGTTATATTTCAAAAAATTTATAGGCCCAGTATGGGAACAGTGTTCTAGATAACCGCAGGCTTGTATTGTATCTAAGGGCCACGGGCATTCTCTTGGGATGATGACTTTCCAGTCTTGGGGCTTGCTAATTCAGCTGTTGACTTATAGTCTGAGCTGACCTTTTCAAGTGTCTTTTTTACATATGGGACAGAAAAAGCAGGGACTAATATGAGTTAGTTTCCCTGGATCCAGTCAATTTGTGGCCCTTGAACTGTTTGCTTACTATGGAACACAGGAATGCATCTTTTGACTCTTACTAAAGCTTAGAAAAATCATTGTTCTGATTTTGATGCAGTCAAAATGGGGGAAGGAAGCATTAAAAATCAGTACTTTCATTTCATTTCATTTAACACTTGACTTGTCTGACAAGATCATTACACTTTCTGTTTTCATTTCTCCCTGAGACTATTGAATACTGAACTGTCAATATAAAGCTGGAGGGGTGTCATATTTATTCTTTTACTGCATCATTTATTGACAGTGAAATCCATTTCTGGGAGAAAAAAATACTTTCAGTGTGATATGAATGAAATTGTATTTAACAGTCAAAATCTTTCCAAAGAATGGGTATTAACTTCTCATTACAGTTCCGTGAATATGGGAGGAAATGCTAACCTTTTAATATCTTGCCAATTCTATGAATTTTAATAGCATATTATTATGTCAATCATTTCCTATCTTGGATCTGACTAGCAGTTGGACACCATTATTATAATGATTTCTTATAAATGCTAAACTGAAAGTGGGAGTACTTAAGAGATGAATAGAATGCATGAGGCTTAAGAATAACTGTTTTTCAAAGAGTTGCTTTCTTTTCAATTTTTAGATTATAGTTTAGCATCCCGAAGGCATTTCTTGACCTAGACATGAATCACCAGCATATCACTACATCACTTGTTCCCCCTTCATCATTTGAAAAAGAGAAAATCTGTTCAGCCAATAGTAATACCTAAAAATGTTTAGATTTTGTCCTAAAAAATTGTGTGTAGCCATCCATAATGCCTAGAAGAGTTCATTATTTAAAACCTGGGTAAGTTAGTTAGACTGACCTATGTGTGTCTTCTCTTATGACTCAGTACATAGAAAATAATTGTGTGATGTTTTTTCTAAATACAGGCAGAAAACTCTTGTGGGTTTTTTTCCCCCTTTTTCTTGTGGGGTTGTTTGTGTTTTGGGTTTGTTTTGGTTTTTTTCCCCTTAAGCAATCGCTTTTTTGAAAAAGCAGGAAAAGCCTCAGGTAGTATCATAGTACAGTCATATCATTGACTGCAGTTATGGTGAAGTCTGTAATCATTGCCAAACACATAATTGAACCAAACTGAATGTAGTAACATTTCTATTGGTTTCTTTTCCTTTTGGTCAGACCTTGTGAAATCTACAGTCTGTCATTTTCCCTCTTCTCCTCTGTGGATATTCAATATCAAAACATTTCAAACTTCTGCATGGCTTCAACTGTAAATAATGCTTTGCACCTTACTTTGCAGCATTGCCTGGCATTATGTTTGCTGTCTTTTACCCTCATAGGCTAAGTGAGACTGATACAGTGCAGACTCTACCTGTTACCTCCTTGGCTCACTGTGCAGAGCTCTGTAATGTAAACTGAACAGTCTAAATCCTATCAGTGAACAAAGATGAGAGGGAACTAGAGTAATGCAATTCAGAAACACTTTTCTCATTTTCTTTAGCAATTTTGAATGCCATATTTATCATTTGAGATGTACAAAATATCAGAATTAAACTTGCTTGAGTAACCTTACTGACAGCCCTTTGTTTTTTTCTTCCCAGACTGCTTACTCTCAGGGGTTTTGTCTCTCTCAGTACTGGAGTAGTTGGTTCTCATCCTATGTAAGTACGGACCTTATGTATAACAGAATCACAGAATGCTTGACTTAGGAAGGGATCTCTGGATGTCGTCTGGCCCAAACCCCATACTCAAGAAAGAACACGTAGAACAGGCCCAAACATATGTCCAGATGTTTTTTTACTATCTCCAAAGAGGGAGACTCCACAATCTCTTTGGGCAACCTATGGTGATGCTTGGTCGCTCTCACAGTGAAAGTGTTTTCTGAAGTTGAGATGGAGCCATCTGTGTTTCAGTTTGTGTCCATTGTCTCATGTAATGTCTCTACACACCAGTGAAAAGAACTATGCTCCATCTCCTTGACACCTTTCCTCAGGTGTTTATGTACATTCTTAAGGTCTCATCTTTTCTCTTTAGTCTTCTCATCTGTTGCCTAAACAGTGCCAATTCTCACAGATTTTCCTCATAGGAGAGATGATCCAGTTCCTTCATCATCCTTGTGGCCCTTTTCTGGACTCTAATATGTCTATGCCTCTCTTAGGTACTGAGGAACCCAGAACTGGACACAGTATTCAGGTATTGCCTCACCAGTGCTGAACCTGCTGGCAATAGTTTGGCTAATGCAGCCCAGGATACTGTTAGCTTTCTTTATGGCAAGGGCTCCTTGTTGGCCCATGTTCAGTCTAGTGTCTACCAGAATACCCAAGTCATTTTCTGCAAAGCTGCTTTCCAGCTGAGTGTATGTCTGCATTTATTTGTGCCTAGGGTTGTTCCTCCCCAGGTGCAGGACTTTGCACTTGCCTTTGTTGAGCTTTCTTAGATTCTTGTTGGCCCATTCCTCCAGCCTGTTGAGGTTTCTCTGGATGGCATTACAATCTTTATTCGATATAAACCACTCCTCCCAGTTTTGTGTCATCAGTATCAGAACTTCCTGAAGGTACACTACTCCATCATCCAGGTCATTTACGAAAAGTCTGAATAGGACAAGTACTGATTGGAAGCTGTCTGGCCTACAGTTCTCTGGGTTCTTTTTTAGAAGATAAAAATAGCTTTTGCTTTTCTCAATATTTTCTGGATGTCTAGACACCATTTACTTTTTTTCCCCCACCATGAATTCAACCCTCAGAGACTCAGGTAAGACATTCAGAAAAGAAATTTAACAGCCATATTGTGAATGCAGTGTCATTTTGCAAGATTAAATGAAAAAATTAAATTTTTGAATTTGTTAGTGGTTTCTGTATAATGATCTTGTGACGAAGGCACATGAAACCATCAATATGAGGGACTGTCTACTTAGCATAAGCACCTGTTGTGGTGGTGGTATAGCACTTTAACAACAGAGAAAAATAACTACCTCAAAAGCATCTGCAGTTGAAACAAAGCAAATACTGAACTTTTGTAGAAAGCTTTTCTGAGTTGTCTGAGATATAGAATATGCCAATTCATTCCCTCCATTGTGTCCATACAAAAAAATCCCTCAGCTGTCTCATCCTGTTATATGCTACACAGCCCTGCAACCATCTTTGTAGCCTTTGCCTGTACTCATTCCAGTCAGTCAATGTCTGTGTGATTTCAAAACTGGACACAGAAAGGCAGATGTGGTGTTGCGAGTGTTGATTAGAGTGGAACTGTGGTTTTATGTTGCCTTTGACTCTTCTGTGTATACTTTACACAGCTATGTGTATGTGTACAATATACAAACACATATGCATATGAGAATACTTTATTAGTCTTTCAACTCAAAAGATTGATTTTAGGTAATTTTTCAAGAGGACATTTACATTAGGGTTCAGATCGTGTCTTTGTTGACATCACAAACTTATTGGAGCTGTTAAGAAAAAGCACAGGATAATATTGATAAGGATAAAGAAATGGATTTATGAAGGGATTATAGGCAGTCTGTAACTGAGTTGCAGTATAGAATTTACAGCCATTAAAAGCATATTAAGAACTATGTACCTGATACAAAAAGGTGCCCTAACAACTGCATCAGTATTTGAATCTGTTTACAAAAATAAATAGATTCAAGTAATTAGATATATCACAATGGGGATTGATACTAAGTATAAATGTTTTAAAAATCTCTAATTTAGAAAGGAAAAGAGAAAGTTTGAATAGTGAATAACTTTTAATGGAAGAGATTGCCCTTCTGTAAATGACTGCACAATTTTACTGAAAATTTAAAAAGGAACTTTTTTGTGGATTTTATTTGTCTTAATGGGATTTAGATGCCTCATTTCTTTATTGATAGAAAATGAAAAGCATTTTGAAGCATTAAAACTGTACTCTTATGGCATTTATTAACTTAACTGGAAGAAGAAAAGTAGATTACAATGCCATATCAGGATTTTAGTGGTTTTTTATCTTTTAATCTCTTCTCACATTTATATGTTACTAATTACTGAGAACATGCTGCTTTTACTGGAAGCTCTCAAGGCAAGCTAATTACATGGCCTTAATGAAGTGATTTGTTAGGCAGAATTTAAACTTTTCCTATTTTTATTAAGTGGTTTTATAATGTCGTGAGAAGGAGGAAGTGGGTAAATATGAAATAGCAAGGAACTTTAAAGCTTGATTTTGCCTTCAAATTAAAAAACAGGACTATAAGATACTTCACTGATATTTTTCTTCCTGAAGAGGATAGGATATTGACAGTATTCTAATGATCTGTTTTCACATTTTAACTTAGTAATTTCTAATCTCTCTAAATGGGAGGATTTACAGAAATGCAGAGAAGTAAGAAAAACGAGTTTTAAGTCATATGACATCTTTAAGAGTGATCTGTCTTGGGAGTCTTTAAGAAATAACCTATTAATCTGAACTTAATTTCTATTAGGCACTGGACAAAGATACTGTATAAAATTGTCTTATCATTGCTGTAAACAACTTTCTCAAACACAGTTCTACAACTAACAAGGTTTAAAATGAGATTGCGTTATTTAGAAGTGGATGATACTATCTAGCTACAACTTCCATATAGCAGCATACATACTTGTAATGCCTTTACCAACACATAAATTATTTAACTTACATATTTTCAATATAGACTTGTCTCAAATTATTGCACACTATATTGATGGTCCAATATTAAATTCGTACTTTATGAAATTCAGATGAAATTTGCTGTTAATTCTTTGTATGCATTAACACCATTAAAATGATCTATAATAAAGACACAGGTGTTTCTTCGAGAGGATTAGATCTCTTCTTGCCTAATATTTTTTAATGCTTGAGATATTCAGACAGTGGTATACAACTTTTTTTCAATATATATATTTTAAAAAGCCTCACAAATATTTATGTAATGATATTTATCCTTGCCATAAGAACATAAGCAAAAATCACAATTAATATGTCTTTACCAGTTCTTCATTGGAACTAGATAGAAAAGCAAATAAGTATTCTTCAATTATAGTGGTTTTATAATAGGTGACACATAATGCCTCACATACCTATTGGTATCTCACATACCTATTGGATCTCAAATTTCTTTCTTTCTTCTTTCAAATTTCTTATATTACTCAGGATTTCATTCCTATAAAGACAGTCTATAAACAACTTGTTTGATGGGAAAAAAAATCTGTAAAGATTGCTTTGATGTTTTAATAAGTTCGCATTATTTATTTCGCTTCATTCTTTTCCTGCTTTTATACGTCATATTCTTTCTTTTCCAAAGTAAAAATGTGCTGCTTTGATGACCTATTTGTTGTTAAAATGTAGACATTTCATCACCCAGATAAAGACCTATAAAGATGAGCTATAAGTAGTAATAGTATTTACAAGGTATTGATCATAATTTATCCGGCTGTAAGAGAGTCATGAAAATGTTGTAACAATCCAGTAGTTTTTGTATCCAACATCACACTTACCTGATAAACCAATATTTTGTTGAACAATATCATCTAAACTCAGTGAGTGCCCATGAAAACAGAAGCAGCTTTAGGAAAGAAAGGGAGAAGGAGAAGTTATGAGGAAAACTGGCACTGAATAATGGGCTGCAGACAATGATGCTTTGGAAGATTATAGGTAATTGACATGTTCCCTACAGAAATCTCAAAGGAAGTTCTAGCTAAACTCAATCTATGGAAGCAGGTGGTCCCACCCCTTCATTATACTTACAGACAAAAAACCCATAGTCCTCTTTTTTTGGGGTTGGGGGAGGTAGGGGAGGAGGGGGACATTCTTCCTAATTTTTGAGGAAGTTTATCTTCACACCTGTAGCATTGGTCAGGTTTTAGAGACATTCTATCGAAATGGTGCTAAACTTCATCATGAAATATGCTAATGATTACTTCTTGGTACTGAACAGAAAATCCTGATGCTTTGCCACTATAAATCTTTGCAAACCCTCTTTTTTTTAGTGTGTAATATTTGAGTCTTTCTATCTTTTTGATTTAATTCTCTGAATGCAGTGATTATTAGTTTGCATAATTGTGGTAGTTGGATACCTAACCTTAAGTATCTCATGTCAAATGGGACCAATCGAGTCCAGCATCATCCTGCTCTACAGAAAAAACTCTTACTGTAACTTCTTATTTTCCCCTAGCTCAGAGGATGCATTGATCTAATAATAAAGATAAAATAAACTTTATATTTTAAATAAAAAATTAGAATTCTAATTTCATAATTTGCATTCCCATGGGAAAACAGTAGTGAACATTAATATTCCCCATCTATCACATGAAGTAATTATCCTTTTGACTTTCAGTAAGTGGTTTTTTTTCCACTATGGGGTTGCTGGATTTTTTTCATGCCATGATCTTTTCCCACTATGAGGTTTTTTTTTTCCATATGAGTTTTTTTTCTACTATGTGTTTTTTCCCATTATCCAGTTTTCATGACTGGCCACAGGGTGGGTGTCCATAGAAGTAGACCTACTACTGCACTGCAGCTCTGCTCTACTCCTATCACAAAATGAATCAATTTTACTGCAATTGTATATATTCAACAGTGTTTTGTCCCTTCCCTGATACATATGTTTAGTAATAGATAGTAAAGATATGCACTTTTACTGTCTTTAGCTGTCAAATTCCTACAACGTGCTGTGGGTGTAAACGAACTTGGACAGGAATACAAAATAATTCCTTATCTAAGTAGCATGCAAACAGTGCCACAAGGTTGGGAACAAGTAATTCTGGGGAGGCTGAGATTGCATTGTAGTGGGAGCATTTTTGATCCTGTCTTTTTCTCATGTGAACACACACACAGGAGGCATAGGTAAGAGGCATGAGTGATGTTTGGGAGTCAAAGGCTTTTGATACTTCTGACAGTTTTCTGTTAATCTTAAACAGTTTTATGTCACTTTCTCAGCCACTTTTTCTCCCATTTACTGTTTGAATCTGTAATTCCTTTGAAATATTGTCTGTTCATTGTATTCTCCTCAAAGTAACTAAAACACTGCGAATTCAGTGGTGACTGAAGTCTAGGGAGTTTTCTGGTTTATTTGTCTTATCCTGGCACTAGGGAGGCAGCAGATGTCCCTGCAGGTTGGGTCCAGTCAGTATACCAGACTCTCTGTTCCCCTCAGAGGGGATTCATCTGTGACAACTAACCTCATTTTTTCCTTTACATGGATCATGGTGATGAAGAGGTTGACTGCCTAGATGACCCACCATCTCAGAAGGACCTATGATGGCATCATCAACTTTAAGCCCAGAATACATCAGAATTCAGTCCAGCAAATAATCATTGTTGAATGTTGGATTGAGAATAAAGCAAATGAACAATTCCTAGTGACCTATCCTCTCTCCAAATTTAAATGTAAAATAAAAATTATTGATTTGTTACTCTAATTTATCATTGTACGGTGCTTATAACACAAATGTCTGTCACTGCTCTAATTAGTTTCTCCAATTCCCCGGTGACACTAGTGATGTCTGAATGTCCTTTTATATCTCAGCAACAAAACCCTTGTATGTTAGTGCATACTCTGGCAGAAAGGCTGTTCTTCCTGCAACATTTTTTCAATGTGCAGAACAAGAGGGCACCTATTGTGGTGTAACCCCAGCTGGCAAGTAAACATCACACAGCTGCTCATTCACTCTCCCCACAGTAGGGTGGGGAAAAAGAATCAAGAGGGTAGTCATGAGAAAACTCCTGTATTAAGATATAAGAAGTTTAATAATTGAAGTAAAATAACAATGAAAATAATAAAGAAAATAATCACGGAATCATAGAACGATTTAAATTGGAAGGGACCTTAAAAATCGTCTAGTTCCAAACCCCTGCCATAGGCAGGGACACCTCCCACTAGACCAGGTTTCCCAAGGCCCCATCCAACCTCTTCCAGGGGCAGGGCATCCACAGCTTCCCTGGCAACCTGTGCCAGTGCCTCACCACCCCCATGAACAATTTCTTCCTAATGTCTAATCTAAATCTTCCCTCTTCCCATTAAAAGCCATTCCCCCTTGTCCTGGTACTATGTGCCTTTGTGGAGGATCCTCCCCAGCTTTCTTGTATGCTCCCTTCCTTCAGGTCCTGGAAAGTCACTATAAGTTCTCCCTGGAGCCTTCTCTTTTCCAGGCTGAATAAGCCCAACTCTCAGCTTGTCCTCACAGCAGAGGTGCTCCAGTCCTCTGGCCATCTTCATGGCCCATGTTTCCATATCCTTCTTATGTTAGGGATTCCAGAACTGGACACAGTTTTAATAATTATTGTAATAATGATGATGATAACAATAAAAATGATGCTACTACTAATAAGGTTAATTAAAAAAAAAACAGGTAATGAAAAGGAAAATAACAAAGGGAGTGACATAAAATAAAAAAAAAATCCAGTGATGGAAATAAAACATTGTTCATCACCAGAAAATTCACACCTAGCCAGTCCCTGAGCAGTTGTCCCTGCATCAATCTTGTCCCTAGTTCTGTTGCTGAACATGATGTTATATTGTAGGTAGTATCCTACTGGTCAATTGGAGTCAACTGTCCTGGCTGTGTCCCTTCCCAATGTCTTGTGCATCCCCAACCAGCACAAATCCAAAACATAACTCCATACTAAGAGCTATAGGGAGAATTAAATCTACTACGGCCAAAACCAGCACAGCATTCAAGTACTACTGTTAAATCTGTGAGGAAATATTCTTTTAAGACTAATAAACTGTGCCAAATGTCTCATCACAGGACAGCATCAGTATCCTCTGTGCTGTACTGCTTCTACATGATAATCTTCATTTGGTAGCTCTCTGGTGGCCTTTTGTAGTGAGAGCTGATCTGTGTACCACTTTTTACTCATTTTCTCTAAGAGGTGAAATGTAGTTATTGTGTTAGATGGAATACACTCAGACAGAAGTTTCCAAGCAGTATGGCTCACAAGAACAGGTAGGAATCACTGCCCAGACCATGTTGTCTGTGCCATGGTTGTCCAAAGCGTGCCTGAATTAAACTTCAGACACGGTACCAATATAATGGCAATTCCTCACTGTGATGAGGATGCTGGCTGAGGAAGAACTACAAGATTGAACTATGAATTACAAGATACGGAAGTAGACAGTAGTAAGAGGGATGGAGCTCATGTATACGAGGAGAGGTGCTGTTGTTTAAACTGCAAAAGAAAAGGTAAGGGTGGCCCTCATAGCTGCATTCAGTAACCTGTTAATAAGACAATGAAGACAGAACAGATGCAACTGGCAAGAGTACAAGCGGCACTGGCCACAAATGTTGTAGCAAGAGAAATTCTGGTCATATAAAAGATGAAAAAATTTTGCAAATGAAGTTATGGCACCAGAGTCCCAGAAGAGAACTGGAGCCTTTCTTTTGGGGAAGCTTCAAAACCTGAGGAGAGCCTGAGAATATTGATGCCATTTTGATCATGCTTTCAGGAGGAACTGGGGTTAAAAATGTTCAAATGTAATTTCCAATGTAAATTATTCTACAATTCTGTGTCATACTTAGAGGCTGTAAAACATTATTATCCCTTATTGGTTTTTGAGTAGAAGTGGTATCACAAACTTCAGGCTACTTGGGAAACATGAAGTCTCCACGGAGTTAAAAAAAAGGCAAAAAGCAAAGTAGATGGTCTTTGCACTTATGTAAGATTCTGAACTCGCTGCTTTTTCTCGTAGGAGCAGGGAAAAGAGAGATTCCAGCAATGAGATTTCATGTTTAATTTTAAGGAGTGTTTTGTTTCAAGTTCATTAGAATGAATTAAAAAATACAGTGGAAAGCAAAGTTTTCTAAGGAACTTCATTTTTGTGGAAACCCTGTTGCTGGCTAGTCTTTTTTTCCAGTTAGGCCCTTTCTTTTTCATTATAGATAGTCATTTGTAGTGCTAAGCAATGGCAGCCAATACAGGAAGGGCTGCTGATATCGCCTGCTTTGGACAAAATGTAAACAGTGTGTGTTAAGGTTTAACAGTTTGGAGAAAATTACTCTCAGAGCAATACCTGAGCCCTTTCATCAAGACCAGTTCACTGTTGGTCCAGCAGCACAAGATATTTCTTTAAATGAGTAGTACTATCTAAAAAATATTGTTCTCTCTAATATATAACAGCCTAGATATTTACCTGAGAGATGCTGTTGCCCTCATGCAAATTACATGGGGAAAGGCTTTCTGACACTTGTGATCTGAATATGGAACAGAAAGTGAATAATGTTCAATCAGCTCTCTCCATGGTGGCATCTGGGACCAAAGCAACCTTGCCTAGGGTCTTCCCAAGTGCAACGATAGTCATTCACACTAATTGCAGGACAACTAAGGAAAAGATTTGGCAAAAGCCTTCTTTGGCACCTTCCCAAATTCTGATATGGCCAAAGGGTCTACTGGAAAAGAGCTTAGGAAGTTAGCCGAGGCAAATGAGTTTGGGAGACTGGTAAAAACTGAGATAGTGAATAAATAAATATAGTGTTTCTGACATGTTCCTATGATGCATACAGAGAATGAAAATACGAAATCTGTCAGAGCTGAAGGCTTAGCAGACATTCCAAACTACCCTGCTTAGCCCTAAAATGAGGACAACTAGCCCTAAATATCATCTGGTTTTACTTTTCTACATCACTTACAATTCAGTGGTGTTGAACCTCTGTTCATAGCATATCTATCCCAAATTCCCCTCTCACAAGAAAAACTCCCCAAGTTAGTTCTGTAGTACCCCTTATACTATACCCAGATTATTGTACATACACTTTTAGCACAAGCACTAGATTTTGGTTCTAAGAAGACATAAACTCAACATCTTCTATCTGGAGATGGACCGAATGTGGCTTTGAAATAGTTTTTCTTTCAAAATAGCAAGAGAAAATTAAAGAATTGATATTGAAAATAAAACAAATAACAATAGCTGAGAGGCTTGCTTAGGCTCTGAATTTGAAAACATTGGAAGCCTGTTCCAATTGAAATGCTAATCTCTTTTGTACCTCAAAAGCAGAGACCGCACAATTCCAGAATTTTGATCCACACAGCAGAGTTGATTCTGAAGATTAAACAGTGATTGAGGATCGACACTGCTTCTTTTTGTGAAACGTGAAGTGTTTGACAGTGAAGTTGTCCATTACCCATCCTGCTGGTAATTTTTTTCTCTTCCTGAATGAAAATGTTGGCTTTCTTTTACTTTTTATTTTAAAATATTTCAAATGTTTTAAAGGAACTAGAATTTTAAAATAACATTTTCCTCCTTGCTGAAAAGAACATTTTGCTTAGTTCTTCCTAGAAGGAACTATGAGTGCTAAATTTTTTTCACTTATAAACTGAACAACATAATAGATCCCTCTGCTACTAACTTCTGGGCTTCATTAATCTCTGTCATGTACGCTCCTGCCAGATATATGATTCTCATTCAGCAGTATTGTGTTAGTTTCTTTTTGCAACAAGTCATTTTTTTCTACTGTCTTGGGATATGGCATCTACTTCACATATAATTTCAGTAAATTCCTTCAAATTGGTCAACTCCTGCCTTTATATTAGTAGAAAATGAATAGTATTGCTTTATAAAGTGGATTTTCAAGATTTAATAGTGTTTGGAGCCAAAGCTATTACAGGCCTTTTCAATAATATTGTTCAATAACCATAAATCCATGCCGAAACAATTTTATTTGTTTAGAACATAGAGATACAATTATTATTCAGGATCAAGTTCCCAACAGGCCTTGCTTATATGCTAGATCTTTTAGTCTGTGATCAGAAAAATAGAATAAAATTTGGCACTGATTCATGTTTTGTAGTCATTAATGGTGCATGGAAATATTCTGTGCTACAGGGTTCTGAGAACTCTCTTTAAATCCATGCACATGGAGGATATTCATTACCATACACTGCTGTTTAACAATTTATGTGGATGAAGATGAAATTTTGTTCTTGAGGAATTTTTGTGTTGTTCTTTGGAGGAGTATTTCTCAATGTTGGAGCAAAGGTCTTTCAAGGTAGACCACTTGTATTTCTTGTCATCTGGAATTTATTAATATTATTATTATTAATGTTAAAAGCTGTAAATGTTTAAAGATGCAGAAAATACCTGGAATTCCAGAATACCTAGATATTTCCTGTTTCTGTGGGAGTTAAGTCCATATATACTTCAGGAGATGCATTTCATACTTTAAAAGGACTCTGTCATAAAATACAGTGAATAATCTTGAGTTCTTTACCCATATGTATCCCAGAAAAAATCCCCGATATCTCACTGTCATGATCACATTTTCTCTCCTTTTCTTTCCTGTCCCATCTGTTCTGAAATCATAAAATGATACAAAGTTTGGAGTTGGAAGGGACCTTTAGAGATCATATAGTCCAACCCCACTGCCATGGGCAGGGATACCATTCACTAGATCAGGTTGCTCAAAGCCCCATCAGACTTGGTCTTGAACATTGCAAACATTGGGGCATTCACAGCTCCTCTCGGCAACAGGCTTCAGTATGGCACTGGAGCAGAGGGGCAGTATCACCTCTGTCAACTTGCTAGCAAGGTTGCTTTTGATGCAGTGCAGGATACCATTTGCTTTCTGGGCTGCATGCACACATTGCTGACCCTTGTCCATTTTTTCATTCATCAATATCCCCTAATTCTCTCTTCAGAGCAGCACTCAATCCATTCATCACCCGTATAATTTAGTTATGTTCAGGAAGATGCCTTAATAAAAGAGGACTCATTTCACAAAATGAAAAAAAAGTTGTAAGTCTAATGAAAGGAGGCTAGGCCAACTGGTGGCACCTAAAATAAAAGGGGTAGATATTCACTGTTGACCAGTTGAATGGTCTGTAGGTTTTGGGTGCAAAATGTAACATTTGGGGAAGGAGAGAATGACATGGAAATTCTGGGTTTTTTTCAGCATCAGACAAATAGCAGTAGAAGAAAATGTAATAAAAGTGAAAGACACATATCTTGTTCAGGATTTTTCTGTCTGGTGGAAGATGGTGTGAATTCTGCAGGCCGTGCTCACCTTTCACTGGAAGAATGATATATAACAGGTGACAACGCTAAGCTTCAATGGTAAATGAGAAATGCTAGGACGGCCTAACAAGGACGAACTGCTGGTACAACAATGCATTGTGCAGAACAACAAAGATGAGAAAAGCTGGCACTACCTAGTAAGTGGCAACTTAATTCCGACCTTGCTGCCTACCAGGAAAGACAATGGATCACAAGGTTGTAAGTCACTGTCACTGAAGGGCAGCAGAAGAAAACTTGACCTCCAAAAAGCCTCACTGCAAAACTGGAGATAGGGGCTGTGAAATCTTTGTACTCTAGGTGGTGTGTTTTAGTATCTATCTGCCACGCTGTGGGGTTGTTTCTCCTTCAGATTAATTGGCTTGAAATACAGTGCTTTGTTGGTGTTTGTAAGTGGAGAAGAAAAGTCAGAGTAATACCAATTTTTTTTTAAATTTTATTTTAATTTTCACATTTCTGGATAAACATTCAAAATTATGTCTCAGTTATGACCCAGCACCTGTATTCCAAATCCTGGCAGAAATCAACACAAATAAAGAACTATTTGTTAAAAGGGAATGGTAGGAAATTTCCTAAAACTGTGTGGAAAGAGAGTATTTCTCAAATCAAAAGCTTCTTAAAGCAACTAAATAACAGGAAAGGTATTGTGTGACCTGCTGAAGGTTTGCAGTGGGCCAATGCAGACAACAGATAGGTTGAGGTCTGTTAGGTATAGCGTGCTCCGAGCCCATTCCCAGGTGATGTTTGCAAAGTGGTCCGTTCGTATGACAGAAGCTCAAAAGCAGTTGTGCCTTATTTTACAGTTGGGAAGTGATGGAGGAAGATCAGAAAGTTTTCTGAATTTGCTGCTTGCCAAAAATAACAAAACTAAAGCACTTTCAACAGAATAGACATAATCTGAAGATTACGTTAGAGCTCAGGGAAGAGTTTCAGAGAGGGAAGAACGGACTAGTGTGTTTGGGGATCCACTCTTTATTTTGTTTTCAGTGTCTAAAAGAATAAATAATTGTCTTCATTTCTAAATGAATTCCTGAAAGGCTGACCCAAACACACTCTAAGCATTTTCTCTCTCTCTTTATCTCCTTAAAATTTCTTCCCCCTCCCCCTGCTTCAACCTCTAAACTGGAAAGCAGAGGGAAGGAGGGACTTGCTCATTCATCTCGGTTGAAAATAGGCAATTTGTCATTGGAAAGTAAACCAGTTAATCAGATGGAATCTTTATTATAAGTCAAATACTCAGTTCTAAACCTAAAAGGATGTTGTGGAGAGAAGGGTGCTGGCCTCTTCTCCCAAGTGACAGGGGACAGGACAAGAGGAAATGGCCTCAAGTTCTGCCAGGTGAGGTTTAGGCTGAACATTAGGAAAAAATTTTTCGCAGAAGGGGTCATTGGGCACTGGCACAGGCTGCCCAGAGAGGTGGTTGAGTCACCCTCCCTGGAGGTGTTTTAGGCACGGGTGGATGAGGAGCTGAGGGGCATGGTTTAGTGATTGCTAGGAATGGTTGGACTCGATGATCCAGTGGGTCTCTTCCAACCTGGTGATTCTATGATTCTATGATTCTGAAAAACCCTCACCTGCACAAATCTGCACAATTTTTTTTGAGATGCAGCAGAATTATCAGCCCTGGACTAAGACAACTTGCTATTAAGACTGAGTCATTTCTACTGATGGAAAAATCCTCTATTTGCTGTGATTGATACCTTCATAGTGTCATTCGCATTGCCAAGGGAAATTAAAGGGAGATGTTTCCAAGGTGAGGCGGTAGTTCAAATTCTATCCAGTGTTGCCTGGGCTTGAACAGCTCCCTCCCTCTTTCCTTAGTTATAAAAGCTTTGTGATATTCCTTAGCACGTCTTACACTACAGTAGTCCAACCATATTTGATGTGTTCAGCCAGACAGGATGGCAGTACTTCTTCTGAGGCAATAATGGGACATTTCCAGGGAGATTTTCACCGAGTTCTGTTGTCACTCTGCTTCACTTGAAATGTTTTGTTTCCAGCGCTGTTACTGGAAAGGCTGCCAGCCCATCTGTTGACAATGTTCTAGTCCACAGGAATTTCTCCTTTCCATGGATGACAGAGCTCTTCCATGTGTAATTGCATACATAAACCTTAATGTCCATAGTCCATACTCGGGTGCTTTGGCATTTATTCTTCCAGACAGGATGATGTTATCGAGTTACATTGAAATCTCAGGAATGTGTCAGCCTCTGTAGTTTTGACTCAGACTATGAAAAGCAAGAGCTATCTCTCAGATAGTGAATGGGAAGAGAATGAAAGACACAGCTGTAAAGGTGGTAAGTCTACCAAGTGTTTTGCATTTGCAGTTGATGAGGGTGGCTTCAGTCCCAGTCCAACTCTACCTGTAGACCACACAACTTTGTCATTTGTTAGGGACAGCTGCTGTTCTTACAGTCTCTAGCATGCTACACCTTATTAAACGTAAATTAAGAGTTCTGGAGCCTAAGATATTACTTCCTTTTAATGTGGGGACATAGAAACAATGGTAAAATGAATTTCAATGCACTCTTCCCTAAAACAAGCTTTCTGAGGTTTTTAGGCTTCTGTCCACCAGAGATCTGTAATTAGGAATAAAGTTTCTCTTACCACTGCCCCAAGTTCTCTTGCAGAGTTTCTTTGTGTCATTTTCAGTTATTTGTCACTGTTGAGTATAATGAAAAGAATATTAATGTAGAAAAATGGGAATCTGCACATGAAGCAAAATTTGCTATTTGATCTAATTGTAGGACAGATAAAATAGGATTTATTTGTATAAAATATGTTCAGTTTCTTGATGTTTTCTTGCAGAAGATTTTTTTAATTCTTCTCACTACTATTCACCTTCCTTTCTGAAAGTGACTATAGGAAATTGAGTCACAGGTGGTGTTTGCACATATGTTTCAATGTGTATGAAGCGTTTGTCTTCATTTTTGCCAAAAAGCACAAGCCGCTTACAATCGTACACCAACTCAGGCAAAAGAGAGAATGTTAGCTCTACTCTGCAGAAATGAATGTATTTTCTTCACTTCAAGTGTAAAAGGTATAAGCTAAGACAGAACATATTGTCCTGACTGTGGAGCATTATTGATAGAGGAGAAGAATCCATGGATACATCTTCTCGGGGAATAAATTAGACTCCTACACATCCTGATTTGAATTAATACTGGTGGTAGGAAATGTTAAAACAATCCACGTATCTTCTCCTGATACACCCCTTTCCTCTCCTTCATGCTTCATTTTCTGCTTCTTCTTGAGAATCTGGAAGTGGTTCATGATCTATTTCCCTGGGGTGGGGGTTAGGTGTAACTTAATATGACTTCTTTGATGGTTAATAAAAAACAGATTACATGTTAAAATGAATCTACTAGCAAAACAATGGCTGAATTGAATTTGAACATAGGGCATCTAAATGCACTGGGAAATTAAGCATGTCTGCTGTTGACCCATGTAAATACACCAATGATTCCTGAAAAAAAGTTATGATTTTTCATTTTTGACTGTAAACAGAGGAAGAAATATAGCCAAACATCTAAGTGCATATGTCATTAAAGAATTTCAGAATAACCTTTTCAGCTCTTTTTCCTACTTAGGCAGCTCATTACAGCATTCCCTTTGTTTCTTCCATGGCAAAATGAGTGGGAAGAACAAGCCTCATTTGCTAGTACTTGTCCCTTGAAATGAAAAGCAGATCGATTAAGATGATGCTTGCAGACACCCTTCCTCAGTTATCAGAACAAAGACTTTTGAGACTGTTACCCTGCTATGCAGATTCCCACAGCCATAAATCCTGAAAGAAAGGCACTCCTGAGATAAATGAGTGTATCTAGGAAGTGACCATAGATAGGGACACACTGTATAGTTCTGAGAAATACAAAAATTTTTGTTTGCTCCTCTTTATTTTTACTTTTGTGATCTCAGTTCACCAGCAGCATTGCAAATGGAGAACGTGCAACCTGCTAATACTGCATGAGCTGGACTCCTAAACCTTGCTGAGAAATCTTCTTCTGCAAGCCTGATTCTGTACACACGATCTCCTTTATTCATCTGGGTAACTAGATTTGACTCCAAAAGATGTCCTGTGGGAATAAGTCTGGTTTCTCTTAGCTCAGATTTAATTAAGTCTTTAGTCCAACCTCCTGCTCAATACAGGGTCAACTGTGATATGCCATCAAGTTGCCCAGGGCTTTATCCCACTGGGTCTTGAAAACTCCAAGGATGAAGAGTGAACAGCCTCTCTGAGGCAATTGCACAGAAACATGAATTTAGGATCTGGTTAGTTAAAGAAAAGGTCTGACCAGCTGAATGTAAGTCTTCTGCCTAACTGTAGCCAAATGTGAATGCTGATTTATGAATGACAGACTGTGAAAATTGCTTCTGTTAGACTAAGAGTTCAGGCTGATTTTAAAGACAGGCAGTTAGATTTTTTTTAAAAAAATCTTTCATTTGACTGCTTACAATTGAACATCCAACAGATGCCAGACCAGCTTTGCACTTTGCCTGTAGTGTGATTCATGTCAAATAGGATCCTTGGAGTTGGTATGAAAAAATAACTGGCACTAGCCATTTTGCTTTCAAAGGTTCAATGACAGATCAGGTTAAGTGTGTGCAACAAATTTCGACATTTTACTCAGATAAAATGCCAGTCATTTAAGGAGAGAGTTCAGGCTTTTCCTCCTATCTAGAGCTCTTCACTGGAGTTAGGTATGAGGAAAGCAAGTCATGCTTGCCATTCTAGCCTTCAGAGAGAGTGAAGGGGTGCTTTATGCTCATTCTATGTGTCTATATGCAAGGACTTTTGCAGAAAGGAAGAAAATACCTGGATTTCTGCTTGACCATCAGTGTTACCTCTATTTTTAATAAAATTAGTGAAGGTTAACACATGCATACAGTATGTCTTTGCTCATTTGTCCTTTTTAAGCCAGAACTGCAATATCTTGAATATCTGTTTCTATTTGTAACGTGAAGTGATTTTTATTCCAGAATAGGACACCAATGTTGGAGGCACTTGCCGTACAACTATTATTCCTATGCAAATGCTCAGATAAGTGGAAAGGTTTATTCAGAAAAGGCTAGTAAATGTAGCACATTCATATACTCCAGAAGTCTGAAGAAGTCCTGTACAAAAAGGCCAAGCTCCACACACAAAACCTGTGTATGTTACCTTAATAGAGTGTAGCCAGGGTCAAGCAATAGATTGCCCAGAAAAGTCCTGGATACCTCTTCCCTGGAGATGTTCAAGACCAGGCTGGATGAAGCTTTGAGCAACCTGATCTTAGTGGAAGGTGTCTCTGCCTGTGTCATGCGCATTGGAACTGAATGGTCTTTAGGGTCCTTTCCAACCTAAACCATGCTATGATTCTATGATTCTGCAATTCAAAGAGGTAAGTGTTTAATTAATGTTCTACTCCGGTTTCTGAAGGTTTATCTTTCCAAGTTGAGAGGCTTTCTTGATACATCAGTCCCTGAAGTGCCGAAGATCACAGCTGCTTTCCCAGAATGATGTTCAGAAAAGTGCCTAGGACTGAAGAGCTAAATGAGCTTAATGGGTTTCACATAATTTCAAAGAAAAAAATATTATTTCATAACTATTACTGCACTTTGACATGGGTTTTAAAGTTTAAAGCAATGAGTAGTCATTACTTAGGACTGGCCTGCTTGTCTGGTTGATACGTTAAAAATCGTCTTCTACAGGAGGTAACCCTGAAGCAGAATATAGCTTTGTAAGGTTCAAAGGGCCATACAGAAGATTCTGGCTCTGACAATAGTTGGGCTATGAACCCTTCTAATGTTTTTTTCTTCAGTTCCTTCGGGATTTAACCATAACCATAAATTTTTAGAACCCATTCTCTTTCTCAGAGTCTGAGCTTCTTCTGACACAGCCAACTCATCTCTGAAATCAAAGCACAGTAATAAGAATTGCCATCATCTCATGAGCTGTTAAGGCTCTGTTTATGGCTGAAGACAATTAGATGCATTTGTATAGGTGCTTTGATTCTGCATAGTTTTTGAATAATGCTTGCTTCCATAAGAAATATGGAAGTCTCTCACCCTGAAATGTGTCCTCAACTACATCTTCTGTAATTTGGTTAAGGTACAGTCCCATTCTTTTCCTGAATGCAAATCATATTTGCTCAATGTCTAGACTAATTGAACATGTACCTGACTTTCTTGATGTACAGCACTCTATACAAAATGAATTGCCCATGTGAAAAGAAATAAACATTTTCTTTATATGTATGCACCGTCAATTTCAAAATACACTGTATTTACTTAGAAATTCTTTTTCTATTTTTGTGCAGATATGTTATAAGGAATGGTTTGCCTTGCTAGAGTATTTTTAATCTGAAAATTAAAGAAGAAACATTATGTATGGCATGATTATTTGGCTGCAGAAAACACAGGTTTTCATTTCCAACATCAGTGTCAATGTTCTGCTTTGTCCAATAAAAAAATAAAGGAAAGCATTTAAGACCTGAAAGGCTAGCTCACTCTAGTATGATGCTATGCACATGGTAATAATCACTTCTATATTTATGACCAGAGCTATCACAACTAATCCTGTTGTTTTGTTTTGTTTGTTTTTTGCTGCTGGCATTTTGTTCTTAAATCAAGAGCAGAATAAGTAAATCCACTGCTTTTTCTCAGAACTGTAAATTACAGATAACAGACCTGTTTAGGTCAATTGTTATTTTAAGATGTAGTGGTATTAGTGTAGTATGTAGAGATAATATAGATATTTGAACCAGCCAAGTTCCATGATTCACATGGGTTATCTATGCCGTCTTTACAAAGTAAGACAAAACAAGCAACTATATACTCTGTGTGGGTTTCAAAGAAATTACAGATGCCTTGTTCTCAGGGTAAAAGAAAACCACCATATAGACTTATTCATCCAATGCCTTAGATGTTCCTTGGAACAGTACGTCCAGGAATGCTTACAGTAAGTATCTAATTGTGATGGCAGCTGAAGCCCAGTAATTAAAAGAAATCAATCTCTCAGATGCAGCTGTCTTTCAGATGCCAGATGTGGAGTACTTATCTTTTGAATTTAGCTTTCAAAATCTTTGAATATCTGAGGGAAGAGAACTAGCACTCCTCCAAAGGCGAAAAGAAGAGGTGACTTGGAATACTTGGAGTCACAAGCTCATCAAACCCTTCAGAGCTAAGGATTTTACCAAAGCTGGAAACAAATGGACACTTTTCTCAGTTGCACTTTGGAGAAGGCCTTAGAGCTTGGAAGAGGCATCAAACGCCTCTGTATTTTTCACACTTACTTTCTCACATCCAAGGCTGGGCAATGGCTGCATTACCATTGACTCATCTTCTTGATCTGTAGGTAAATATTTAGTCTGAAGAGATGTTAAGTAGAAAGAATGCAAGTGAAACTAGAGCGATTTGTCAACAATGAATAGATTGTGTAAAAGGTCATAACCTACCATTGTTCTTTATGCTTGAAGCTTTTTTTCTTAATCATCATCGTACTTTGACAAGAGGTATCTGGAATGAAAATGTCTGTTGCGGTTAAAGACACAGCAAGGTCTTCCCAAACCAGGCCTTTAATATCTCCTCTCCTGGGTATCTACTTGGAAAGAAGCAACTGCCATTTTAAATTCTCAAATTCTGAAACAAAATTGATGGCCTTGACTAATTCAATTTTTCAGTTACTTTTAAGTGGGATTTTGTAAAATGCAGGCAGAACCCATAGACTTTGAATCAGTCATCGGGCTTCTGAAAACACTTATTGACTCTATGTTTTTGCTTCCTGTTTCTTCTTGAGCTGAAAATGGCACATGAAAATGAGAAAGAAAGGAGCTATGTGCAATATTTAACATTTTAGAGAAACACAACGATTGCACATTTTGTTAAAACCCATGAATAAGGATTCGTTTTCACTATTTTGAATGGGTGAGAATATTAAAATTTCTTCCCTCAATCACTAGAGGTGTGGTGGGTTTTAATTTAAAATTATTCTTCAATATAATCTTAAATACTGTTCTTGTGTATGACAGATCAGAAAGGCAGTACATGCTGAAATATGCCATGGCATTTCTAGAACTAAACTTAGCTAGGAGGTTTATTTTTTTGTTGTCAGCAGGAAGGGTTTCCATTTCTTCTTTCTAGGGTCAGAAAACACCATGTTCTACACACAGGAAGGAAAATAAAAACACCCAGAAAAGGGAAGACAGATGGGTTCTCACTTAATGAGTTTTGAAGGATATAAGTCTGAAAGCTGACTGAGGTGCTGATTAATTGCTAACTTGGACATCAGAACTTGCTAATGTGACTGAATCAAATGGTACTAAATTCTGTCATTCTGAGTATATATGTGGGGTGACTCATTTCTGTCAAGGAGGGGACTAAACCTGCCACACTAAATACAATGGAATACTAAACAAAATAAAACCTTTATAGAGTTCTGAATTTTACAGAACAAGTGATGATTTCACTTGATGCTGGAAATTAAAAAAACCTGGAAGGCTTAATAAAGATCTAGTGTCTACATCTTATATTTGGCTTCCTAGGCGAAGACTTTACTTGGAGTGCTAGCTGTTTCAAACTACATTGCTTTTTTTGATTTACAAACTTTCATCAGTTTCTTTTTCTCTTTAGCATGTTGTACCTGTATACATTTTTCTACAAAAGCTACCTAAGAATATCTTACACATTATTCACTTTCTGCTGCATCAGGGAGAAATTAAAAGTATTCTTAATTCTTCACAAAATAGGCTGTCCTTTCTTTTAAGCAGATATACAAGGTACTCATGCCTTTTGTTAACCACTCAGCATATTTTCTTTTATAAAAGCCATTCAGTCTATCTTCTTGTGATGAGTATTTTGAGTAAAATACTCTTCAATATTACTTCAGAACCGTATAATCTGCATGTATTTAAAAGATATAAAACAAAGTCTTTTTTTTCAGTCATGTCAGTGTGCTCCTTTTCCCCCATTCCCAGCCCTCCGCCAAGAGTGGCTGGGATTTGTGTTTCTCTAAAGGAAAATTCTGTAAAATTTCCTAAAGGACAAGTGAACTTCAGAACTGGGTAGGAGTTCAGAAGTGATCAGGCCTCACTTCAGAATGGCATCAAACTCCTGTCTTCCTGTTGCGCATGTCCTTTTGCAAAGGCTATATTTAGAGAAATGGCAAATTTTGAAAAAAAAACCAACCAAACCCTAACTAATCCTCTAATTGAATCGCATCATTTCAGTTTAGGAAAAACAAACACAAACTTTGATTGCATAATGGCAGTTCTTATGAATATTCTTTCACTAAAAAACAAATGAGACAAATATCTTCTATAGAGAGCAATCTTGATGTGATTGACTTGACTCAGAGCAGATGAACTGTATCACTTAAACACGTTGTGATTATTTTCCCAGAGCTTTATTTGTATAAACTTACACATTCACAAAAGTTTATATTCATGTAGAATTTACAAAAATTTTCATTGAATAACATCTCTGCTGGAAATATACACATTCACACATTTTCTTTCTTCTAAAACTGTTCTGAAGTAACGTGGGTCCTCTGATATTTGCATGCCTTATTGCAGGTTGATTGATGGGGAAGAGGGAAGCAAATGACAAATCACCACTGCAAATAGTGTTTGCTCTAAATACTATTAACAAGTAAAATAAAACTGGGAGCTTAAACCCCGCTCTGAATCAGGCAGCCATGTTCTCCATTTAAAATGTAGTTTCTAAGAGGGTCATTTATTCCTAGGAAAGATTTGGCTTAGAAGAACTATACCATCAGGATACTGGCAGAGTGTTAAACTGTGTCCCTTGTTTATATTCCTAATAAATGTCTTGCTAGAGACACGGTTAAACACTAATAATGTGCAAAAAGTGGATCTAGTCTCTGTATTTGGTTTCAGATACCGTCTATTGATGGCAAACAGACTTTTTTTTTGATAGGCCACACCCTCTTCTTTTTTCTTAAAGACTGCTTATGTTTGTCTTAATCAAACCAGATATTTGACACTTATCATACTGAGCTAAAGGGTTAACCAGGTCCTATGGGACTGGCAACACATACAAATTTAGAAATAGAGCATCCATGGTACTTTTCTAGATAGTTCTGAGAGACAAAGACCCATGGTCTGCCTTCCAAGTTGTTGCCTTCTTGCTAAGAGTCAGGTCCTTAAGACTCAAAAAAAAAAGTCATCTGATGCGCCTTCTGCTTTGTGATATTAAGAGATGCTGCACTTCAAACACATTCTTTGTCTTCCTGCATGAAACTGAGGAGAAAAAGATCATAGTTTGTTGCCCATCATAAGGTAACCAAAAAAAGCAGAGAAGGGTTTGCTTGTCTACAGCTCATTTCGACCCAAGGCAGATTCACCTTGAGCATCAAAAAAGCAGCTTATCTTTAGAAACACGACAGGAAAAAGGATGTAGGTTGTATTGTTACTTAATTATTTAGAATAACAAGGCAAGAGATGAAGTGTCTCAGTACCCCTTTGATACTTATATATTGGCAGTTTCTCAGGGAGAGATCACAAGGGAGTGGAATTTGAATAACAGAAGGGAGAAGCATGAGCCTTCACTGTAATTTCTGTGCAGTTTTGGCTCCTGACCAGGATCTGCAGACTGCAACATAAGTCTTATGGATAGTGGCTTCCAGATCCCAATCAGCTGCTTTACATAGTCAGTTACAGCAGGCAACTCTGTTTTATATGCCTTTGGTCATATTTGACAACTGGGAAAATTACCCAGATTCCAGGCACTTGATTGCAACAAGGTATGTAAATAGACACAAAACGAATGGTACCATGTTCAAAAAACTGTAAAGACTCTACTTCTAATTATATATAGCAAACTATGGTGTTCTAATGCACTTTGAGCAGCAAAATGGTGAATGAATGTGTAATGATACTTTATAGAGGTAAAGAGACTTTAATCACAGGTGCCTGCTCTTTTGGGGTTCATTTTCTGTTGTCCATTGCCTCTTCTTTTGGCAAACTTGCAGATCTGTAAGAAAATAAACAGGATAAGAGAAACCTTCTCTTGCTTTAAGGTTATGTTAGAAAAGTTACATTTAAAATATGTCAAACACTGATCATTGATTAATCAAGAACTAGTACTGAATGTAGAAACTGCATGATTCTGTTGATTCTTAATGTATCCTACCAACAGACCCCAAGGTACTTGTTCAAAGGGCCTTATGTGATAAATAGGATCCAGGTGTGCTTAGGAAAAGTATGTACTAGCTACCCTACCCAAGTAGAACATACACCTGCAATAGCCAAAAGACCATCATAAATTTTGTAAAAAGACAGAAGAATAAGTTTCGGGAGGCAAGAAAGATATACCTGAGCGGTCAAGTGGAGATAAGAGCAGGTCCAGCCAAGAAAAATCGACGAGTTTGCCAAAAGAACAAAAGGTGAAAAGGACAACGCAAGGAAGACTGCTTACTTCATCTGAGGAAGACTACTTACTTCATCAGGACGACCACCAGAGGCAGCTACGCAGGCGCAGTAGAGACTGATGTCGCAATAAGGTGATGAAGCAACCTACCTATGCATATGTATTAGATAATGTAGTAACCTGTTGAATATACATTAGATTGTGAAACTTTTAAAGAATAAGAAGCGGACGCGATGTGACGGTCTTTGGAACCAGATCTGGGTGCGTACCCCTGGTTCCCAGGGCCTTGAAATAAAGCACCACATATAACCTCCCAATGTGGTTATGTGTTTGTCATTCTGCTAACAGTTAAGCAGACTTCAAACTGTCAAGAACGGTCCATTTTAAAGAAGGGAAGGTTTTGTCATCATTTGCAAATTAAGAAATTAAATTTTCAAAGGAAGTGAGGGGAGAATATTTCTGGCTCTAAGTATGGCTAAAAGGTCATACTTTCTACATGAGGGTTTTTTTGTTTGTCTTTGATTTCACAGGATTTTGAGGGAATTGTCTTGGAGCCAGTGATTTCTTTATCAGCCTTTTCAATATAAATTCAAGGTCTGAGAAATGCCATTTAAAGAAAATATTTGATTAAGTAAAGTATTCCAAAGTTAACATATGGGAAAAATATATAACTGTAAGAAGAATTATTTCATCTACTGGTGCAGTAACTATCTAAATTACACAGAACTATCTTTGGATCCATCAAAGGCTGGCCTTCTCTTTTCATGTGGCACTGTGTTGAGCAAAAGCCTCAGGAAGCTGTTTTAGACTCCCTCTTGTCACTCCCTGCACACCCCTCCTGTCTTCCCCAAACTACTTCTGAAATTATGCTTCCTCCTCACTTGACTGAGAGAGATGTCACCATTTCTCTGCATGGCAGCACTTGAGGTATATATATCCATGTAGCACTTCCTTCACAAGGAGCTGGCAACCCTCTTCTCACTATATACCATGTTTATGATGATACTTTCTAATTACTGGCAGAACTCAAATCCTGGTTCTCATGGGTTGGTCCATGAACCAGTCAGCTACTCTTGCTTCTGCTGCCATCTGATCCATTGACCTTTTGGGGACCAGAAGTACGAGTTTGCAGAACTTGTTTGGATCCTTGCATATACAAACCCTCCCAAGCTTTGCTCTCTTGCACAGGTTCTGCAAAGAATATGCAAGATATCTCACAATCTTATAGTCCTGTGCTGCTGCTGCTGCAGAAGGGTCACAGCTACTGAACAATGAGCAAGATAACTAACACTTAACAGCACATTAGTCATTTCATTAGGCACACGTCTTCTATAGGATGTGTAACACAACATTAATTTTACAATTAGCTGAGAAAGAACCATCATCTATGAACTTCTGATTTTCTAATATGATCTCATAAAGGATACACAAGCAAGCTGGCTTCTCTTTTTCATTTTTTTTCAATATTTCACCAAAGGCAAAGGTATGATTTTATTTCAGCTACAAAAGGAGCTAATTGTCCAATTAATAATGCTGTTAATGCTAATAAGACTGTTGATTTTTGAAATATTAGATACCATTCATTTTGGCTGTGAATTGGAAGGTGTTTTGCCAACAGGTTTTGGAAAAAAACCAGAGTTGACGTCAGCTATTTCTGGTCATGATGGTAACAGAGGTGAGAATTTTATTTTATTATTGTGAGGCCTCTCTGCTAAAGAATGGTTTTCTTTATACTGCAAGAATACAAGCTTTATCTTCACATTCTCAAAAAGCCAATGGACTTCATTAAGAACAACTTCGTTGTTTATCTGATACAAGAGTGTTGGGGCCCAGATCTTGATAAAAGAATTATTGAAACTGTCACTGCAGACACTGGAAAAAATATCATGCCCTCCTGTCTCATCTTGGTTTGTTTTTCACTATCAGTGGCTACCAGAGAGGGAAGACAGAACAGCAACAGAGTACAATTCAGGCAGTTGAAATCGACCCATGTTGTAATAATGTATTTCACCCTCTTCCTACTGTGCGTATTGTAATTTTCAATACTTTCCCAAGACATCATACTGTTAAATTGTAATGAAGTAGGGCTGTTACCATTAGTTAAGTTCAACCACTCTTAAAAGCTTAGTGACACCAAAATGACACTTAGGGTATTATTACAGAGTTGCAGTAACATAGATGACAACAGATTCTTTCACCTAGTTTTTGGTTACCAAAATGTCATCTGTCATTTTTACAGTAGAAGGAGATTGGATCCTTTCACTAACTTCCAGACTGAACTGAACTGAAGGTTATAAAATAAGTACTACGAAAAGAAGCATAAAGAAATACTCATTCTGAAGAAGAAAAAGAAATCCTACTCACAGCATTGGATTGCACTTCCATGAGGAGAGACACATATCACACATATGAAAAGGAAATACGCTTACCTCAGTATTGCAAGAAATGCTAGTAATTTTTGATTATAACCAGGGTTTTGACAAACAATAATAACTAAGAGTAGTCCCAGAAGAAGTTTCCCCTCTTTGAGACAAAAGACTGCAGCACGATATTTGAAACCACTCCTTCCAAACCCCGGAATTATGAACTAAAATGGAGTGTCTCAGACTTAGTCAGATCTGTTTCCGTGTTTTGAGTAGTAGTTCAGCAAGTAGGGTTCTTTTTGATTGTGCTTAAAAATGACTGTCTGTAGTCTAGGTTTAAAAATTAACCTGCTTTCTTCTCACTGCGTACTGCATCAAACTTGCTGCTGAATTCATGGAGGGGAAAACTTGCCTATGAAACAGTTGTTCTGTCTAAACAAATAGCACAAGATCAGGCACAATATAGCTGGTTGCAATTTGAAATCTGTATCTGTAAGAAGCTTCATGAAATTAGTATATATATATATATGGATAATTTAGAAGTGAAAAAAAAATTCCATGAGAACTTGATCCTGCTGATATTAACATGACCAATGTTACTTCCAGGTCACACCTAAGTGATTTAATAATCAACTTTATCTTCCAGTGCCCGTGTTAAAACATGAATTTAAATCCAGTTTTGTATAGCTTTTCTGCTTGGCATAACCTCAGTTTCCATGTGTCCAACTATTTTTAATTTCATCGTCTGGTAGAGAGCTCTGAACCCTCCACCTGTGTCACTCATCTACCTTTCCTAGTAAAAAAAAAACCCAAGAAACCAAAAAAATCACACTGAAACAAAAAAAACGCACACCTTTTCAGTACCTGCTTGGATGATGCCTGAAGTTCTTTTGAACACCAGTATGCAGTGGCTTTAACCTCCTATACTCCAGAGTAGTATGACTCCATTGCAAACCAGAATGCAATGCAAGGTTTTCTCACTTTCTGAGTTGGGAGACAAATGAGCAGCAGAAAACAGAGTGGAAAAACCACACGCTGGCCAAAGCTCAAATCCTGCTTCAGACAATCTCCTAGGGTGGGCTGGCTTTCAGTCTGTCCAGAAAGCCAGAGGGATAATACTTGCTTATGAAATACTTCCACAGCCAGCTCATTTCAGGCTTTGTAACTAAAGAGAGAAATACATATGCACACACATGTACCCATCATTTTGTTTGCATGCAGTCCAGAGACAGAAACTTATCCTTCTAGATACCTTCTAGATGAAACTTTATCTTCATCAATCCTCAATTGTAATAAGGCTAAATTTACTGTTAAGGGGAGGCAGGACAGTTAGCAGTGTTTCCTCTTGTTGGTGCTGTTGCAGATGAGAAAGACAAAAAAGCTAAGCTGTGCCCTATTTATGATGCAGAAAAGGTTTGTGGGGAAATAAGAGGATATTTCAAGGTTTCTGTGATAACTGTAGTAGTTCTGGCAAGCAGAGATCCACCTGTTTTTGGAGACTTCTTTGGAGCAGGGGATGGTGTGTGGGGATGGTGTTTTGAACTTGTGGTAGGAGATTCTAGGTGACTTCTTTTTAAAAGTAGGGATTGTGCTGCATTAGGGATTCAAAGGAGTCTTCTGATGAGTTACCTGATATTACCTATTACATTGGTAATGCAGCTTTAAATGGTTGGTTTCCCTCATAAAAGAGTGTAATGCAATATGAATATTTTTCACATACCTGAACGTACAGAATCTTTCAGAGCTTTTCTTTTAGACTTCATTTTCAACTAGATGTTTTTCAGGATTTTACTTCCTGAAGACGGGATTACAATTTTAAGATAACAATTAGTTTTATCTAGGAAATTTAGGTGTAAATCATCAAAATGCAGAGCCACAGTAATTTTAACGCATTTTACTCATTTAAAATAACCAATAAAGCACCAGTGTTATTAGGGTGAAAAGAAGTCTTCTCTGTGGGATTCATGTGACGTCCCCTTTTGTTACAAAGAGCTGAATGACAAATAGGTAAGAAAATTTATATTCACAGTAGCTCACTTGCAGGTAAATATTATGTTTATTTTGCATTTTTCTCTTTCTAATCTAAATATGATAAATCAATATGGTGGCTGGAGGCTTAAATGTATACCAATACAGGATTTCTGGCACTTCCCTGCCAATAGTAACTGCTCTCATCTCAATTAGGTGACTGGTAGTGCTAATTTTCCATTTCATTTTAGGCAAAATAATGTTTTCATACTTGTGTTAATGAGGAGGATAGAGTGCATGTTTGCAGTTTAATGGAGAGTGGACTGTGTGAATTCAATTTGACTTTTTTTCTTTGACTGAATTTTTTCTGTGATAAGTCTGAAAATCAAGGACATCTTTTCAAAAGAGCTCAGAATATGATTTCTTCAACTTTGGTAGCAGTCCAGTGACCATTCAGAATCTGTTTGCCTTTAAATGACTGGGTGAAAACATGCATTCTTTTGGCTATTTCAGAGGGGGAAATGGAAGCATTCTCTGAATCCCCTAGAGAATCTTACTTATTCAAGGAAGTTTTGTTATGAACATGCATATTTTCTTGTCATTCTTTCAGATGTTTGTTAAGCCGGACCAAGAATGTTCTTATTTATCGTTTAAGGCAGCTGTTTGAAATAAGATCACTTGAAATTATGTCCCCAACCTTCAGCAATGCTTTGAATATGAAAATATTAATTTGGAGGAGGAACAGAATGCATTTACACAGTTCCATTGTGGCATTTTGTTCAACACAAGGATTCACTCCTTCCTCTTTTCTTTCCTTTAAGCATTAAAGTAAACCATCTCTTTAGAAATGCAGCTCAGATGTAACTATTCCTTCTGCTTAGCTTAAATTTTTCACAACTTGAAAATATCAGCTGTAATTTGCTTTATAGCATTCTTCTGATTGTGGGACTGAAAAAAATACCAACCAAACACTAAGCGTTTAGAAAAGCGGTACAAGGAATTGCTGGCAATAGTGATATTTTCTCTTATAGATAACTTTATTAAATGTATGCTTTGGAATGATTTTCAACCAGTAGGCTTTCAACTCAATTAGAACAATTTCTTTCAACAGGCTAATTTTTCTCTAAGACTAGGCAAGGAAAGTAATCACATAGGAAAATGGGTATTCCACATATGCTTGCAGTACTGTCATGACTGGTTTCATCTTGAGAAGATCTGGAATGGCTTCATTTTTGCACAGTGAATTTATGAATAATCTTTCAAGACAAGGAATTCCTGTGAAGCATTAAATTATAAAATGACCTTTCAGAAATAAGAGCAAGGTCACTTTGGCTAAACCATGGGCAAAGTATTATGGTCCAGTGTGCTTTTTGCATGGCAGTATTATATATATTTTGGAATATCTTGAAAAGTTCCAAACAGGTCTGCTTTCCTTGGGTATACTAGAGTAAGGGGAGGAAGGTACTGAACAAGGAAGACTAGAGAGAGACAATCTGAGGGGCCAAAAAAGATGGACAATGCCATCCTCCTGGGACAATTCTTGGAAGCAACCTGACAACATAGAAATTGTCATTTGGGGAATTTGTAGTAGGGCAAGATTTAAAGTTTTTAGAAGGAAAAAGCAGTCAATACTTTGGAAAAAAAGCTTTCCATGTAATCTCCCTCTTGCTTTTACCTAATTTCCAACTAAATACAGAATATCTCTCCTGTGACTCTGTGATGCTGACAAACACAGAAGTTCCAAAAAGTAAGAAGGAAATACCATGAGCTTCAGAAACAGTAAGTAGGTGTGTTGTCCTAGAAGAGAGCCTCAAAAAGGGGGCAATGAATCTGCTGAAAGATTGTCTGGCAGATATGTTTCTGTCCAGATAAGTGTCAGAGTCTAATACCCTCAGCTCAGTTTCTGCATAGGTGATTTGCTCTTGTCTTAGAGCCCATGCAATCTAGATTACATCTGAAGATCTGCTTAACATAGCACAAACTAGCTGTATTAACTACTTCTGCTAATTTTCTACAAAAAGTTCCTCTAGGGGAAAAGGATTGCTTGTTTTCATTTAAATGTTTCAAGGAAGGGAGCCGTCTATATAATTGATTTGCAAGCTGCCCCCTGCCTGCCACTGATTATGAGCTTCTGGCACTGGATCTCAGTGAGCTTTCTGCTGAAATCATGCTTCAGTCAATATTGCAGCTTGTCTAAATGCACGCATTCGACCAATCTCTCTGTCATTTCCTAAATCTGTACAAAGCAGAGATTTTTGGTTTCATGTTTATTGTTCCCTCAAATATTCTTATTTCTTAGAGTTATCTTCTTGCTCCTGCAGATCTTGTAAAATCCGTTCACTTGTGATGTGAAGAAGCTGGAAAGCATTCATTATCTAAAAGCCTTTAATCTTGTTGGTTTCATTCTGGTAAAGTTTTGACTAAAGTTCTTGGTCCTCTCTAGGGTGTTGCACCTGCAGAAATATTGTGTCCTTAAGGCAGTTAACAGGAATGGCTAGCTGCAACAGAACATATATCTGGGAGTGTTAATCCCACAAATCCAGAGTGCCATGTAATCAGGTAAGAACAGCTGTGCTGTGTCAGACTACTTAACTCATTATACTGTCTCCAAAAGAGGCAAACAACACACACAGAGAAAAACTGAAGAGCAGAGCAATCACAGAGTGCTGCTTGCCTGTGTTATTTCATTCATCCAATAGTTTGCAGGTCAAGGATCTTCTTGGTCAGTTAAGATGGGGTTTTTTTATTATAAAAAAATAAGCAGAGTGCCTTTAATACTAATTATCATGTGTGAAACCTCCATACACAGAGAAAGAATCCTAGAATAAAATTTCATCTGAAGAATTAAAAAAAAAATGGGTGCAAATAAGTTTGAGATGATTTGTGCTGTCTAAGCCATGCCACTAAAGGTGCTGATGGCTACTAAGTTTTTTCCATGGCCTGCCATTTGAAAAGACAGTTCCAGCAAGAAATGAGGCTCATGGGACATTAAGAAGTCCAGCTTTGCAGCAAAGAACCAGGAAAGTTGATGCAGACTACAACTCTGGGAACCTCAGGCCATCATAGGCTGACAGACTGGAAACTGGGAGCCTGAGGCACACTGCCTCTGAAACACAGCTAAAATGTATTATATACTTCCATGGCCAACAGCTCTGGGGTAGATCCCTGTGATAGATGGGTTCCTTCAAAATTAAGGTCAAGTGTTCTGGGGACTCTGGAAACTGTCTCAAGAGAGATCAAGGTCAAAACCACACTTTAAAACATGCTTCCCACGAGCTTCAAAATAAAATTAAAATCTTTCATATATGTGCATTTACTTTATGCGGGAGCTTAAGACCCAGCTGTGAACTAGGCATTTGTTGCCATGTTGTGTGTGTTGATATCTTCGACATGTTAATGTTTAATCCTGTGCTCATCAGAAGTAAGAAAAAAAGAAAGGACAACCAGTATCTGCAAAGTTAAACATTTAAATCAAACATTACAGGACCTGAAAACATGCCTGTACACGAAAAACTTGAGAGGAGGAGGCAAGAAACATTAAGAAATTACTCATCTTTGTCCATTATTCCACCTGAGTGAACAGATCCTTACTGTGCAATAATAACAGTGCGCATATAAGAAAACTGTCAGCAGGTGTATTCAGGATTAAAAGGTTAATTTACTATAATATAACAGTTATGTTCCTTCCTTTCTGTACCACTGCTGTGGGAATTGGGCACAGTGTCAATGGCTACTCATACAGTAAAATAATGTATTATTTCAAGTGGATTCTGTCCAGCCATGCAGACTATGCATAGCAGCCACCATTCTCTGTGCAAAAAATTGGATTGGCATTGCAATTTTAAGCAGCTTAGTAGTAAAACCAGTAATAAAATTCTAGTCACCATTTTGTAGTTACATTAACTCTTTTCAGCATTGTTATCAATCCTAGTGTTTTGTGATATTTTTACATTGAATTAAGAAGTAAATTAAGATAAAGAAGACCAATATATATTGTCCTGGGCCTCCAAAGAAGTTAAAGGAGAAAGACTATAATATATTTATGTGGAAGCAGAATGAGAGTAAAGCTGATTGCTTTTCAAATTCACACACACTATTAAAAAAAATATTAGCCACTAAATTTTGTCATGTCAGTTTTCTGGGGATAATAGGTATAAATGCTGACAAAGGAAGATGAGAATGCTGGAGCCTTTAAGGTGCCTTCCAACTCAAGCTCTTCTATGATTCTATGGCACTGTGTCCAGTCCTGAGCTCCCCATTAAAGAGATGTGGACATACTGGAGTCAGTTCAGCAAATAGACATGAAGATAATTGAGAGACTCTCTTCTCTCCTGTGAGGAAAAAAAACCCACTCCATACAATTAAGTTACTATTAATCATAATCTTCTTTATCATTTTCTCTGGCTACTGAGTTATCTAAGGGTGGTAATATAAGTATGTCATCACAAAGTTGTTCAGAAAGTTTAGGAATTGTAAAGCCTAGCTGAGTAACAAAATAGAATATGAAGAAAGTGTGCTGTCCTGGATGAGGGGAGAGAAATCCTAGGTAGCAAGATCTCTTTTGCTTAGGTCTTTCTGCCTTTCAAAGAATTCTACAGATAAAATTATGTTAGTGGTAGATCAGTGAGTTCCACTTCACATGGAAAACTGCAGTCTTCACAACTGATGTATCTAATGTTTGAAGCCTTTTGTGGTGATAAAACCATGTCTAATATAATTGAAATAGACTAGTTTATTTAATCTGAGATCAGAGGCTAAACAAACATTTGCCTAGAGTCTGGTCAGACTAGCGGCCCTTCTGTTGGACACCTTGACTATGCCTACCCGTGTAGGAAAGGAGAGATTTGCTGTTGACCTTTGTTCTAGAACACCGTAATTTAAGCAGTTAATAGCAAAGGCTGGAGTAGTGAACAAACACTGCATTTCTTGCTTAGCATAGTTTGCAGCGATATTTTGCTAGATTTTTCTTTTTGCTTTGAAGCTTTATTAATTACTTTCCAACACAGAGATCAGTGTTTCAGTGCTGTCCTTTTAAAGTGACTGAGTCTGGAAGAGGAAAAAGTGGCTTTGCTTCTCTGGAGTCAGAGATGTGCAATTGGATGAGAACTCAAAATGGGATCAAAAACTTGTTAAAGAATTTGTAGGAAGACAATAATTCTCTAAATTGACAAAGATATTTCAGTTTAGAGCTGGAATGGATCAAACTCTCTTAGGCACAGGCAATGTCACTTTTTTCCTGTTTTACTTCAGAAACTACTAAAGAAATAATGCTGTGTTAGTAACATACTTGTCACACCTTTCTATTTGATGATGAATGTAGTTTGCTTGTGTTTAAATGCAATGTTCATTCTCTTTTTACAATATAATTTAAGCTACAGACAGTCAAACCTTGACACTTTGATACATGCAAGTGACAGGCAGTGAAACATGTCAGCCGTTAGAGGCATTTTGGAGAACTTCTCAGTTTTCTGTGTTCAGAACAATTAAAACTAATAGCACTTCCTACCATAGGTTTTCAATTTCATTTTACAGAAGCCACTGTTTGGGGGCTTACAAAGAGGAGTACTTAAGAAAATGATCCCTGTAGAGCCACTGTATGGCTGCTTACACAGGAAAAAATTACTCCAAACTTCCAAACAATGAATATTCAGCAAAGAGGAAGGGGCCTGACTCTGATTTTAAATGTTATGTTCCTAAAACTTTGTACTTGATCCGTAGAAATAACATGATGATTATGCAAGTTTATAATGAAAGCTGCTGAAAACAAAGGGAGGCATTGTGTTAATAATTGAGGATTTTAGTGTAGGATTTTTTAAGTATTGTGCTATTTCATGTGTATGAGACTTTCATGCTATCAGTTTTGAGTGTTTTGTAAGAAAAAACACCACACACTTAGCTGTATGCTGTTGTCTGTGAAGGAAGATCTATGTTTTAATGTTGGAGTTTGTGCGATATTTGCTAGCGGGTAGTTCTTTTCAGGACTTTTTCTCTTTTGATGGAATCAAAAACAGGACTGAAGAACTGCAAGCCAATCTCCTCAAAACCTTTTTTAGGAAAACAATTCTGGAGCGTGAGATGGGAATTTATTTCCATTTCCCTGGCAGCCAGTGTATTTATAAGAATGCAGTTTAGTATGAGGAAATCAGGAACAGACAATGTGGAGTTAAGAGAGCATTTTTTTTGACAAATCTATTTAGTTTTCCTCAACAGCATATATATATACAAGGTGTTCACTTTAGTAAACCTATTGATATGTTTCCCACAACAATCTTAAATTTAGTTTCAGAAACATAGTCTAGACACACCACAACAAGGTCACATAACAGTGATGAGAAAATCTTTTCCGGAAAACAGGAATAACTATTTTGCTATCAAGACTGAGACTTGATGAAACACAATTCTACACAAATTTGTCCCTCTCCCCCGTACCAGACAATATTTTCATGACAATCATAGGGGATGTTGAGCTTTTCATTCTTGCAGGTAAGAAAAGAGACAAGTAGAACATACAGCTCTCTGGAGGACAATTTTAAAATAAGGACAAACCGTAAAGACAGAACATATGATCCCAACCCACAGTCTGGACATATTTGTTCTGCTCTTGTCTGTGACCATCACTGACATACAGCAATGACTTTCCCCTAATTCCTATGGCTGCTCCTTACTATTGATCAGTCTTGATAGCTAATATTAAAAGTTTTCGCGACTGAGGATGTTCATTAACCTGCTCTTGTGCACAGTGCGGCCCCTGTGTCACTTGGATATTGCTATTTTATAATTTCAGGAACAATGTACACAGTGAACTTTATAACACTGTTAGAATTCAGACCTTAACCCAAACACATTGACTGTCCTTGCAACAGTTTTTGCCTCTAAAGATCTGCCATTCAAAATTTTACACTCTTCACACCTGAAACAAGGGGCATAAATTTAGCTGGAACCTAACTTAAACAAGGGCACTTTATTGTCCTCATGGAATCAGGGCAGAAATGCAAGGATTGTTTCTGTGAGTGAGAAGATAAACTCCTGAGCAGATGGTCTTTTGTCATAGGTTATTCTATTTCTGCCAAAGGATTTTTTCTCAAGGAATACCCTAATGCTGTATCACTAGCTAAACCAAAACAAATTGAAAAAGAGAGGAGTAAAATCCTACTTTTCAGAGGTTTAAATTCCTTACCCAGGGACAAGAAATTAACTATAGACAAGTTTTTTCTTTAAAGGAAGGCTTCAGAACTGATCTTTGAGCCTTCAAACTAGGGGTGTTGTCATAGAATCATAGACTCATAGAATACTTTGTGTTGGAACGGACCTTAAAGATCATCTAGTTCCAAGCCCACTTCTATGAGCAGGGACATCTGACCAGACTGGGCTGCCCAAGGCCCCATTCAACCTGGCCTTGAACACCTCCCCGGATGGGGCAGCCACAGCTTCCCTGGGCAACCTGTTCCAGTGCCGCATCACTCTCATGATGAAGAAATTCTTTCTTATGTCAAGCCTAAATCAGCCCCTCTCCAGTTTATGCACATTAATATGTCTATGGAAGAAAGGTGAGGAGTTGTCTAAAATACCTTTTTTTTTTAACTTTAACTAGAGATGAGCTGAACATAGCACAGGGAAAGAAATTAATTCTAAAGTCAGAATATTCTGCTTGAGAATGGAGGGCCAGATTCTTCCTTGGGCTAAATCCTTTTCTACTTTGCTAGTTTTAGGTGTAAAAATATTGATTCATATAACAGAAAACATTGTTCTTATATTTCCAGCAGAGAACATTATCATAATGCTTCAGGGAAAATCCAAGAACCTTATGACAGAAAGCAGCTGCTTAAATAAGGGTTGAGTTTTACTCTGGGTCATATCAGATAATCCTGCGGGGTACTGTGACCTTTCCTCTAGTTCTGAAGCTATCTTTAAGATACCTCACTTCTCACACATCCCCATCTGGTGGCAGATAATACTTTGACATTGCCCTCTGAGTGGCTGGATTCTGAGTAGTGGCATTTGACTTCCTATGCTGGATTCCCACTACATGAATTCATTTTCACTCCCTTGTGATAATAGCAGCAGATGGCTAGTCCAGCAGCCCTCCGGAGGAAATCACTCTGTCCTTGCAGCTATCTGCAATATTGGGAAAGTAAACACGTCATGCCAATAAACTGTAAGTGCCTCATAGCATGGTGAAAGAGACAGGTGTGCACAAAACCAGTGTGTTTAGTATCTAGTTGTAACCAGAAGTGTTTAGACAATTAAGCAGCTGGCTGATTTGGGATTATGATGAATTTTTTTCCCCGTGGATAAGCCACGGGGCTCTTAATTAAAATTGCTAAAGACGCATGAGCCAGGGACGTACAGCAAGATTAAAGAAACACAGTCAGTGTAACAAAAACCTAAAGAAAGTGTAATAGCTGATTATAACAAAAAATATGCCTCTGAAGTCTAAATGAATATAATTTCTGCATGATCAGATTCTGTAACTGGCCACTTAAACATCTCTAACTGCTCCTCTTCCCTCTGGAAGCTGGATCTTTCAAAGCAGTTTCTAGTGTAACTTTTTCCATGTCTTGTGTGATTTAACATCAGTTTTATTTAGATTTAAATCAATGTAAAGTTCAATTATCACATATGCTTTCATTTGTTTTCCAAATGGTTATTTTTTTAAGAAAAAAAAAGACAACCTAATTTACTTCAGAATATATTCTGACACAGTTACAACAAATGCTCTTACCATCCTTGTTTAAGTTCTAGCACTATTTGTTAAGTTCATTTTTGTCTTTTTTTGCAAGGCAAACCTGCCATTTAATATTAATTACAAGTGGACTTGCGGAGATACTATCTTAAAATATTTTTATTTTCCACTGTTGTAACACGCACTATGATTATTTTCATTTCTTCTGTTTTAGTGATCTCTTAAAAAGCTTGCTTAGAGTATTTGAAGACAAGCTGGTCAAGACGTAAATAAACATTGCTTTTCCTAACACAGAATCTTATATTGTTATTGATATTCCACCAAGCCAAGGAAAGAATTTAACATCTTTGGTTGAAATTTACTCACAATAATGCACCAATACACATTGTAAATATGGAAAGCATATTTGAGTCATCTCATAGGCTGAATGACAATGCCGGTCAGACTGGGATACTTAAGTAAATGTGTCTGTCACTAACCCTATGGCTCATTAAACTCTAGCATCTGTTCTGTAATTTTACCATTACTCAGGTCTATTGGCAACAGAACAACAATATTAAGAGGGCACTGATCCTGCAAAGAATAGAATGTGTGCTTTACTTCATGCGCTGTGTGGTAATGTCATTGAATTAATTTAGTGCATGAATCTAGAGATGTTTGCTTTCAGGACTTAAAGACTAATCGACCATTAGCTTTTGAGATCTGGGAGGCAGTACCTCTCCTATTTAGCCATCCCACCTGTAAAGGTGGCCTTTACCAGTATCTGTAAGACAAATACTGGCAACCCTGGAATTCTAATGCTACACAAAGGGCTTATTACTGTGCTGTTCAAGAAATTAATATGATGACACCCTGTTCCTTAATGAAACACTCAGTGTAGAAGCTTCCTCCCCATGCATAACTTAGTCATAAGCTACTGCCTTCCATTTCTGCAGAGACACATCCGTGGCATGCTGGGCTCTCTGATTCTGTATTTGCTGAGGATGGACAGGAATAATACCTGGAACTTAGGATCACAGAGCTAGTTTCTCTAAATTCACTGCCTAATCCTTTTACTATCTGAGATACAGCCCCAGAGGTCATTGGCAAATTAAATGTCTGCTGAAATACTCCTCACTGAGCAGAAGATTCTGTGAAAATAAAAACTGAAGAAAATTTGTGGGGCTGGTGGTTTAAAAGCCCTACCAGTACAAGGCTAAGAAAGTCTCATTGCATTATTAGTAGTAAAAGAAGCTAGTCACAGAGGTGTCAGTTTTGTCCTAACAGCTTCATTTACAATACATATGAGGAAGAAATGTAGAAAAGAAAATAATATAAAAAACTCAACCAACAAAACAGCAGTTAAAACAGGCTAAATAGAATGTCGATGGCAAGTACTATTAATCACCATAAAAATCAATGATGTAATGTAAATATTTGAGACTGATTTTATATAAAATCCCTTCAGTAGGTGATTCTTTGTTGGGAATGTATTTATTCCCCTGGAAGAAAGGCAAGCATGTGACTTTGGTGACTTTCCTTTTGATCTCCCAGCACAGCATGAGGCTCTCAGAGGTGCCATTTATACAATTAAGCAAGTGTGTTGAAAAAAAACTGTCATTTTCATTGTTTTGTGGAAAATCTAAAGCCCATAAACAAGCATAATATTGCTTGTATGAGGATCTACAGGGTTTTCAACTGTCTGAAGAAGTGAGAGAGAAATGCTATGCAAAGCAGTTGCAAACTCTTCCTATCAAGCAAAAGAGCAAGGAAATATCCCCTCTTGTCTTTTAAATTTGAGAGCTTCTCCAAAACCACCCTACACTTTCAATTCAAGTGTAGTACGGTGGAAAAAAAGCCAGTTACTGGGAAACAGGACAAGCATAAATTCAAGCACCAGGGGACACAAATTTGCTTTGAATGAAAAGCTGAAAAACCCTCCTCCGGCTTTGTTCAGTATCTTCCCCAACAGCAAACCTAACTGGGTTCCACACTTAGTTATGGTGGTAGTTAGTCGTACACCAGGGATACGTTCCTGGGTAATGGGATAGCCTCGGACCTCTAGGAGTTTGGATGGGAATAGATTCTGCTCCTTAAGGCTGCAGAACTTTGCAAGAATTCTGAAGAAACAAGCCAGAGAGACACCTTTGATTGAAGTATAGAGAGTCATCTTAACACCATGCATTTGGATGTCAGTATAAGAATTACAAATGATGCAATAATTAAGATGTGAAATTGGGATATTGAAGGTTTGACGATTTTGTACTCAACAATGACTACCTTGTGTGACCTTGGGCAAATTATTTGTTGTCTTAGATACCACTCACCTACAGAAGAACCATTAACACTTTATCTCATTAACACTCAGGAAAAATGTATTAACTACGTGAGATGCTCAGGTACATTTGGGAAGTATTTAATACATATACATACCAGTGCTTCATATGACTGAGTTGCTTCCTTCATAGTTTGGCTTTGTGCAAATAATGATCATGACAGAAAAATATGTTGTATTTTATCACCCTTTCACACTGAATATGATAGATAATAATGCACAAATTGAAAGAGGACTTCTTGGACTTTAGATTTTATACAACATACTACAGTTTCACACCTGCAAGAGCATGTCATGTATTGTTGAGGAAAGCCTAGGGCAAGTTTCACAATGTGAACTCTGTTTTACATCTTCATCAAAGAACAATGCAGCAAGCAAGTGAACCAGAAATGTCACAAGGAGATGAAACCGTCAATAAAATAGGCAGTTTTCTTGTTTGCATCCTGGTAGATGAGACATGAAATTAAGCATAGAAGATATTTTGCAAGGTATCTAAACTGATTTGTGTCTTGCAGTAAAGTGTTGATTATGAAAAAGCAAGCATAAGATAGTGTGATGTGAAGTGAGGCAACACCAGATGAGAGCACTTAAATAGGTCTGTTCACAGAGGAATAATGGGAATAATTTTAGTCTTATCTTTTATACTGTGCTTTGTGTTGTCTCTCTGGGCTCCTTTGCATCACTCAGGCTCAAAATTCCCTTCTGATGTGAATGATGTAAATTACCTGTGAGACTCTTTTTGTGAAATGATATGACAATTTAGTCATTGGACTCTTGATCCTAAATTAACCAAGGATCAGCACAATACTGGTATTTTTTTTTTTATTTCTTGTACAAAATTTAGTGCTCCTTAAGCTGTTTTTTTTTGACAATTGTACCCCACAAATCACATATTTTCTATTGCAGAATATTTTATGCATATATTATCAAGCTGAAATTTGAGGAGATAGTGGTTCTACCTTAGAAACCTGAAGAATTAGCAAAGTGGTAATACTGTCAAATATTTGCTTTTCAGCTTTTCTCCAGATCAGAAATTCTATGCTCTGTTTTTGGAGGGATCAGGGTCAACTGAATCAACTGCTGTTCGCGTGAAAAGGTCGATTACTTTATTTACAATTCATAAAGACAGAGAAAATGATCTCATCTGATGATGGTGTTTTGTGCATAGGTGTTTGGAGCATCCCAGTGTACATGAGTGTTTTCACAAGTAGTGGGTTATGTAAACAACTGAAAAGATTCATATAGGTGGAGACCTGCTGCACTCAAGATAATTGTTGATTCTTTTATCCTTGATGGCATTATTTAGGAACATCAGACTTTCGATATTTTGATACTAGACATGAAGGTGTCAGATCTGTTGGTGGAACATAAAGATATTCTGAGTAAAGGGCATGAAATGTCTTTTTCAAACCAAAGACCTGCTTATTCCAGATTAATACGTATATTACTTTTATTGTGTCTTGGTTGGTATTTTTCTTTTATTTTGGTTTGGGGATTTTTTTGTTGTCTGAGTTTTTTGTGTGTTTTAGTTTTTTTTTGTTTTTAAGACACCTGACCACATTCAATTGCATAAAACATAGGGAAGAAAACATAGGGAAGATATTTGCCTCTTTCTCCTCCCCTCTTCTATTTAATCAAGTGATCTCTAATGAAATACTAACTGCAGAATTCCAGAGTAATGCTGGAGTGTATGTTTTAATTATTGTCAAGTGCATGCTCTTTCAAGATGCCTAAATGGAAATGATAGGTTCTCCCTGGACTCTTATTAAAAATTACACAATTATGTCATAGTCAGCACAGGGGTATTGTCATCAAATAGTTTCAATGAGTTAGCTGGTGGCTTAGACTGAGCAGTGTGCTGCAAATTTCCTCCCATTCACAGCCAGGGAAATGAGAAAATGAATAAAAGGAAAAGAGAATTATGGATTGGGGAAAAAAAATCTGAAACAGCTTTAACGAAACAATAACCATAAAAAGGAAAGATAGTAAAAATATTTAAAAATAATGAAATATATATACACGTATATAACACTGAAATTTCACTCCCCAATGATTATCACATCACCACTGACAATTTAAGGTCAACACTGGACTGAGTGTCAGATGGGAACTGGCTTCAGGAATTGGATGCAGAAACGCACAGACTGACATCAAAGAGTTCTTCCAGAATACTGGACACCGAAGAAGAGAGCTTGGCCTTCATGGTCTCTCAACTTTATATTGAGTATAGTGTATATGGAATGGAATACTCTGTTGGTCAGTTTTGGATCACTTGTTTTCTCCACTCTGCCCTGCAACTGTGATCCTTTTTAACCTTTGCCTTATGGCTTTCTAGTCACTTCACCAATCACCTTCATTTCTATATGAATAAGTATAAATGAAGGTCTCTCTGCATATCTGTCATCCTATTACCTAACAATGATATAAATATCAAACAATATCACTTCTAGAAGCTGGCTTTGGCTAACAAACCCATTCTTCAGGAAAGACAGTCTGTTGGAAAATGTTTAACTGAAAAGTTAGAGGAGAATGGGTTCTGTTTTAACTCAAACCAGGGCATAGCCTAAATATTTAAGATAAGTCTGATTTTGAGTTAATTGGAAATTATTTTTTGTCAAAACCTGCCAATAAGAGAAAAAAGATCAGTATTTTGAAAGTAAAAAATATTTCATTTGTAAAGAATATTCAGAAAATGAAACCCTTAGTGCATCAAAATGAAAATAAACTGCTACATCCACTTTCTGAAAGATAATATTCTAGACTGTCACACTTTTTAAAAAGGTTTCTGTGAACGTATGTGAGGAGTAAAGCATAGCATAGCGAGTCTGGTTCCTTAATATTTGTCATTAAATAAAGGAGGATTATGATTTTAGAGCCAGATTGTTCTCTGCCTTCATCCTGTTATATACATCTGACAGTCAAAAACACTATGACTTTTTCATAGTTTCTAAATAACACATGCCCATTACTTTCTGGACCCTTGGGCTTCTGGAGAGATTATGTGGTATGGTCGTTTTCTGCATGATCTAAAAAACTTTCATCTGTAGTCAGACAAAATTTCACTTTGTGCAAACTGGGCTAAATCTACATATATAAACTGCTCTTCATTTATTGTCATTCACAGAAATTGAACTGACTTTGGCAGTGTGAGTGCTAGGAATATTTGCCTTTGTAAACAGAAGTAGGAAAATCACTTATGATTACGTCTCAAATTGTTAGACGCAACTTTGCCAAACCAGAGAAACTGAAATGTCATGCTGTATGTGTGCTGCAGTGTTATTTTTGTTTTATTTTGAATAATGAGCTGTTTAGATGCACCAATGACAAGCAGTGAAGTGGGAAGTGTTTCTGCAACTGGCTCAGCCTTTGAGTTTGTTGCTTATGATCTGCTGCAGATACCTGTCTCAAACTGGCATTGCAGCCTATTAAAAAAGCTGATAAAGATTCAAGGCCACTCAGACAAACCAGACAGATTTTCCAGGGCCTGTCTCCTGCAAAGGCATTTTAGATTTGCTTCTTCCTTCAATACCAGGTTCTGAGTTGCTGAAGAGGGAGGGCAGTCCTGATAAAATCACTCAAATCGCTGATCAGACAGTTGCCAGAAGAAGGAACAAGTGATTATGGCTTTCCCTTAGACAGAGTTCCTAGCCTCTGTCCAAGATCTATCTATGCATTTGTCCTCCAAATGTTTAACACTGAAGGAGATCAGCTCAGCCCATTCCATGGCTGCGTTGGGCAGTGCGTGGTCAGGACACACGCACCAGACTGGAAACCCCTTATCCCATGTCCTCCCCAGGGGACTCATTTCAGCCTTAGTACCAGTTCTCATCTCTCCAGGTACCTGCCCTGAGTACCAGTAACAGTGACACATTAACAATGAGGGGAGATTTGCTGTCTTACAGGTTTTAAAATTTTGATTATTTTACCACAATTTATCTGTCTGGAAGCTGGGCAGTGGGGCTAAAGTTAGTTATATGGGGCCCTCCTCTTTCATTAGAAAATCAAATGTTTATTTTAGAATAGGATGAACTGCTGTCTGGATGTGTTTCTTTTAGCACATGGATCTACCACCAGTCTTAAAGAAGGACCTGCTGTATCAACAGTAAAATGGAGTGAATCAAATCTCCCTGTTTGCCCTGAGCCACTCAGCCAAAAGGATCTGGCCTTAATACCTGGGGACTTGGGTACAAGTTCAATGATGATAAATTTTGCTGCAGCTGTCTAGGATATTTTGATTTATAAAACATACATTGGTTCAGGTCAATGTGTTTGCGGTCTTGGGAAGCTCTTTAATTTAACATTATTAAAAAAGTTCTGTAGCGCTAACAGCAGCATTCAGTTAGTGATCTCATGTGCAACATCTGTCAAGCTGGAAGGACAAACAAAACTATGCAAGTTACAGAAGAAACTTAAAAGATGACTTGAAGGGGGTCATTGCCTGTGTTTATGGGTCTTCAGATTGCTATAAAAGAAGGCAAATTCCTATCAGTGTCAATGCAATTTCTTGAGTCCTCTGTCAGAGTGAGAATCGGGCATAAGCTTGCACAAGGTAGCCTCTGGACACCTGCATACCTAAGTATATGTTGGTTGGAAGAAGGCAGATGAAGGAACTGAAAAGAAAATGGTGACTATGGCTTGTTTGGGGCTATGGGGAAATCAGAATCTTTCACATCTCTAATACAAGACTTTATTACTGTGCTGGAAGTTTATAAAGCCACTTTGTCCCTGTAGCATTCCTAGCACAAGTTACTGTACTAGAAGAATGACTTTATTGTGAGAGAGAGGAAAAAGTCAAGTTTCTACCAATTAAAAGGGTCTCTATGATCTGTTACTTAAAGTAAAAAAAAAAGTACTTAAACTATATTGTTACTTAAAGTAACAATCATGCAGGAAACATTTTTCAATAACCCATCTGCAGCAATAAAAATCTTAGCATAAGATATTAATCTTCACAAGTGATGAATAAGTGTCATTGTGTGATGCATTGAGAACTATTAAATCTCCAACATTTTGTTGTAATGTGAGATAAAACCAGGGTAGTGCCCTGATGGCAAACACACTGTGCCTTGCAAGTCTATTGTACCTGTTCAGTACAGTTATACTTTCTTCTCTTTATACACATAGTTCATTTCACCTGTTGTTTTAATCTACCTTTATCTCTTTGATTAATTGAGAATATTTGGGCTCTGTGCTAAGGGACAGAAGCCAAGAGCTTATTTCCAACTTTATTTAAAATTTATAAGGAGATAATCTTGTTGAATATCAATGAAGCAAAAGAAGCAATGAAAACAAAAGGATAAAAATCATAGAATCATAGAATCATAGAATAACCAGGTTGGAAGAGACCTACCGAATCATCGAGTCCAACCATTCCTATCAAACACTAAACCATGCCCCTTAGCACCTCGTCCACCTGTGCCTGAAACACCTCCAGGGAAGGTGAATCAATGGTAGAAAAGGATAAAGAGAAGAATTAATATTAAGAGACCTCATTCTTTTGCCTTAAAGAAACTACATTTTCAAAAGTGCAATGAATAATCCCCAAGAGGGACTTTGGAACTGGTACTTCATTTGTGTGGTCAGAGGTGTTATAGATACCAGAAATTATGCTTTAACAAGATTTACACAATTTCCTCTCTTTTTAAAATCCCATTTTCGCTGGCAGAAACATAGCAGTGGCCATCACTGGTGCTGGTAATGCCCCAACTGTTGTTTTCCCTTTCCAGATATGAAACTGAGCTTGCACCACAAAGAGAGTCAGGAGTAAGTTGTTTGGAATTTAGCTGCCTCCTTAGCTTTCTTGGCATGGGAGAGAGGAAGAAAGTGACTTTGCTATTGATAGCTTAGAGAATCTCCCTGAGTTGAGGGGCTTTGCTATGAGGAGGGCTTGCTTCCAGCTGGTTCTGAGCTGTGGATAATTTCTCTGCTGGCTTTGTAGGGACTGAGCCAGAATGTGGCAGTTGAGTTAATGGAAATACACTAGCAGACATACTGCTATTGGTAGTGAGACTGTTTGCCAGAGAAGCAGAGGTCCCTCCTAGCCTTCCCAGAACCAGCAAGCTTCCAGCTGGAACTAGAGACAAAACTATAAAATAAGGTATCAAGTACAGCTAGTCAGTCCCAAAGTAGCCGTTCTTATGAACTATTTTTACCCATTGTCCCAGCTATGCTTTGTCCTTGCTCAAAAACAACCTTCAAAACTTCCTTTTTTTTCCCAATATCTATCATAATGGAACCCAAAAAATTGCATTCCAACATTTCCAGCACCACCTTTCTTTTTCTATAGCTGCAGAACAATTTTAAGAAGTATTTAGTGGTGATACATGGTTTCAGAAAGGCCATTTAAGTACAATTCCTGATTAGAAATCAAAATAGTTACCCACCCTGTCCCTGTTTCTCCATCACCCATTCCTCCTCCCCGATCCACTTCCTAGCTAAAAGCATGCGGCGTGTGTATCTACAAACGACAACATCCTGGCAAATGGTATGGCTAGATAAAAGAATATCAGGATTGAATTTAGAATCTGGAACAGACCAGTAAGTTGCCTTTTTGTTATGTTTTTCCAGGGCATTTAGTAGACAGCAGACTGAAAGGGAGAGATTTCCACTAAGTGGAGCGATGTTCCAACTATAAATTAAAAAATAAAATATTCTAAATGATCTGGATATGGATTAAGCAGACTTTAAAGTAACATTTCAGGTAGATGCTGGATTGCTCCAACACAAGATTTGGGGTAACTCTGGCAAAGCTAGAAGCAATGATCAGTAAGAGAGAATTGGCAGTAGAGGCAGCAAGTTCTGCAGCCAGGCACTAGATCCAGGCAAAAAGGCAGTTTTTTTAGCTGGGGAAGCCCAGGAAACCCACGAGGTCTTGAGGGGTGGGCAGCTTCTGACTGCTGGAAGAAGCAGCTGCCATGTGGTGGCCAACACCAAGGGATGGTCCTGGTAGCAGCTGTTGGAGATTTAAATGATCTCTAGGAAGTGATGCAAACAGGAGCAGGCAAACAGGTGCCTGACACATCAGAAAAGCCAGATGCAGCAATTTGTGTGGGCAGGGTGAGCAGGGAGGATGAGCAGGGCGGGCACTGGTGCCCAGTGCACACATTCTGCCACCCAGAGTCTGGGCTGCAGGGCGTCTCCCTCTTGCACTGGTTTCAGACACCAGTGGGGAAATTCACCTGTGGCAGCTGCGCTTGGTGGAGCAAGGTCAACATTGTGGAAGTGACCCAATAAGTTAAATTTAAGTAGAAAGGAATAAATATTCAGTTTTGACGTTTCATCCTTACTGTGATGGAGTCTTCTTGAATTGCAAGTGATTTGTTAGACAGAGCTTTTCTGTGGATACATATCAGGATATAAATTTTAGTGGTAGCAACCTGCTGGTGAATACCCTGGATGGCTTCCTTTCCCATTCTGCTCTGGGGTAAACTAATCAGGAAAGCAAATCTGCAGCTATACAAGTTTGACCCTAAGTCATAAAGAATCATATCTAATGGGTTGAAAATTTCAGTTTAAGGAAAAAGAATAATCTAAAAACTCATCAAGCATTTTCACTACTCTGTATCATTTGTTTTGGGATGAACTTCCTTCTGGAAAAAGGGAGCGATTTACTGGATGATGGGAAAGTTCAGTAAGCTTCAACTCTAGATAACTTCCTCAGTTATCACAGAAATCTGAGATCACATCAGATCTTAGAGATCCCACTCAAGATCAAGATATTGCCTGCTTAGAAGCTGCTCAAAGACAGACCAATTGAATCTTTAGACACATAAAATCATGCTGCTCCACTTGACCAAGTCACTTTCTTAGTTTTACGCCAATTAAAAGTATCATATTAGCCTTGAAGTAGTCAGGCAGCTGGACCAGATGATCATCGTAGGTCACTTCAAAATGAAAATATTTTATTTTACTTTATTATGTTCTCTATATATCTTTAAAAACATCAGTACCTATTGATTAAGGGAAGCTTTCTAAACACTCTTTCATAGTTTATATTTTTTGGTTTTGATTTACTTTGGAAAATGTATCAGTACTTACTTAAACAGAAATCTTACATGTCCTGGGTTTGGTTATCGTATGTCAGTTAATGAAATGCTGAACCTGACTGAATATTATTGAACATTACTGAATACTATGGAAAATTACTGAATACGACATACCTTTCCTCTCTATTTCACTGCTATATTCAGTCAGGGTGCTCTTTTAGTCCAGCAATCTGAAATGACAGCAGCATGTTTTAGGAATCCCATTATCAGCTTGCCTAATGCTCCCATGCTGCAATCACTCATCTATCATCTCAGCAGCCAAATGTTAATTTGACATCTGTTATATCCAATTCCAATCACTATCCAGAATCTCTCTGCACACAAATAATTTATTCTGTTTACAACACAAATTGCCCAGAGAGTATACCATCTTCGTAAATTTAATGAAGTTATTTAGTAAAAGGAAAAACATTAAAGGGGTAAAAGTAACACGTTTACAGGCTTGCAGCCAGCATTTGGAACATCTGAGGCCATTTCCCCATGCGTAATTCTCCAAATCTTCTGTGAGATTCCTGACTGCAGCTCTAAGAATGAGCCTTGATAGGTTTCTAAATCAGCATTAAACAGATGGAATTACTGTCATGTCTTACTACCACATTAGATTGTAATCTCTTATTATAGCAAAAAATACCAGTGGTCACTAGGGAACCAGGCATTCCATTTTGTATGGTTTTCCTTATTACATCTGATAATTAGTAAGATAGGTGCTAACAGAATATTTCATCACCACCCTCTCAAGATGAGGTTCTGTCTAAACTGTATTAGTGTAATCCTAAATTTTTGGCCCATCTTTTGTGCATGGATATGTGAAGACTGTTTGCCCAGTTAAGCAGCACACCAAAACTGGTAAAGACATAAGCACACCTACACATTTTTTCTACTCCTATGTCCAAAAAAAGACACATTTTACCTCAGTTTTTTATTGCTTCTTTATCCCATTGAAATGAATGAGAGGATGGTATATTTTTTTTTTCTGGTAAAGCATGACATTATTATCCATAAATATGTTTTGAATTAGTTATATTACATAGAAAGCATTCAGTGTTATGAGTTACAGGAACCAGCACAGGATGGACCTTTCACCATCATTTTTTCAGGTTTTCCCCATGCATTCATGACAACTTCACAAATGGTAAAGGTCTGGATTCCACAACCTGTGAAGAATGTGTGCTAGACAGACAGAAACACACTGCGTTTGAGATAAATCCAATTGCTGTGCAGACCACAATAGGTATAACTGAAAGTGAGTGTTTTAATGTGAGGCAGGGTGAAAGACAGTGATTGCCAGTTAGAGCGAACAAGTTCAGGAAAATCTTCAATGACAGCATCTTCAAAGCCAGGGGCAAGTCTAATTAGCCTGAGACAATCACGGCCAAAAGATTAGTGCACCTAAGAAAGAAAATCTCCTTCTGAACACCAAAACTACTTTCCCCATCACCAGACTGTCTGTCACTGACAATCATGACCACAACTTTCAAATAATGTAGCTAGGAATAAAACATGATAACCACTGGAATTTAAGATTTTGTTCTTTTGTGTTGGTCACCTGCATTTTAATGGTGAGATAAACATAACTGATTTTCTTTCAGAGATTTACCATTAAATAAATAAAAAAACCTCTGCTTGCACTTTTCAATATCAAAACCAAAACAAATTTTAAAAGAAAGCATTTTAAAGTTTTAATTAATTTTTCATAATTTATCATGAAATATATAAAATGTTATAGTAGTACAGTCAATAGGTGCATGTTGTTTTAAATATAATAAGTCTTCTGCACTTATTTAAAACCATTGAAAGAAGTGTCGTGACTTTTTTCCCGTTTTAAAACTATCATTCCAGGCAATGTATTTCTGCAGAGTAGGTTTATTTTCACTTTCAACTCATCTACATTTAAAAATAATAATTACTTCTTTAAAACCAAAGTATAGATTCTATTAAATATATCTGTTTACTCAGAATACTGAACAGAAAAAAATACATATATGCTAGAATGGTAACTTGTTTACTAATAATATAGAGTGTGTGAAATTTTGGGGTTTTTTTAGGCCATAAGTACATAATCAACTAAACTTTTCTTCATAGCTTTAGTGACATGAAGGCTTTAACCATGATTATTTATCTATTTCACTGTACCTCCAAGCAATAACCAGTAACCAGATATTCATTAAAAGTGGTGTGATGACTATTTAAGGACAAATAAGAAGATTAATTCATCTATTCAACATTTAAACAGTTAGTAATGGGGTGATTCATTAAATAATCCCAGAGGTCAACCAGTTAAAAAATTTCTAAGTGGTAAACTTATATTGTGCTTCCAACACATTTTCAATTTCAGCCTATTTCTTGTATGTATAACAATCACAAGCTAAATATGGGCTAACCCAAAGCCTCTTGAAATAACTACAAAGGAATTAGTTTAGGCCCTTTTTTCTCTTGGGTAACAGTAGCATTGGGGACTGGAAATTTTTTTACAGTACTTTGCTAGAATCATGTTCAGCACATGCACTTTACCATGGAAGATGATTTATGGTGGCTCTAGTCATTGTTGTATGTATATTAGTGGATGTTGCAAATTGCTTGTGGAACAGTGCTTATATCATTCAGGAAGTGGCTGTAATTAGGCAAAGAACTGCATGTCAGACATAGTTCTCTTGAGTCTGGGGAGAAGAAATAGGAGTAATCTGAAGGTTCAATATTTAGATGTAATTAATATTAGCAAAATTGCCGTGGATATATTGTTTGCATTCTCTATGGTTTATGAACTAACCTGCCTCTACTATGATTATTTAGATTTTCATCTGGAAAAAAGAATAAAAAAGGAAGGGAGGGAGGGTTTCTAATCCCTCATGACTAAAACTACATTCTTGGTTTTGTGTGAAAGAGACAGTCATGTAGATTTAATGGTCAGTGGCATTACTTTAACAGAGGTTGTTTCAGCTGCAATTTGTGCATTCAAGGACTTGTCATTTTGAACACACTTTAGTGCTAATCCTTATTTGCATAGTGAGCTGGTTTTAAGTCACATATTTGATGCACAGAATACAAAAGCTTCCACTTTTTTTTTTTTTATTTGATTGTTTGCATTTCAACATCTCAATGATAATTGTTGGTGCAGGGGATACCAACTCAGCAAAATTCTGGCACAGATAAATAGAGAATGGAAGATGGAAGAGGGAGTGATTTCATGACTGGTCTAAGTGATTTACGAATAGCAGCTCCTTTTCAAAAGTGCTTTAATTAAGCTCTTAAATCACTGATTTTCAGGAAGTTGGAGGCTTCTTAGGGAATGGTGACTTCTTGCTTTTTAAGTGCTGGTGATGTCTCCTTGTTCAATCTTGTTATTTGACATAGAGAAGGAAAACACCTGAACTTTCTTCCTAAACCCTAAACTCTCTTTATGTTACAGAAGTATAAGAACAAATTGAATTTTGTCCCAGGAGACAATCAGCCAGAGAATAATTAAGAAGTACAAAGTATTCCTCAACATTGTCCCCTCCAGGAAGCAAAATGTAGGCCTAAGCTGACACTAGAGACAGTATCCACTTTGCCAGAATAGATCAACACAAGGAACGTCCAGTAGACTTTTCAGACAAAATCAGTTTGCATTATGGAGCAAATACTTTTCATCTTTGATAGGTCTGGTACAAACTGATCTGACTGAAGGAGCAGGATAGAGAAACTGCCTTCCCTTTCTAGAACTTGATTTTTCTATGGATTTATCAGAAATCCCTGAAACCAATGGAGGTTTGCATCATCCTGTGACTGAACCCTGTCATGAGCATCACCAATGTGACCATGCCAGAATGCTCAAAAAAACCATCTCTTGAACATCTTGGTTCCTCAGGTGCTCCTGCAATTCAGTAAGATCTTGCATTGCTTTCCAGTGGTACAGAAGGCAGCCTCAAACATTGCAACAGCAGTAGGAACATGAATGTGAGAAGTGGAGCAAGAAAACTGTAAGCAAGATTTATGGCAGAAGAAAACTAGAGTGAAGGAAAAGGGAAGAATAATTCATAAGGGAAGATAATAAAATAGTGCATGATCAGTGTCATGTCAGAGGTGAGTTTCCCCAAAAGTCGAGTCTTGAAATTGGATTGTATTTGGGTTTTAGAAGGCACAATGGGTCTAACTACTGTGGAGGTCTTTTCTTCCTCCAACTCCATGGGAAATGCTGGATACAGCCCAGTGCAGTTCCAGAAAGCTTAAAGCATCTCAAATAGAAACATTATTTACAGGATTGCAAAAGTTTGACTTAGTCACTGTTTATACATGGATAGTGTCCCCTTTCCCGAGAGTCCTTTACTAAGCACAGCAGTTTCAGGTACACTAAGCAAGTACCTTAGTGTTCCAACTTACTACATTTATATAATGGGAATTCTTTCCCCCAGATGCCTGACTTATCCTGGACCAGCAAGTGGCCCAAGGAAGGGAGTTGCACCACCAATCTTTTATGCAGGCAGTTGTATCCCAGCATTCCTGGCTATTATGTAGCTTACTCTACCTTTCCATAATAAGAGGGAGTAAACTTATCTAATTGTGGTTTGAAGATGGTTGAGAGGTACATGCTTATACTGAAAATAAATCATATAATGTTCTGTTTTTTTTCAAAAAGTAAAAAATAAAACCCACTAAACTTTGCCTATTATGTTTCATGTTTTATAACATGAAAATGAGGTTTTATAGAGAAGAATATTTTTTTTATTTTTTTTCCTAAGTGGACTCCATTTTTTTGAATTCTATATAGCCTCAATGGGGCAACTTTCTTTTAAGCACACACTATATCAAACACCTTTTTCCTGCTGAGCTGAGGCAATGTCTTGGTAATGGTGATGGGCAAATTTACATCAGTACATCCCTTGTTTCCTGGGGAGCTGTTCCTGAACTATGATCTAGAAAACATATTATCCATGAACAAACCAGCTATAATGTCTACATCCCTTGGTGAGGTTATCTGTAAAGAACTTAGCAGGGACTCGCAAGTACAAGGAACGTACTTCTTCCCCTGAGCTCTGCGTTATCACTGTGCAAGTGCTATACTCAGGGGGATCCAGGTGGAGTAAGTCTCCTCATTTATCCACAGATCTCAAGGTTGTTCATGGATTTAGCCTTGACGTATCTATTTGGCAGAGAAGGACAGAAACAACCTCCTCAGGTCAAACTGCCTCCCACAATTCTCAAATGCACTCTACACCCAAGATGAATGTGTTTTTTTACTAAGCAGCACAGCTGGTACAGATATGGAAGGTTTCCTTACATCAAAACGTTCCAAGAAACTTAATTTTCTGCTGGTACCTATCCTAAAGCTGATGACACAGATAAGCTGTGCTTGTGTTTATTTTCAGGATTTAAGAACTATAAAATATGAAGGAAGACGGTGTATAACTGTTTCTATATGGGAGGTATTTCTTTTATATTTTGCTTTCAGTTTCTAGATGGTTTATGGAACCACCAGTTAAATGCTAGAAGAAGAGAAAAAGGCAGGCCAGCCTTCACTTCCTATTAGTGAGTTACCATGACATGGTCTTGAGAGGAGAGACATGGAAGAAGAAGGTAAAGTCTACACTCTCTTCAGGCAGTAGTAGACAGAGCTCAAAGGTTTTGTTTTGCTAAAGCAACAAATATCTATTTCCGTACACGTGTGAGATCTTTGGGACAACTATAATGCTTACAAGGAGAGAAGTCAATGATTTCTGTTCATATTTCTCATATACCTCATCAAATAGAAAATCATTAAAAAAAAAAGATAGCTTTGTGCTGGTTCTTGTTTTTCTGATGGCAGTACAGCCTTGTGAGTCACAAAACACAAGTACAAATAAAGAACAAGTATCTCTGGTAAAGTGCAGCCTGTACCCATTGACTCATATTCAGCCTGTTAGGTTTCAAGGCTTCTGATGAGGTCTTGCTAACATAAGTTTGGGAAGATGTTATTAAAAGGAGGGTATTTTTTCAAATCTTAGATAGGAGTAATGGCATTCAAAAGGAAAGTGGTCTCCAGGGAAAACTGGGTCTAATAGATGCTGCCAGAAATTCTTCCCTTTTCAAAGTAACTGTGGAAGAGAAGGACAGGGTGAGGAGCAAAATAAATTATTGATGGTTCTGAAGTTTATTAAGCTTGAAAGAGTATCTGGAGAAAATAAGAGTTTTGTGTTCTGGAAGTTGCAGAGGAATCAAAAGCACAATACATGTAGAAAACAGATCTAGTGTTAAACTCAGATCTTCTGTGTGTCAGTAAAGTTTCTTGCAGAGTTAGTCAAAAATGAAAAAAAGGTGACTGGGACTAGATCAAGAAGGGTAATTCCAATGAGAAAAAACAGTACAGAAAGTTATTAAAACCTGCAAAGGCTAGGTAACCGAGGTTGACCTGGTGTGGCTGGATCCCTAAAAGAGGCACTGTTGAATCTCCTAACTGCTAATGGGTCAAATGTACAAAATAAAGGACCTTGACAGTCAAATTGACTCATTATGGAGGCAGGTAAAAATTTGTAATTGTGGAATAAAAAGAAATCATTCTTATTTTCTGGGGTAGAAGAATTCTATGATGGAGAGAGACACTTTGCTGTTGCTGCATCTAGACCACTAGCATTGCTTTAAGTTTGTTTCCCCAGTATCTACAAGAAAAAAGTGGGAAGCCATATAGCCCTTACATTCAGATTGAGACTGCATTGACCTCTGCAGATATTAAACCAATATCTTGATCTTTTTGCTCTTTCTCAGAAATGCAAATATGTCTGTTTGCTCCAATGACATTAAATTAAGCACCAGAACTCTGTTTTAAAATCTGAAAACAGGAGGCAAAAATGTAGAAGTATTTAGAGACAATTTCAAATTTGTGCATGAGGCAAAACAAAGTCTTTGACTAGATCTTTGTGCTGAAAACCTGGTAGGCATTCAATATCCTGCGGTCTCCTTCCTGCCAACCCATCCAACTCAGTTACCTCAGTTCACAACCTTGTGCCTCTTCTCAAACTAAACTCTGTCAGCATTTGACTCAAAAGTCTCAGGGACCTGGCATGGCAATGGTATGTGCATATATTCCTCTCCTCATGGAGGAGATCACCAATATCTAATACAGTAATGACTGTGGGGATAGGAGACTTTGTATTGCTGGAAATGAGTTCACCAAACTTCATATGCAAGCAGTCTTGAGGTCTACAAGAATACTTGTGTGGGAGAATCTTTCTGGCATAGTAGCTTATATCTGTATGCCTGGGTACCACATCTCCCTGTTTAACAGTGTGATTACTTTCATGCTCCTGGAGAAGTGTTCTTGTGCTTATTGGAAGGTGAAGCAGTAACCCAAAATATAACAGAGAAAAGACAGCTGTTTTTTTGTGAGAGCAAAATGTTGACAAATTGCCTAGTAACAAACTCGCCTTGAAAGATACATATTGCTGTCCACCTGGTGCAAATATTGGGAAGGCTGTTTCATGAGGAAATAGAACAATCTTGGCACAATCTCAGCTGAATTAAATAACTGTTTAAAGTCAGGTTAATAAGTCCCAGGTTCTTCATCTGCAGAAGCTGAGAATCTGGATTTCTAACTACTCTCAGTTATGGCTGGTGGAGGCAATGCTCCCTAGTGCCCTCCCTGTGTCATTGCACTTCAAATATCTAATTCTGCAAGGTAGTTAGGAATGTGAACATCTTCAAGAAGATGAATGGAGCAGCACACTCCCTGGGAGTGCTTCTCATTTAATTGTGGAGTATTGTGCTTAATGAGAACTCTGTGAAACTAGGTCTATTTCTCTTATTAATTCACTGTTTTCCCATAAATACAGAGATTTCAGGGAAGGTGATTGCCTGTCAGGGGACAATGGGCCTGTGAATAAAGAGGCTATTCCATCATTACAGCTCTTGGTAAAGTAGAAGAAAATGATCGTGCACATAAAGACTTTTAAAAACAACTGAACTGATTTGAGAGAAGTATACTTTAGCATTCCCATGCTTGCTTTTCCTGAGCGTAATTTTTTTATCTGAAGTTGAAATTTCCCATGCTTCCGTTTGTTTCTATTGTCTCTCTTCCTTGCACTGTGCTTCTCTGAAAAAGGCCGTCCTTCATTTTCTCTATGAAAACAGCTGACTAGGGACAGCAGCTGACTACGGACAGCAAAAACATCTCCTCAGAAGCTCTCTCTGCTCCATCTAGACAACTAGTCTCAGCCCTGCAACTACTTCTCACAGAGTGAGTGTTCAAGCTCGCTATCTCAGTGGCCTCCTCCAAGGTCGCTCAGGTTCGTCAACATCTTTCCTGTATGGGGTGTCCCAAACCAGGATGCAGTATCTAGGTCCTACCTCACAAGCAGAGGGGGAGAATCACATCCATCTGCTTGCTCTCTGTGCCTTTGTTGGGAAGGACTTCAAATTGCACAAAGTTACCATCAGCCCTTTCCTCCATGTTCAAGTCCCCGTGGACAGCATCCTGACCTCGGGTGTACATACCAGTGCTAACAGTATATGTTTGTGTTTGGAAGGTCACAAGAGGAAATAATATGAAGGCTGAAAGACAGAGAATAGCAAATCTGTTGTAGTTTATCCAGTACAAAAAGAAGTGTCTCAAATCATATCCTCACACAAAAAATGCCTAGCTATGTGATTTTTGCTTTCTTTTTATTGGTAATTAGCTTCCCTCCTCTCCCTCCCAAAGTAAATAGATTAATCACAGTGTAAGGAATTATATAGTAATAAGAAAACAGTGAAGTTGAAGCCAGATAGACTGATCTTCAGTTAACATAACCTATACAATTAATATATGCCTAAAAATTAATACAGTGAAGTGTTCCTTTTTGAGGATAATCATTATAAACCAAAATGCTACGTATTTCATGAGTCCTTAGACTAATATCTTTAAAATAATTAAGAATGTAATATTCTCTATAATTCCACTTGAAATTATCCAGACAAAATAAAATCAATAATTCAAAAGTGATTGGCATTTCTCAGCTAAACAGTATTTAAGGACTGTTCTGTCAATTATAATTTATTCAGAGAAAAAGAAGAGAAAGTTCTAGGATCTGTTTTGCAAGTGTTGATGACACATTGTTCCTGGAACTGATCCCACTCTTTCTGAAAGAAATAACAAAATTCCCTTTGATTTTTATCACATTTTTAAAACACTTTCCAAGCTTTCCTAAAAAGAGGAGAAGATTTCATTCATAAATTTATATATTATGCTGTTTTGGGATTTTTTTAAAGGAAAATCTGAAACAAACAGATAATTGTTATTATTTTTGTAACTAATCTTGCCCAAGAAGGCAGCAAAATATTGGAAACAGATGCACTGCTTTACTAAGACAAATACCTGTGATTTGATACCTAATGTCAACATTTTGAAATTAAGATTGCAAGCCTGTGCTGGCTACAGACAGCAGTCTTAAAATTCCTAATGGATCAAATAAATATTTCCAGCATGGGGTGAAGGAGCAAAATCTGCCTACATTATTAAAAGGAAAATTAACAAGTAAACTGTGTTCTAAACAAGCCTTTGAAGGCAGAATATTAAGGTCATTAATGAACTCTGACTTTAAAGGGAACCCCAGAAAGAATCTGTCTCTGGAACTAACATCAAATCATTCAAAATGAAAGCAAGCATTTTGAAAACGGTAGACCTGCCACTGAAAACATTTTAAAGAGGATGTGACTTGTCAGTTTCATATATCCTTTCATCCCTCCACCCTTTTTGGTTTTCTTTTCTGTTTATAAAAAACAGAATGGTCTTTCTTCTGTGCTAGTTGTGAGCTCAGTAATTTCTATCTCTGTTTCTAAACTTAAGCCTCTTTTTTTCATTTTATTTAAATTACTGCAATAAAATTCTAAAATGTAAAGAGGTCAAAAGACAGCCATCACAAAGCTGAGAGCTCTTAAAATGCAAACTCTAGTGTCATTAATTTCATGTCTTCATTGACCTTGACAGTAAGAGAAGATTTGACCATATGACTCCAGAGGGTAAAGCATAGGCAATGCTTTAAATTCACAAGTATTCTAATAGCACATTTAATTAATAACCTTTCAACATATTGGTCTTTACCCACTCTGATGTTCTTCCTCGAGGATTTAGTAACATCTGTTCTTTTGAACCCTTTAAAATATAATGCAGTTGTTACAACGGCATTTGAACAACTGGAAATTGTTATAAGTGAAATTCTTACTACCAAAGTTGTGATCTTCGATGTCAAAGGACCTGTTCACATCCTCTCTAAAGTACAGCTGTTCATTGCAACACTGAATCTGTAATAGAATGATGCACCATGCAGATGGCTAGTATCTTGAAAGAGAAATCCACAGACAAATGACAGCATAGTCACAGTGTTCTGTCAGAGTCACACACAACTGTGGAGGCAGATTTTTTCAATCTTTTTCATGAAATCTAATTCATGAAAGGTAGGTCCTGCCAAACTAACCTGATTGCCTTCTATGAAAAGGTGACCGGCTTACTGGATGAGGGAAAGGCTGTGGATGTATCTTCCTGGACTTCAGTAAAGCCTTTGACACAGTTTCTCACAGCATTCTGCTTGAGAAACTGTCAGCCTCTGGCCTGGACAGGCGCACACTCTCCTGGGTGGAAAACTGGTTGGATGGCCGGGCCCAGAGAGTGGTGGGAAATGGTGTGAAATCCAGCTGGAGGCCAGTGACAAGTGGGGTTCCCCAGGGCTCAGTGCTGGGTCCAGCCCTGTTCAATGTCTTTATCAATGACCTGGATGAGGGGATTGAATGCAATTTTAGTGAGTTAGTGGATGACACTAATATGGGTGGAAGTGTTGATCTGCTGGAGGGCAGGGAGGCTCTGCAAAGGGATCTGAACAGGCTGGACCACTGGGCTGAGACCAATGGCATGAGGTTTAACAAGGCCAAATGCCGGGTCCTGCACTTGGGACACAACAACCCTGTGCAGTGCTACAGACTAGGGGAGGAGTGGCTAGAAAGCTGCCTGGAGGAGAAAGACCTGGGGATGTTGGTTGACAGCCGACTGAATATGAGCCAGCAGTGTGCCCAGGTGGCCAAGAAGGCCAATGGCATCTTGGCTTGGATCAGAAATGGTGTGACCAGCAGGTCCAGGGAGGTTATTCTCCCTCTGTACTCGGCACTGGTGAGACCGTTCCTCGAATACTGTGTTCAGCTGTGCCCCCCTTACCACAAGAAGGATGTTGAGGCTTTGAAGCGAGTCCATAGAAGAGTGATAAAGCTGGTGAGGGGGCTGGAGAGCAGGTCTTACGAGAAGCGGCTGAGAGAGCTGGGGTTGTTTAGCCTGGAGAAGAGGAGGCTGAGGGGAGACCTTATTGCTCTCTACAACTATCTGAAAGTAGGTTGCAGAGAGGAGTGAGCTGGCCTCTTCTCCCAAGTGACAGGGGACAGGACAAGGGGGAATGGCCTCAAGCTCTGCCAGGGGAGGTTCAGGCTTGACATCAGAATAAAAAAATCACAGAAAGGGTCATTGGACATTGGCACAGGCTACCCAGGGAGGTGGTTGGGTCATCCTCCCTGGATGTATTTAAAAGATGGGTGGATGAGGTGATGAGGTACATAGTTTAGCAATTGATAGGAATGGTTGGACTTGATTCTAAGTGTCTTTTTTCAACTTAGTGATTCTATGATTCTATGATTAAGTGTCTCATTTACAGTATGGATGTAAATAGCCATATTCAGCAATAAGAGGTTAGTGGGAGTGTGATCCATTTGTCAGAAAAAAAGGAAAAGATTTTTTAGCATATGCAAGATGAAAGAACAACTTTTCACTGTTATCATGCACATTTCATAAAAAAAATTATGGCCGAAAGCACAATGGTGCTTTGATAACTGAAAGCCAGTGGAGCTCTGTGGAGGGGGTTTGCATACTGATGAGATCCTTGAAGCTCCTTCCCTATCTTGTCATCACTGTCTGTTTCTCTTCATTGAGTCTAACCCAGCTGGTCTTCATCTAGGAATAGAAATGGAAAGAGAGCACAGTGATGTTTTAAATGGGGATGTATTTGCAGGTCATTGGGACTTAGCTACAGAAAAATGATGGAACTACATACTGCTGTTGTTCTGACACATCAGGGCAATATTCTGGATGTCCCAAAAGAAGGGATAAAAGTGCACACTTAGTTATGGTCTCTGTCCATTGCTAGGGGAGGAATTTATAATCCCTGAAAATATCAGAGAAGCTGTAAAAGGAAGACATGTTTTTTGTCTGTCTTCAAAAGTACTGGAGAAATGAGAATGGTGATCTGCTACAACTATCAGTTCTGGAGACTCTGTGTTATTGTCTAGGTGTGGATTTGGAATGGGGCCTGGGAAGGGGGACAGAGAAGGACCTACAGCTACCATTATTATCAGTCAATGATGTAAACATTCCTCATTGCCCTGCAGAGGGGATTCATGAGCCATAATTTCTCTTATCTTAAAGGACAGAACCCACCTCAGTTTGAATATCTCAGGGAAATGAAACCATGCATGTTTGCTTCATGGGTGATTGATACAAATTTATGTTAAAGAACTGCTTAGTGCTAGCCTTTATAGTACATACTGGGATTTTTTCCAAAGCATATGCCAGAGAGCACTGAATCCATACACAATTTTTCCCTCTTTAACATTTTCTTTCTAATTTCTCCTACCTATTAAGTGTATGAAAGTCCTTTTTTTCTCCTTTGTTTTATTAAACAGAAAAATGGCTAATTAAAATATGGCGAGTGGAACCTTTTAGAATTCATTGGGAATTTTTGCCTGCTTTGGAGATTAACTACACTCCAGAGAGCCAGAAAATTAGGCTATCTCTCCTGCAAATTGAATTCTTGTAATGTATATGTGAACAGCTTTATTTTTAAATGAGGGACAGTTATAATCATCCCTAGAACATTTCCAACAACGTTATTAACCAGATTTTTCTACCTTCTTAGCTGGTAAAAGCTCCACTCCTGAAATTAGTGTCATGACTTTGTGAGATTCCACATCATTGTACTAGCAAATTCAATAGACTGCTTGATTCACAGGAATCCTCATAGCTCAGCAGCATCCTTGGTAGCTTAGCCAACACCTAGCAGTTAAGGTGTACTTCTTTTGTCTTAGGCAGTTAACCAGAACATTCCCATAAAATACCTTAGTGAATATGTATTCCTGAACACTTTCAACGACTGATGGACAAAAAAAGCTGAATAAGCAGCAAATAGTTTGTTCATATTTGGTTCCACAATTATTTGTTTGTCTTGAAGAGTAAAATGATCTGTATTCTTCTGCAGGGAGGGATCTTATTGTGTTTTTAACAGACACGCTGAGCAGGTTGTTAGCCTAATCACAGTATACTAGGTCCCAGGAGATGGTTGTTCTATGCTGCACTGTAAATTACTATACAGAGTGAGACTTTAATAAAAACAAAAAAACCAGCAATTTCTTGTTAACAAGTTTCAGGGACTAAGAAGCTCCCAATTTCATACGACTCAGTCTCTGCACAGATGTTTCCTCCAGAAAATCTTGAAGAACATATTTTTCAAATAATCTTAGACTTATCAACATCCCTTACAGTCATATCATGATTAAAGAAGTCCATTTCATACCTGAGATGTCATTACATCAAGTGTTACATGAAGAAGGGAAAATAATGTAATATTTTTAAACTGGAAGATTTACAAATTTGAAAAAACTTTCAGAATTTCAAAATACTAGAGGCTGTGACATTTCTTGTACAGGACTCATCAAAACATATTTTTTTTCCTACAGAAAAAAGTGATAAAAATATTTGACTGAGTATTAGTCAAATACTGTGCCCTGGGATTTCATCTCCAGTTCTTTCTGAGCAAATCAGTACACCAGCCTCTGTGCTGTACTGTGCAAGCTCATGAATCTTACAGCTTCATTAGCATTGTATTTTGGTTATTTTTTACTGAAGAAGCAAGATGACTTAAAACGTACTAGGAACACATTTGTTAAATTAGACAATGCTATTTCTTTTTTGTTTGTTTGTTTGTTTGTTTTGTTGTTGTTTGGGTTTAGGTTTGACTATTTTTTTCCTGGCTGGTGCTATGCTTTAAAACCAAGACTGTTTTTGATAGTGGAGCTGAAAATATTGAAATCACTCAGTCACATTGTCACTTAGACTTGAAAGAACAGGAGGCTGAGGGGAGACCTCATTGCTCTCTATAACTACCTGAAAGGAGGTTGTAGAGAGGAGGGTGATGGCCTCTTCTCCCAGGTGACATGGGACAGGACAAGATGAAATGGCCTCAAGCTCCACTACGGGAGTTTTAAGCTGGACATTAGGAAAAAATTTTTCACAGAAAGGGTCATTGGGCACTGGAACAGGCTACCCAGGGAGGTGGTTGATTCACCTTCCCTGGAGGTGTTTAAGGCCCGGGTGGACGAGGTGCTAAGGGACATGGTTTAGTGTTTGATAGGAATAGTTGGACTCGATGATCCAGTGGGTCTCTTCCAACCTGGTTATTCTACGATTCTATGATCTCTAAGATCTTCAAGTCCATTGTAAACGTAACACTCTCCACCACTAAACCATGTCCCTAACCACTACATCTATATGTTCTTTAAAAATTTCCAGGGATGGTCACTCAACCACTTCCCTGGGCAATGTGTTCCAATGGTTGACAATGCTTTCAGTGAAAGAATTTTTGCTAATATCTAATCTTAACCTCCTCTGGTGCAACTTGAGGCCATTTGCTTCCATTTGCTTGAGGCCATTTGCTGTCACTTGTTAGCTAGGAAAAGAGACGGACAGGCACCTCACTACAACCCCTTTTCAGGGCAATGTAGAGAACAGTAAGCCTCCTTCTCTTCAGACTAAATGGCCCCAGTTCCCTCAGCCGCTCCTTATGAGACCTATGCTTTAGGCCCTTTCCTGGCTTTGTTGATTTTCTCTGGATGTGTTCTAGAACCTCTAAACCTTTCTTGCAGTAAGGAACAGAAACTCATGTTTAATTCAGCATCTTTTAGGAGATTTAAAGAGTGCTTCTGTTTCTTAGGATTTGATCAAAGATACCATGCTAGTTTTAAATACTGGGCATTTTTTTCTGGCATTTATATGGGCCTCTCCTTCTTCAGATTTGACTGAGGATTCAAGTATTTTTTTCTGCATCAAAAAAATCAATAGTGTGTGGTTTGAGTAGCAATCAAACACAACCTACTTTAAATACAGTTCTTTACTAGCTCTGAAATCTAATGATCAAGCAGGAGTTTAATCATTGCCTTCCTCTGGAGTCCTCATTCCTGTCCAGACACGGTCTCCATAGCCCTAGTTTAATATCAGTGCAACTCCTTGAGAGAGGAAACTGCTAACAAACTGTGGAAATTATTTTGAAAACCATGAGCTATCACTGCATGTGGTAATGTCTTAAGCAGACATTCTTGCTGCATTTTTTCGAATGCTGTAAAACCTGCTTGAGTTTCCCAGGTAGATAAGCTGCATATTCAACAGACTCTTCGCTACCTATTACACAAAACATAACAACCATGCTGTATACTGTAAAGTCCTTGTAGCAGGTGTGTGCTGCCTTCATCATTAATTTTCTTATGACACCTTCCCAAATTGAAAATTTGTCAAAGTAACACCACTGTGGCAAATAAATAATCAGTTTTAAGTTGTTTACTGTCCTCAGCCAGGTATGATCTTCTTCACTTATGCTAGTGTTTTCTCTCAATGTTCCCAATCTATTTACTCTTGAAGAATTAAGAGATTTAATCGCATTTTGCACAGAAAATGACAGTATGAGTCTGGACTCCATAACTTGTAAGTCTCTATATGTAAAGCCAAAATTTTAGGGCCTTTTGGGGCTGCTTTTCTGTCTAGCAAGTACAAAACAGGAACTAGAACAACCTTCCCTGCCAAATCAAAAGCGAAAAATATGCAGAGCTTGCATGCCTAATACCTTAATTGTCTTTTCTTATCTGTCGATCAGAGCACAGCATCTTGTTCTCAGTATTTCAGATTGACACAGACATTGACTGATGTACACAAGCCTTCATCCAAAGGTGGTGATCCCAAAGATTTTCAAATGGTTTCGGTTTGTATATGCCTGAAGGGCAGTTTTCTCACTCCTGCACATGCTGACCCTGACTGTTGCAGAACCAGGGCCCCCATGTAACTTCAGTGCTCATTACACTCATTGAGTGGGTTGGCCACCTCCATGTGGGCAGTATAATATTTTCTTTCTCAGTCAGTCTTAGTTTCAGGGTCTGTTATTCTGAAATGCTTCAGTACTGTAGTGTTTTCTGCAGAGGATCTCATTAAATTCTCCGGTGTATGATGTACTTAAAATACAACCTTTTCCTTAGAATGCTGATCTTTCATCCTTGTTTGTTGCACCTTGGTTTTTGTATTTATTTAGTATTTATTTCCATGTTTTGTTTTAAGTTTAGTCTCAGTGAGGTTTCTTTTAGTATGAAGTTTTGCGTATGGGTGGTGGTGTTTTGCAGTCAGAGTGATGACTTCTATTCACCCCAATACCACTTATAAGATTTTATATTTTTTATTTTCATAATCAATATGTACTGAACTCTCAATGAGTAAGAAAAGAGAAAGTTAGGACTTCCTTTCTGGTTTTGTTTGTAGATAAAGACAAGAGGGATTTCCCAGGTCTTGCAAAGTGCTAGTCATAGGATACTATTAAATTCATGGTCAAGCTCCTAGGGAAAACACAATGCTTCAGATAATTGATAGTATCTTTTTGACTAGGGAAACAAATCAAACTAAGTGAAACCAACCCAAAACTTTTCAGAGAGAAGTCTGTTTGGATACATTTAGCTTTCAGTGATGTGATGGTATAGTTTATTTTGCATGTATTTATTTTTAATTCATTTATGCTCCTTGCATTTCATTAAAACTTTTGTTGTGATCATCTGTGAACTATTTTCATTACTGTCCTCATATTGTTGAGTGCAAGATTATCGTATCATAATTATTGTCTACTTCCAAAAAAAGGATATTTGGAGTGGGCCGATGTCATATTTTCCTGTTCAATTCATCATTTTTTATACCTAACATAGAAAATGTTGCCTTTCCTCCTTTTAATGTGCAACAAGTAAAATAATTATCACAGTTATTTTGTGATTAAGAGGAAGTATAAGGAAGTAGCACAGAAGGTTCTAATACCTGACTCCCAAAAACCAGAAAACCCAGAACAAGTTTGTGGATGAGTCACTTTCAGGCGTTCCACTGTTGCTTTTCTAATGTGTTCCTGACTCTGTGTGCTGGTAAAGTCATGCAAGTTGTTCTGAAATCATGTAAGTCATCTTCTTAGGATAAGCAAGTAGCAACAAGAAGTTTCCAGTAAAATGACATAAAAAATTATTTGTACAATTTTTTTTCGGTAGAAGGAACATTGTGCCTTTTCCTCCTTCCCTGCATATTTATTATCACATCATTGTCTTGCTCACAGAGAGAAGGATGTCATTATTAAGCTAAACTGAGGTGTGTGGGGGGTGGGTGGTCACATAAATTAGTAGTTTTAATTTATTGGAAACAACATGGATTTCAATAGTGGTCTCCAGTTAACTTTCTAGTGTTAACTTTAAGCTATGAAATGTAATTTTAGCACTAAACAGTTGGATTTGGGGGTTTTGTGGCCTTTCTTGTTGGTTAGTTGTGGTTGTTTTGATTTATTTATTTTCAGCCCTGCCTAGAGCACTCGCATCCCAATGAATGAGTATATCTGACCATGCTACCTAGGTGCACCTGCAGTCATGCTTGTCAGTGTTTAGCATCCTGGTCAGACACTAAATTTTTCTGACCTTTCCTAAAATTTTTCATGAAGCTATTCAGCTTCCTGACAGAGACTTTCTTTAGGGATCAATTTTTTTCCATACAAGTTACGTTTAAAACAATTTCCTGTCAAAAGGTAATTTCTGGTATAGTAAGAAAAGATTTTTTTTAAAGATTGTTTCTTGTTGCCACCTTTCAAAAGAAAAATGCAATGAGTAGCAATTCTGCCTTTGTTTCTAAATCCCTCAGTATCTTTGACATCACCCCATAACCAAACCAGTTATTTCTTGAAACAAGTGTCTATCGCATCCATGTTTCCTTTCCTAGTAGTACATTTCCAGCCAAGGTAGAACACAGAAAGTTTGCTGCTAAATATTGCAAACATATGAATAAATAAATAAATAAAAATATATTAATTTTTCAGATGTGATTGAGACTCTTTGAAAATGAGATACCTAGCCTGCCATTGTGGACATAAATAAAGAAAGCTGGCATGATCCTGAGTCAGTAAGCTTCACAAAGAGATGAGGTGTACAATGTAAGAGCGATGTTGTTCTCCCACATGCACATAGCATTAGTCATTCCAGAACGTGGGCGAAAGGAGCTAGCACCTTTCTGGAAAATACTAATGACTGAAGGTGTCCACTCTGATACCTGACCCTAAGTCATGCACTGGTGGTTGGAGAGCTCTGTGGTGTAGGGGAGATCACTCAACACAGGTTTCTCCCATTTTAGCCATTTTAAACCTCACAATGCAGGACCCAGCAAGGTCTATACTTGAGGAAGGTGTTGGAGTCATATTTTCTTGCAGTAACAAGCAAAGCTGAAGAGGAAGGAGAAATGGGAGAAAAGGTACTCAGACTAGGTCTTCTCTCTCTTCACAGAAGTGAGATGCTTAAGCCCAGACTAGAGACCAAACCTTCAAGGAAATTTGGAGATCTGGAAATAGTGTTTATATCTGAATAGAAGGATTAAACATCTCCATTGACCAAAATTCATCAGAGCTACTTTGCTCAAATATCTCCAAATTTAACCTAAGACTTTATAGCAGAGGTGAGCTTTTGGCTTTGGTGAATCTCCAGTGATGTTGGAAGCATCACTGTTTAGACTGCACGGAACAACAGTTTGTTCAGTTGGAATGTTTCGAACCTCTCGGAAAACTTCTGGTGTTTCAATGTAAGTAGGGAACAGGTAGAAAACAGAACAGCTTTTGAAGTGTGTTTTCAGTGAGATGTTGTTCCTACTTCAGGCTCTCACTGATCCTTGTAGTTGGTATCTGTATTCTTCTGCACATTTGGCTTTAAGAGATAACATGATGAATAAATAGATTTTACATGCCTGGAATATGACTCTCCCCTGGTTTTCCCCTACATATTCTGTAGCTATAACCAATGTGATTGAAAGTGTAAAGTGGATATTCTTTTCAGCTTATATTCTAACCCAGGTCAGACTTTTGTAAGACAATATACTGGTCCGTGTATATTTTAGTCCCTCCCCTGCTGCTTTTCTCCCTCCATTCTCCAGGTGGTTTTGAACATTTTCCAGTCATCTTAGTTAAGAGAGATCTTGTTACTATCCAAATGATAACAAAAACTTCAACTGGAGCTTGTTTCAGTGATGTTTTTTGTAGAAATAAGCCCATTTTAATTCATTGCTCTTGGAACTGCTAGTTTTACAAATATCTGTATGGACCTCCAGATCTGCTTAAACAAACACTTTGCTCTTTAATTTCCACTATATATGTAAGGGGATAAGCAGGTTACTATTTATGAGATTCATTAAAAACTTCAGTTTCCAAGGCTCTTTTTTATTAGATGTCTTAATCTAATTCTCTTTATTGGATTGGGAAGTGAAAATAAATTCTCTTGAACACAAATAATAAAAGGCAAAATTAAACATGGTACACAGACAAATCAAGCTGATAGTAAAGAAACTGCAGAATCAGTTTGAAAAACTGATTTGTCTTGAGTGGTGCTACCAGGTACTTGGACTTTCATCTGCTGTGTGGTTGCTGCCAGAGAGATCTAAATTCAAAGACTGTATTGAAATTTCCAGTCTCTTCAGAATAAAAAGATTTTGGTTTTGAGATGTTCCTTCTCTTGTTGAATTTTGACTCCTCTGAGGTGTTCTTGAGATATGCAGCTGTAACTTCCCCAAAATGTGTCAATATCTTAATATTTACTCCAAACATTTAGGTGCAGATGGTGCTTGTTTTGCTCAAACTCACTTTTGCCTTCTGGGATTTTCAGTTTCTTTCTTATAGACGCAGGATTTTATTTACTTCTGTCTCTTGTGGTAGAAATAGTTAACTGTAAGTTAGTGTCCTCAATTAAGCACTTATCAGCAAGTTTTATATATTTATAATAAATGTTTGTAGAAGTTGATGCATTCTGAATTGGGAAAGGAAGAGGTAAATGCTGACACCTTCCTTCCTTGATGCAGTTTCACTATATTCTGTATTTTAAGTAATATAAACAGGCTGGCGAAAATAATCAGTTTCTATGCTTCCTGTCTTCTCTGGCCATTGTCTTTACCTGAAATCTGACAAGTTGAATTAATAATCAACTGAGTTAATAGAATTATACATAAATAGGCTCCCATGATTTTCTAAGAAATCAAGACCAATTACTTCCTGAGCTCATATTACAACTTCTCTTCAAGGAAAGATGTGAAAGTCGGGGTTTGTTTGCAGAAGTTGGATAGACTGGACATAATAGAATGCATCTAAGGGTGTCAAGAGTCAGCTGACATCATTACAAAGCCTCTCTATCACCTTTGGAAGCCTGTGGGGACCAGGGGGATCACAGATGACTGGAAAAGAGTAAATGTTATGGCTATCTGAAAAGCCAAAAAACATTACTTGATAAATCACAAACCAGTCAGCCACACTTCAGTCCCTGGTAAAATTATAAAATAAGACATTATAAAAGTTATGTACACATACATAAAGGACAAAAAGACCCTTGGAAGAAAGCACTGGGGACTTATGAAAGGTAGATTGTGCCTTTACAAACCAGAAAGCTTTCTAGACTAGATGAGACAAGGCAAGACCATTTCAGTTGAAAGGAACACTCAAGAATTTCTTCTGGGCAAGAGAAGAGTCTGGAATCTCACCTGCCTCAGTGTAAAGAGGGAAATTGACCTGACCTTTTGCAATGCTTTTATGGACAAGCTGATAATATCTGAGCAGGTAGATGAGCTACTAACAATAATCTGACAATACTGACAATATCTGACAGTAATCTAACAGGAAAGGTGGACCACTGACTGTGTGAAAATGAGCTAAATTCCTGAGCTCATGGGTTGATGGCTGAGTCAGTCAGACAACTAATCAATGGAGTAGTTCTTTAGGAGAGAGTATTGGTACCTGCAAAAGTTTAATAATACTCCTACAGTACTCCGCATCCTGTTAGAGTGATAAGATTAAAAGCATCCTTACCAAGTTTTTTGGGTGACACCATACTGGGAAAAGTGGTAGATGCACTGGAGGGAAAAATAACCGTTTAGACAGATGTCAGCAGACTGGAAGACTGACCAACAAGGACGGTGTGGAGTTTGACAAAGGTAAGTGAAAAATTCTGTTTATAGGACTGAAACAGCGGTACAACAAACCAAAGCCTGACTGCCTGGGGCAGCTGTAATGGAAAGACTCAGGAGTCCTTTGCGAACCTCTTGCCTGACGCTGCATTGAACACTAGCCAGCAAGAAGGACTACTAGCACCCTGGTCTGAACTGGTGCAACGATAGCCAACAGATCAAGAGATATGATTATTCCACTGCACTCACCACTCTTACTTCAAAATTTTTTCTAGGCATAGGAAGAAAATTCTTTAACTTGAGAGTAAATGGTTAGTTAGAATGAGGTAATGAGCTACTGGATTTTCCTTTAATATTTGCTATTTATTTGTTTATCAATCATTGTTTAGTTTCACAGTCTTTTTAATCACAAAGAAAGAAAGCAACTTAGCCATTTTTTCTTTAATTTTGAAATCTTATCAAGGCAGGTGTTAATGGCAAAGCTTAAGTTGCTTTTGTAAAGGCTCAGTGGAAGAAAGGGAAGTTTTTCCTACTCTTGCTGATGGCAAACTCAGTCTACCAATTCCAGAAGTTTTCGAATTTCATAAACTTTCTGCTGTGTTTGGACTTAGTGGTAAACAAGACTGATAGGAACCAAATAAAAAATGTCTTATTCGATTTTTATGTATTCTCCATCAGATTAGTTCAACAGCTGTTGTGTGAAGATTTCTATGTTTGCTTGAACATAAAATTCCATAGAGGACATACTAGCTTTGAACCTGCACAAGATAGCTTTATTTTGCTAGTTCAAAATAGAATACTCTTCTAAGTGAAATGCCAGACTCAGCTGTCTTTGAGCGATGCATTAATGCAACATTCATTCACATGGATTTAAATTCCTTTTGGACCTTAGCAGGACTAAATCACTGAATATCATGTTGAAATTATAACTGATCTCCATGTTATGAGTAAGTCATCAGATGGAACACACAGCTGTTTCCATAACTTTTATAAAGTGTAAATACTCGGTTACAGAGCCATTATTTTTAGGAATTTGGATGAATAATGTGGGTGATTGATAAGGCAAGAAAATGTAAAGTATTTCTGTGTGCATTAAGAAATACAAGAAATAAAATGCCCTTCACTTTTCCAACAGCTCTACTAAAGCATTTTAAGAAACTCAAAGAACTAGAGGTTTTTGGTATACTGAGCACATTAAAATTTGCACCTTGCACATAATCCAGTCTCAAAGACACCAGAAGGAAAAGGATGTTAGTATGAGATGATTGCTGATCCAGATGTTCACCTTTTCAGTTCACTCTGACAGTGTGTTATGTGGTCCTAGCTATCACAGCCTAGACCATGGTCATTATCAATTTAGATACAGAAAAGACTCTTAAGGAAAAAAAAATAGAGGACTCTTAAAGGGAGTTAAAGATTTTCAACATTACCACGATTAGAAAAGACTTCTGAGGGTAGTACTCAGTGCTTTAAACATCTGCAACTTAAACATTAAACATATGTGTGCTGCTGCCTACTGACATTCACTGGGTTCATAGATAAACAATATACTGTACAGTATGGTTAGGACTGCAGAAGTGAGTTTAATTGAGATGACAAACCATTGGCAATTGCAGCAACTGATCCCCTATATGTTGTCCATGTTATTGCTTTTTATAGTCATTCTTAGAGTTATGAGCAGTTGTAAGTCATATGCCAGGAGCCAGAAGAGAACTATTTGGCATTCATTACATGCCCAATGACTCTGGATGGTTTTTTTTTCAATTATGATAATATGTATTAGGAAATAGGTTATTTCGGAGTATATAGGTTAGGAAGTTGAATGTGGGAATTATCTTTAGGTGCAAAAATTAGAAGGAAGTATTCCAGATTTCATTTTTTTTTTAATGATTTTTCAGGAATTCTTTTGTTTCTGAAATGCATCAGAATTTTCAGACCAATCCATTGCAACAGAAAATGAATAAGGATAAAATAACCTGAAAATTAAGCAGAATAGTGAGTTTGAAGTAAAAGGCCTGTGGTTTACCTTTAGGTGGCAATTACATCTGGTTGTTCAATTTCACCTTTTAAACCTGAACAGGTGCAACTCAGGATTGCCAGGTACATATTTCCCAAAACACAGCTTTTAGCCTGTAGAAATGGAGAATCTTATAATTAGGTAAGAAGGATTGGGGAAAAAATGGAGAATTGTCCTCTACCGCAAAAATTAAAATAATTGCAGCAAAAAAAAAAAAATGAAGTCCTTACATTCAATGCATCTGATTACTACAGCACAAATGCTTTTCTTTTCTTCAGACCTTGTCTCTTTGTCTTTTCAAAGAGATGGGATTAAGTATACCCAGTTCTCCTTAGGAACAAAAACCACAGTTTTCATTCGTTTTCAACAAGGTACTATTACCACAGAATCATAGAATCATTAGGTTGGAAAAATCTTTGAGATCACGAACTCTAACCATACCTGTCTACTATTAAATCATGCACCAAGCACCTCAGCTACCTGCCTTTGAAATGCCTCCGGGGATGGTGACTCAACCACCTCCCTGGGAAGCTGGTTCCAGTGCTTGATAACCTTTCCTGTGAATAAATTTTTCCTACTGTCCAATCAAAAATTCCCGATGTAGCTTGATGACATTCCCCCTTGTCCTACCACCTATCATTTGGGAGAAGACATCCATCTATCTGCAACCTCTTTTTAGGTAGCTGTAGAGAGCAATTAGGTCTCCTTTCAGCATCCTCTTCTCCAGGCTAAACAACCCTATTTCCCTCAGCCATTCTCTGTAAGACTTGTTTTCCAGCCCCTTCACCAGCTTCATTGCTCTTCTCTATGTACCATGGTTCTAACCTCAAATCTTTGCATATATTCACTACCTCCAAAGATATTTAGATCTGCAAAAGTGTTTAATTACGTCATTGATTCAAGGTCCATATGAACACAGAACTGTTGTTAACCTTGTTATGAACAAAATGTTCACGCTCTATGTGACGTTGAATTCTGTGAATAATTTACATCAAACTTTTATTACTACCAGTGCTCTTGACACCATGAGTGAGTTAGAACTGAAATTCTTTTGAAGTATTTGTAAGGAATGTGTGAACTATAGTTATAATTCATATGGGATTATTGAGCCTTGAAAGAAGAAAAATTTCAAGGCCCATTAAATACTGAACCAAATCTCCGAACTTTTAACATATAAGCAGTAAAGAGTTCTGAAATGGAATATAAGTATGTGCTTTGGTGAAATCCTTTTGTGCATGAAGAGCTTTATAACCCAATGGGAGGTTTTGTTATTTCTCTAATAAAGCTATTATTACCACTCACATAACTGTAAAGAGTCAATACTGTATATAGTTATTCCCTTGCTTTCTTAATTAAGGAAACACTGGTGAAAAGAAGCAAGGAAGGAGTAGATACTATTTCTTGCTCTTGAAAGCTTTATAAATAAAGCATATATAAAATATTCAAAGAAACTCATGTCAGGCTTTCAAGCACCAAGACATAAAAGGAGAACCTGACAGGAGGTTGTAGAGAGTTGTGTGCTGGCCTCTTCTCCCAAGTGACAGGTGATAGGACAAGGGGGATTGGGCTGAAGGTCCGCCAGTGGGGGTTCAGACTGGATATCAGGAAAAAATTTTTCACAGAAAGGGTCATCAAACACTGGAACAGGCTGCCCAGAGAGATGGTTGAGTCACCATCCCTGGAGGCATTTCGAAGGCAGGCAGATGAGGTGCTTGGGTGCATGATTTAGTAGTAGACAGGTACGGTTGGAGTTCATGATCTCAAAGATTTTTTCCAACCTCATGATTCTATGAACATCTTCCTTCCACCAAGGTGAGAAGGAGACAAATAATCGTTCAGGAAAAATATTGCTTATGTAGAAAGGCAACCTTACAGCTACTTAAGTTGCAGTATATATATTAATGGAAGAAGAAGATAAAATACCTCACACTTTCTTCTCAACTGAATAGTTTCTGCTGTGTCTTTGGTGCTACACTTATGCTTAGAGGAAAAAATTCCTCTTGTGTTCTCTGCCAATATTTTTCCTGTGTTTCATCATTCTCAGTTGAGTGCAATCAGAGAACAGTTGTGTATTGGCTTCCCAAACTATTGCATGGCTAAGTACACTAATGACAATAGGGTACTTTCTTAGAATTGTGTCACACAGAAATATTTTCCTTCAGTCATGCAGCACGATTAACTGAAATAAAGCGTACAACTGTAGCTCCAGCACAAGTAAGACTTTCAGGTGTAGGTTATACTTTATAGACCTGTCTATAACAGACTTCTCAGTGTGCTCAGGCTTTTACTTATTTTCTGCTATCTTAAGTATGACTGGGTGTATTTGTGTGGTGCTATGATGTGCAGAAAGTTACATGCAGGTCATGCTACCTTTTCTCTGCATGGCTGTGTGCCAGAACAGAGACTTTGGAAGCAACCAAAAACTCTTCCTTCTTATATTCTTTATTTTTCCTTTCTGCCTGTGCAGCAGGGCCTGACATTTACACCCAGTAGCCACAAACGTGCAAGTCAGTTGTGCTCTTTCTTAGGGAGGATTTCATTTTTCAGGGTGAATCACTTAGAAGTTGCACAATATTTTTGTGAGTTTTTTCTTTCCTTGTTGATAAGGATAACGTCTCTGTACTTAGACAATTATATTCAAGGATCTACTAATGAAAATAAACTATTTCACATGTATCCTATCTCTCTCTTTGCTATGGCTGGTCTAATATTCTCTTTTTTCCTAGAAAGGAAAACTTTTAACACTAAACTCTGCTCCTTTGCCATCATCACTCTAAACAAAAAAAATTATGCTTGATTTCAATGTGTCTCTAGGAGTTAAATGTTTCTGTTGCTGGTGGCCTAGAAGTGTGCATTTGGTAGGTGGAATCAGTGGGAAATCATGTTGCTGGATGGTGATTTTTTATGCAAATTGCTCAACCTTCATTATTGCTCCAATAAAGCAAGATTTTTGTACAACTTTCTCAGCTCTCAGTGTTTGTACTTCTGACTTCCGTTCTTCCATCTTCTTGTAGAAATACATCTGCTACCTGAGGGCAGCTTCTCCACTCCAGGCATGTCCTTTCCTTTCTGCAACGAGATTCTCCTCTCAGTTTCTAGCCAGGCTCTTCAGAGTAATTTCAGACTGAAGATTAGAAATAAACAGTGTGGCCTAAAACGGGTCTATACAGTATACATCCAATTTGTTTTGTAAAGCAGGACAAGACATGTAGCTTTTTGTACATTCGACTCCAGTGGGTGGCATAAATAGCTTTACATTTGCAAATGTACTGCCTTTGTTTAAGTAGGGCACCCTTTCATGTTTTGCTATATATTGCAATTTTTCTATGTATTTTCAATTCTCCCTTAGTTTTAGATGGAACAGTATTCATAGCTTTCGTACTTTCATACTGGTTGAGGCTGGAAGGAAGATAATGGGCCTAGGAGGAGCATTTGCCTTCATTATGCCATAGGAGCAGATGTTCTGGCTTTTTATAAACATACAAAACCACATTCATCTAGACTGGTAGTTTCCCAATGAATTAATGAATTTAAACCTGTTTTATCTGTGCAGCAGAAGAACACATAATATATTGTTTACGATAAAATACAGAATAATAGGGATAATAAAAGAACATTGCTGTGAGCACCATTGTCAGTTTTATCTTCCTTGCACACTTAAGAACATTTTTGAAGCTCTCTGTGGCCAGGCTTTTAGCTTGTGAGCACTGACATAGTTACACAGACACAATCCAAATTTTTTTTTTAAGAAGAGGTGCAAGGTCTTGTCATATCAAGTACGCTTGAAGTTTATTCTGCATTCAATAATATCCAGAATTCTGAAAACACCTCGATTACCCGGACTATAGTGTCCTTGTGCTTTTGATTGTTTTGTTGGTTGGTTGGTTTTCAAAGAAAATATTAGAGCATGTGTTATAAAAGACCTATTTGCATTACTTGCTATTGTCACATGAAAGATAAAAAAGAAGAAAAGGAATTGGAAAAATGTGTTGCTCTCTCACTCTTTTACTGGTTTTAAAGTGAGATTCATATGACTGTTTTTCTCTTGAAAAAAACCCTAACCCTTGTAAAATATCACTTTTCCAGATCTTTCCATGTAAGTCTGCTATCTGTTGCATTTGGAGAGCTGCCTACAAAAACCCTTGAGTTTTAGAACACGGTTGTCTTCAATAACCTGAGGTTTGTGTTTGCCTTGAGCCCAAAGGCAGGTGGAGACAAAAGTTTTTTCGTGGCAGCCAACAGTAGTCCATTTGCACCCAGGCATGATTTCTGCAGGGATTCCCAAGACTGAGGCAAGCCCTTCCAAAGCAGAATTTTTCATTTTCCTCTTGGAATTATGCAGCTAAACTATTGTTTTGGAAAGCCTGTGTTGATGAAGTACCTACAGATGCCCAATCTTGTATGCATACAGGAGCAGGAGGAAGCATTTTAAAGCGGTCCAGCCCAGCGGTCCAGTCCAATGGCAGGAGGTTTAACAAGGCCAAATGCCGGGTCCTGCACTTGGGGCACAACAACCTTATGCAGTGCTACAGACTGGGAGAAGTCTGTCTAGAAAGCTGCCTGGAGGAGAGGGACCTGGGGTGTTGGTTGACAGCGACTGAACATGAGCCAGCAGTGTGCCCAGGTGGCCAAGAAGGCCAATGGCATCTTGGCTTGTATCAGAAACGGTGTGACCAGCAGGTCCAGGGAGGTTATCCTCCCTCTGTACTCGGCACTGGTGAGACCGCTCCTCGAATCCTGTGTTCAGTTCTGGGCCCCTCACCACAAGAAGGATGTTGAGGCTCTGGAGCGAGTCCAGAGAAGAGCAACAAAGCTGGTGAAAGGGCTGGAGAGCAGGCCTTATGAGGAACGGCTGAGAGAGCTGGGGGTGTTTAGCCTGGAGAAGAGGAGGCTGAGGGGAGACCTCATTGCTCTCTACAACTACCTGAAAGGACGTTGTAGAGAGGAGAGTGCTGGCCTCTTCTGCCAAGTGACAGGGGACAGGACAAGGGGCAATGGCCTCAAGCTCCGCCAGGGGAGGTTTAGGCTAGACGTTAGGAAAAAGTTCTTTACAGAAAGGGTCATTGGGCACTGGAACAGGCTGCCCAGGGAGGTGGTTGAGTCACCTTCCCTGGAGGTGTTTAAGGCACGGGTGGATGAGGTGCTGAGGGATATGGTTTAGTGTTTGATAGGAACGGTTGGACTCGATGATCTGGTGGATCTCTTCCAACTTGGTTATTCTGTGATTCTGTGATTCTGTGTTTCTGTGAAAGGGTCTGGGCAGCACAGTACAGCCAAACTGCAGAAGGACAATGCAATAATGATGCAGACTTTTCATCCTGAGTATTTGCATTAAATAAAATAATGCAATATTGGCTACAGACATAAGCTGCTTTTATGCAATTTTCTGTATGTTTCTTCTGTAAAATTCAAGTAGAGCTCACAGTGCTAATCAGTTAACAATTCTAGACCCAGTGATGCATGTCCTGCTTCCCAGAGCATTAGCAATATAGTTTGAAAGAGTCAAAGCAAACCTTCAGTGGGTCTTTGGACATGAGGGCACAGGTGGCACCTAAGCTTAGATACTACAGTGACCGATGTATTTACAACTGTTGCATCTTACTGGGAAGACACTCTTTCATGTGAGAATTCTTCAGTTCCCCCTGCGTATATGATATATAATGATGGACCTTTAAAAAAAATCTCTCTTCTTTTAGCTAGGAAGTTATTTTGTATATAAAGATATGTGGAAGTGTATTATATGAATTCACAATCCACTGAACTTATTATACGTTAGGGCTTCACCCATTTCCAGTAGTCTGTAGATCAATTGGTTCTTTAATTAATTAAACTTTTCAGACAAAATCCCTGTCAGTGTGCTATACTAGAATTGATACTGACTGCTATTTTTTTCTCCATTCTTATAATGTTTCTTCAGTCATTTCTTTATCAGCAATGATGGGGAAAAGACAGCATCATCAAACTCTGCACCTTCTGCTTACGTGATGACGTACTTATTTATTCATACTATCATGTGATAAATCTGTGTGAACACAGGTTTTTGGTGACAACTGCATTTACTGAAGAACATTTCTATGAGGGATCAGGGACAGACTGTAACTGGGAGCCTTATGCTGAGGCTTGCTTAGGTGAGAGTATCACTGGTGAATCCACAGGACTCGACTTTCACCAGCATTGCTAAATTAACCAGGCTAACTAGTGCAGACAAAGCTCAACTCATACACACCACCATCACAATACTTGTGCAGCAGCTAAGATTTCTGGGAGTCCTACAAAGCCTGGGGGTGATTTGTGGCAGAGATTTGAGAAATTTATATGTGAAGCTTGATCTAAGTCAGAAAATTGCCTGTTTTTACTCAGATTCTGGAAGTACATTATGCTTCCTTACATAAAACGATAGGGTTCCATTCACTTGGTGGTAAGACATTGAACGCCAAAACCAATTCTCTATTTTGCATAAGCATCAAATCCTGGAGCTTTTCCTAACCCTATGCAGGCCCATGAGAGTTATGTGAAAGCATGTAAGCATTTCCCTATGTAGTTCTGCCAGTTTGGACTGGGAGTGGCTTGCAATACCAAAAGGGATGGCACCATAGCTAGCAATCCTTTTCGTAGAATACATAAGTTTCAGTAGGGATACAGCATACACTCTACAGATGCCTTTCCAATTCTGTGGTGCACCAAACATAGCCCCATAACCAATAACAAATTAATGACATTGAGACCCTTTTATCATGAGCTTTCTTATAAACATAGTCTTGTTCATAGAAGAAACTTCTGAAAAAAGGAAGTAGATGAAAATATTTATTGTAAAGCTTTTTATTAAATATTTTAACCCCTTGAATATATATTTCTAGTGATATTGCTATTAAATATTTTCATTGAAGCAAAAAGTAAAACAATAATTTTGGATTTTGAATGATCTTCCTTAGCTTCTACAATACTACAGGCTCTGTATAGTGTGATTTGACATCTAGCCTCAGGAACAAACCCAACTTCCTCAGTCCTCTTCATAAGAGCCTCTAGGCCCTTTTCGATACAGCATTTGAAAATCTGTTCTGTCACACATGTGAACTCCCATAAAGAAATTATTTATTTCCATGTATTTTGTATAAATATTCAGAATAGTATTAATAAAAAAATTACTAGGAAATTTTGTATGCCTTATTAAATTCTATAGGTCTTGATCTTGTCAGAGAGAGTCAAACACTGTATTCTTATTTTTTCAACAAACTTAGTGGGAATCTACCTTTCAGAACTATCACAGACTTTACCTTGTATTAGCCAATGAACCTTAAGATTTATTTTTTTTTCAGTAAATGGTGTATGATTTACCCTCTCATCATGTGTAGGTACTGGTTTGGGAAAATAAAACTTCTGTGATAGAGTCTACCTTTTAAAAGGATACCTGACATTACATGGCTAAGACATAACCAGCCTGATAGAGGTGTTTATACTGAAAAATGCATCTTCTAACTTTTCAGTTTAGTTTCTGCAAATCTTTAGTCAGAATGCAAGCCTCTTTTCCTGATGAAATTGTGTTGTAGCTTTGTAGGGTTGGTCAGGGTACAGGAGCCGTGCAAGTATTGATGAAGCAGACCTGCACAGGAGGGAGCAGGACACCAGCCCTGTCACTGAATTTTCAACACAATCAATCAGTATACCAATTCTGCCAAGCATCCAGAGAAAATACTTAGGGTAACACTGGAATTTCCATGACGGACCCTTTTGAGGTGGTCAGAAAAAGCCAACAATTGATGTGAGCATGACATGGACAAAAACTGGTAAGATCCAGGAGAAATTTTAGTCTGTGCTGGATTTTTGGATCCACAAAACCAAATGATGTTCAATTCTTAAGCTTGCTCTCTTGTGTTTTTGTTGGATTGGATTGCACCAGTCCAATATTATGGTGAGCTCTGTGACTTTTGCATTTTCATGACCCAAAATAGCACAAATAATGAATTTCTGGAACATACCACCAAGGAGATACCTCTGGCACATGTCTTTTAAGGTAGTGGTTTGGTCATTGTGATTCCATTTGGTAAGGGGGGAGATAGAGGTTTTTCTGACCTACTCATAGGCACAATGTGATCTCCAAAAGTGAAGGTGACTGCTACTATCCCCACAGCTTGATGATTACAAGGATAAAATGCTCCAGATTATGTGAGCATTGGCCAAAAGAAAGTTGAAAGCTAACCACTAAACAGCGTAGAGTTAGCTTTTACCCCACAGAGCACAAGAGATGCTATTGCCTGCAGCCCATTGCCTCAAAGTCATTGGTACCAGCTTTCCAAAGACGCATGATGTTCGCCTGCACTACGGAGCCAGCATAAGTGTTTCGTAGCTAATTTAAAATTAATCTTAATATCACTGTCAACATCCTCAAGGCAGGGGGGGAGGCGGGGAGTGGGGAGAAATTTATAGGTAGAGAACCTTATGTCTAATTTTTTTGCTATTATATTTCCCAAGGAGATATATTAGTATATATTATCAAATCCCTTGTTCTTGCTGCTGTAGTTAAGAGTCTGTCTCAGTTTCCATTATGAAACTATAATTTTGGGGATTTATAACTTTTACTCAACCACAAAAATTTGCTTCAAGCTGCAATTTGTCATAGCAAGGTCTCAAGCTAAGAACAAAATTGTTGACAAAAATTTACAAATATCCAGTTTTGTTTCTTTTTATGTATTTTTCTGAAATGGAAAAAAAATAATAGATATATACATATGTATGCGCATATATCTATAGATTTTCTGATGCATTTTTTCAGTTCATGAATTCAGATATTGGTTGTGTATTAATCCATAAGGGAGTTAAAATGACTTATCCAACTGAGATTCATTAACTCTTTTATTTAGATCCGTTAATTCTTTTATTTCTGAGAATACTGTGAAACTGAAAATATCTATTCCTGAAACATTGAAGATGCACCTTGTCTTGATATGCTATTAATAAAATCTCAGATTTTGTTGACATAAATGGTTGTGACTACAATGTTAATGGAAATAAGCCAAAGCACATATGACATCCTGCTGGAAATTTTGTGGACTCTTGCTTTCATAATTCTGAAAGATGAAAACCCTACCTCTTACAGTTCTGCAGTCAAATACCACCTTCAAACTAGTGTGAAATCTTGATATTCTTGTATGAATTAGGGCAGCATAAAATTGTTATGCCAACTGGTATCACTTTGCTAGGAAAAGAAAAACTATGTTTTCACAAATATTTCAAGCTCTTGCATTTGTCACCTCTGCTTCAGGATGATGAAGCTGTGGAGGGTGAGGGCCCACTTGATTCAGGTATCATCAGCATTAAAATTAGCAAAGAAGAGGAAAAAATATGTACATGCACAAAATTAGTAATGTGCAATGTGAGGGCAAGAGAAAGTTAATGTTGAGTTCTGAACTTTATAATTTATTTAAGATTTGCATTAAAAATAAAAACCAACATATTACTCTTTCTTCCATATTCACTACAGGGTGAGCTAGCATCCTCAGCATTCTCTAATTGCCAAGAAAATGGCTAATCATCCATTTTTTTATTCTTTCCAGCACCCGTGCAAGGCTGTATGTAATTAAAAATAAACTTTTAAAAATTACAAAATGTCCTTTGGTTAGTGAGAATTAGTATGAATCAGGATCTTAAGAGTCAGCAAACAGACTGCTGTGCAAAATTTTTTCAAAGGGAACCTGACACGTGGCAGGAAAAAAAGGCAATAAATGATGAGACTTGGATTACATCTGAGGGAAGATCCTCCATCCTCTGAGCTGTGGGAGGGCTCTGGATTGTTTTCATTCATTCTCCAAGGTGTTCACAGAGACCTTTAGGTGTCAGTTCCCAAACTGTGTGGTCAGACCTGGAGTACCTACTTCATTTTGAGGGTAAAGCCTTAAGCATGCTTACTCAGTGGTGTGAGCATTTCTGCATCACTGGTTTTTCTGGAGCACTGGAGCAGTGCTTCAAAGCCCTGCACAGAGGAGATGCAGTGCTTTGAGCTTAGGTAACCCCAACTGCTGGACTAACTGGACTAGTATATTCTTTTCCTCCAGAGATCAAACTAAACCACTGCATTGTGTATACCCTTTTCACTCCAAACTTGTGTCCAGGAGAAACTCAGTTACCAAGTTTTGCTGTTCTCCTTGGTTCAGACCCTGTGAGATATTTGTGTTACAGGAATAGACCCTGGCTCTGTCACAGGCTATGGGAGGCAATGAAGATTGCTGTTGTCACCGAAACAGGTGATAATATCCTGCTTGGGCACACGTGGACTAGCAGAGCTTGCAGTCAGTGGTTCTTGTCCACATACTGTTTCAGTAGAGATTTTTTGAAACCAGAGGGAATAACAGGATTTCTTATTAACTGCTGTATTTGATGTCCTGTTGCAGTAGTTATTGGATGCTATGAGTTAATTGGGAACAGAAGGTCTGTTCACCATAATGATTTGTCTTAAAAATAAGTAAATGGAGGAGTAATGATGAAATAGTATAAAATACTTCCTGAAAACCCACCATTTAAGCAAACATTTCTCAGTTGCTTTCAGTTTCTTTGTCAACAAGGCTTTCTTCTGGAATTAAGTAATCCTCTGAGCTTGGAGGTGGTGCTGGAAAAGCTGTCAGTTGGACAGGCCAACACATGAGACTAAAGAAATATGTTATTGTTTTACACTGCCATTCACACCAAGAAAAACATTGCAGGTAAATCAACAGGGATTAGACAAACATCCAGGAAAACATACATAAGAGTATTAAGCTTGCTGTGCTGTGGGGTTTCTTCCTAACAATCTTGTATTGCATAATCAAAATGATCACCCTAAATTCTGCAGAGCATTTTTGGTTTTCTCTTATTGGCAGCATACATGACTATGCCTTGACAGTGTGGTTGGCATGAGTGATGCCATATGCCTCAAGACACTAACATTACAGGAAAGATCATGGTATTTTACAGCTGAGGGACTTGATTGGTCCTTGGACTACCTGTGTGACACACTGATGTCAGTGACACCAGCTAATGAAGCTGGTGAGTTCCTCTGCCTCTTGTGTTTCAGAACATGGGAGAAGCTGCATCACGTAGAGTGAGGACCTGCACCCCTGCTGTGTCAGCTGTTCTTTAGACATACCTCATACTTGCCCTGACTCCACATGGGATGGCAGGTAGTTTAACCTGGGAAGAGAAAGACATGAGCTTCTTCTGATTTGCTGAGGGCTGATAACAGGCACAGAAAGAGGACAGCTGATATGATACACACACGTCATACTGCTTCTGGTGGTTTAACTTTTCTGCACTGCCACCAGCTCTACATATTACTAGGAATGAGAATCCTTCCTTTTTCAAGTTCCCTTTTCTCTTTAAATGGGTGATATGGTTAGGAGTCAATCAGTTCTCCTGGTGACACACAGGATGTCATTACAAACAGCTAATTATTTTTCATGTAATTTCTCTTTATTAGGAAATCAAGTGAACAGAGGTAGTGAGAGATGTTTTCCCAAAAAATACTAAGAACAATACAACCTAACTCTCTGAATTTTTCTCCTTTATCATCTTCTTGTTTTCTCTCATTCAGCCATGGATTATTCTTTCTTAAATGTTTTTATTTTGCCAATTTATAAAAAAAAAGACAAATTATATTCAGATTGGTTTTATTTGCACTTCCTCTTTTTTCCCGCCTGAGAAATAAAACATAAAAGAATAACATTCACTTCCTAAACAGATGGCCCTACTTATTCTTTTGCAGGTAATGATAAAAAATCAAGGTGAAGAAAGTAAAAAAGACAACTTGTACAAAAAAAAAAAAAAACAACAAAAAAGGTGAACATATTTGCATTAAAATATATAATATAGACATGAGCAGAATATAGTTTTATTTATATAGGTGTAAAAAGCACACTGCATATGCATTTGATGATATCAAATGTCACTTTTTTATTGTGCCTATTTATTTTATAGTATGTGTATATGTGTCCATACATACAAAAAGATAGATTTGTGCAGTGCTCAGTAACATAAATGTCTACAAAGATGTACAAATGCATTTATCTTTGGTTTTAGAGTATCTTAAGTTTTTTTAAATTATATGTGTCATTACTACTCTGGAACTGAGTTCTTGTTCCCGTTTCCTTATCAGTTTAAGTGCCTTTTCTGCTTCCAGTTTTTGTCTACTGTGCAGCACAAAACTAGCCTCCAGAGAATACTCTCTTTAAAACAGATGAATGTACAGCAAGAGGAACAAAGCTATTTAATAAATTAATCATAAGAACATGGTTAATAGTCAGACACTATTAGAAAATACGTTTGATTTGGGACAATTTTTCCATGACATTGTCAGATTTTTCATTAAATATTTAAATCCCTCTAAAAGAAGGGAAAGATCAAGGTCAGATTTAAAACCCTTTCATTCCAAATGCAAATGTTGTTTTACTTTTCTCTGCTCCCAGTTTGTACCAGTGTTATTTTACTGATTCAGTTTTATTATGTTAGTCTCAGAATGAGACTCTCAAGATGATGCTGAAAGCTTGTATAATCCAACTGGTGCATTATTTTGCACATATATCTTTCTTCCTCTTTCCACTGTTTTTGAGTAAATTTTAAATTAAAAAACACATGAAGGGAAAATCCAAAGGCATGTTAAGGAAATTAATCCTACAGATCTCACACGTTACAGTGAGAACTGTAGAAACCGTTGCACGTCATGAACTGTGATGACTTACACTAGCAACTTTGGACTTGCCACCAACTGCTGATTGTATTTGTGTTGCTTATTCAAGACTGTCAAAAATTACTTATCATGAGCTTTCTAAGGTTATGAGAAGTAGCTGTATCGTCACACAATATTTATGATCAGTGTTGTATTTTATGGATTTCAACCCACAGCTTTAAACACCTAAACAGACCAAAGTGCTTCCAAATTATCTTTTGTTTACTGTTTTTGAATCAGTGTCACCTGTTGGTGTATTACTGAATATTAGTAACTAATTACAATTCTCCTTGCTTTTTTCTAAACGACAATGTATGCTGTTTTAAGGTATGGCAGAGAGCTGTGTTCATTTAAATTTCTAGGCAGTACCATAAGGGATAGCAACATTAGTCAGGAGGATCTAACTGTTCTGCTCATTGTGTCTTTCATAGGTTTCTGTTAGTCTGTAGAGAGTATCAGACATATGTATGAATATTAATGTAACATAAATGGCTTTAACATGTTGTGTTTACTGCGATACTTGGGCCCTTTTCTTTGACTGGCATTGTTTTCTACCTGCCATCCAACCCATGAACATTTTTGTAGTATGACTTTGCCCATTCTTCCTTTTCCTTCAACAACATTCAGTGTTGCCACTTTCCAGTTTTATCCAAATCAAAGTGCTTTTTTCTGCTGTGTTTTTTCCCTTGTGGCAGAAGACCTCAACAACATTTTGCAAGATCCATTTGGGGAAAAGAGAAATTGTCTGGGGAGTGACACCATACTGATTTCCTGAAGGAAACATGGAATTCATTTCTAAATATTCTGTCTTATACCAGCAAGATGAAATTTTTAGCCTTTGCTTTCCTCTTGTTCTTATTATGAATTATTGAATTCTTATCATGAATCTTAAACTAAAATTACAACTGAAATCGGGAATAAAATTCTTTTTAAATACCTGAAGAAAACTGTGAAGTGCATTTTTTCATTACTTCTATCCAAATAAAAATTCAGTACTGAGGCAATCAATATCTAATGCCCAAAGTCTGAGATGTTTATGTACCAAACAGTCTCCTAGGTGTACTTTTTTATAACTGACTATTGCTACATTACTGTTCCACAAAAGCCTGTGATTAGTTGATATGTGTGATGAATATTGACATGTGTTGAAACCCATGTCCGTTTCTGCACTGGGAGTGAACTGTTAAACCAATCTAAAGCTGTCAAGTGATCATTTTTTTTTATTTTATTACGTATTGGTCTATTGAAATATTTACAATATTACAATAAAATTTAAGTGGTTTTTAGTTGAGAAGAATGATGTGTAACCTTAAGATCCTTTACATACAAACCTTGGAGAAATGCTAAACTCCATACAGGAATTAATTCTCAGTCACTTCAGGGCAATATGTTCTGAATGAAAACACTGACATACATTGGGTACAGAAGGCACAAAGCACTTCTCAGCTACAGGAAGAAAGGTTGAGGTTTATTTTTTTTTTTCTCCCCAACAAAATGGGTATTTCCAGCTATCCTGCATTTTTTTATTCTATTTTATTTTACAGATCTGTGTTACACACCCAGCATTGTTTCTATATGTTGTTAAGTTTCAAGTAGGAATGAGGGATAGTGGTGTATGAAGTGTAGGACCCCTGGCAGAATGCTTAACATCTGTTAAAATAAAATCAACAGTATTCCAGTATATGTTTGGCTTTGCTCAAGCTGGTAAGGCCACATTTGGAAGACTATGTGAAGTTCTTCACTCCCAGCTCTCTGAAGACTTACAGAGTAAAGAGGAGAATAAAGCATATGGTAATGTTAGAGGCAGAGGTATCAGAAGATAATGGATCTTCGCAAAAGCCAGAGAAAGTTCCCTGACAAAGTAGGAAATGCAGTAAAATCTCAATAAGGTAATGGTATGCAGAAGTCTAAGTGAGTCGCTATAAAGCTGGAATAAGAAAGTGCTAAATAAAGAAGCAGAGAAGTTAGGCAGCATTTCCTTTTAAGATAGTGAACATAGTGTAAGTGATTAAGATGTTACGATCAGCAGCAGAAATGTAATTTAGAAAGCTTGATGATTGGTAGAAGAGCATAGAGGTTAGTAAAGAAATAGAAAAAAGGTGAACTCAAAAGAATTTATATTTTCCTTGGAAAATCTATGTACAAAAATAGCTTTGAAATATTTGGATTCCAATTGAATTGAATAAAACATTGAGTAAAACAAAAGTTAAAAATTTTTTTGGAATTGTGTTTTGATTTCAAACAAAAATTCTCCCTGCACTCTAGAAATGTGTTCTTTCAATGTTTCCTCTAGGTTGTTATTCATGTGCCTTTGGTTTATCTGTGTATTTTTTCCAATACTTCTTTGTAAAACGAAGTAAATCTGTTGCCTTTTGACTTCCTTCTGGTTTAGATACCTGCATAATGCTGTGCACAAAATAGACGATGAGGTACTAGCTTCCTGATGTCTTTTTTAGCTGTTAGAAGTGAACTGCATTATCTCTGTAAACCTCAAATAGCTTAAACTCTTGTACTTCAAGAACTCTAAGCATCAGAAAACGAGAGTGTTATTTTCATGAATGGATAAAGCGAGGCTAGTCATGATCTTGTGGTAATTAATATGCCCAGAATTTATTTATGTTCATGTTTTTCCAGGAACTTGTCACACCATGAAAGTGCTGCAGCTTCAGCATGAGATGCTTTGATCTCCTTTTCCCAGTCTTTCTAAGATCATTGCTATTGGTGTTCCTTTCATTTCTCAGATGACTGGTAATTCTTTCTCACGAAGTCTGGATCATGGCCCATGGGCCAAGAGTTTACCGCTTGAAAATCAAAGATATTTCTGAGGTTTTGTGAGTCTTCGGCACTGAATGGTCCACTTCTTCTGAGCTGAGAGCATGGCTGAGAGCAGCAAGAGCAGGTCAGGGAAGCAGCTGTGTTTGTTCAAGACCATGCTGCCCAATGTGTTTAACACTAAGCTGTGTGACTGTGCTTGTTGTTCTGGTTTCTCCAGCTGATCCCTGCCTGACGCAGACTCTGCACTGAGCTGTATTCCTCGGGGAACCAATGTAATTTCTTTCTTTTTGTTGAGGTTTTATCATGCAACTTTGGGGGGGAGATGGGAAAGACAGTCTGCCTATTTCCCCAGGTCTTTCTGTCTTCCTCCCGTTACATCTAGGATTCAGTGCAGATGAACACACATCTGCACTGTAGTCACTGCAGCATCCACCACTGGAGAGGGTAAAAGACAATGCTGCAAATGCAACTGGAGAGCAAGTAAGTGAATTAAATGCACCAAAACTCATCTTTTACAAGCCTTTAATATTTCTGTCTTCAGTTAGTTAGGCAACAAAGTCCAGCTGCTTCAAAGTCATCTGTGACTGACATTGCTAAGTAGATTAGATGAGAAACATAAAGGGCTTTTGCTTCAGCATTGTTTCTCAGCAATGAGAATATACACCCATAATTAATGGGCACTCTTATGAATACATTACCACATGCACAACAGTGTAAGTAATGTACGCTCATAAGTACTGTGCACTCCAACATGTTCCCTGGAAAAAAATCTGCTGTGGAGTCAGGACCATGAACAGACAACCTGTCTGGATGGACATTTCTGATCCCTATGTGCTATATTTAGTTGCTAATGGGACCCACAAAATTTCCTAGGAAAGCTTTGTGATACTGCTTTCTTTTTTCAGCAATTCCAGTGTAAACAGCTGCTGAAAAGGCGAATTAATTATGAAAACACCCTCTTTAAAATGAGGGCGTGGTGTCGTGTAATTTGTTTGAAAGACAGAATTAATAGAGACTTTCTCCCTAATCTTCTGAATGTAAGGCAGATATCTAAAATGTAGAGGACTTGTTGCCCCCTATCCAAATTCTGGTGCTAATTGTCCTCCTTTTTTTTCTTACATTGGTGTCTGCATAGCCATATTTACATCTTTTTATATGTAAAAAGAATTCAATCTGGTAACTTAAACGTGCCATGTGGATGCCCAGTGAGATACAGTTTAATTGCCTCCCTGGGTATGCAGAAAGAAAGAAGTATTTATCATGTCTGCTTGTGGCCTCATAAACAAATTAAACTTCACTGCCCTTGGGAGATGGTTTTAGTTTAGGATAGTTGTCACAAAGATATCTCTGGGCTTGAAGTATTCTCCAAATAAAACAAATCAAATCCTGACTGTGCCAGAATACAGCCTGAGGAGATGCATGCTTTTCTGCATTATGAGCTTGCATGAGGTGACACTCAGTCTTCTTTTAGAAGTGAAGGACTGTCAAAACTAGTGAGCTGCAGAGACTGTCGCCATCTCAAAACTGGAGCAGAAAACCAGTCATTCCTTGGTACTGCCATTGCCAGCGATGGGAGGTTTTCTCCTTGCAAAAGAGAAAGCCTGACTTGACTATTCTGTGCATGGAGTTTCATAGTTCAGTAGTTGTGGTTCCAGTTTGTCTTGCAACAGAAGTGTTTGAAAGATCGTAGGTAGCTGTCTTCCTCCCTCTGCTCACAACAAAGGCAAAATGCCATAGAACTATTGATGATATCTGAATGGTGACTCTTCTTCCACCACATAACACCACAAGACACTTTCTCCTCTTCCTCATGTCAGTGTTTCTTATGAGCAGTTCTAACAGAGTAACACCAGACTAAATATGAAGTAAAGGACTGGAGAATCAGATCAGAAATTGTCTTCATGAGACACAAGAGGCAGATGCATCATCTGGCAAATGAATTTTGTACCTTCTGGAAGCACAGTGTCTCGAAAATATCTGAAAGGGGCCTACAGGAAAGCTAGAGAGGGACTATTCTTAAAGGCTTATGATGATAGGATGGGGGAGGAATGAGTATAAACTGGATAGGGGCCATTTAGACTAGACATTAGGAATAATATTGTCACCATGAGAGTGATGAGACACTGGAATGGGTTGTGGATGGGAAGTTGTGGTTGCCCCGTCTCTGGAGATGTTCAAGGCCAGGTTGGATGGGCCTCGGGCAGCCTGACCTAGTGGGATGTCCCTGCCCATGGAAGGGGGGTTGGAACTAGATGATCTTTAAGGTCCCTTCCAACCCTAACTATTCTATGATCCTATGATTACCCAGGCACTGATGAGATAAGAATGATTCGTCTGAAACTTACACACATTCTTCCACAGCCTGGACTAGGATCTGGGTTCAGATAAGCCAGAAAGGAGTTTTCCATAAGCTGTGCCTTAAGTGGTGATGGTCATCTTGACTCAGCTATAGGGCTTTCTTTTTTCTTGAGAATATTGCTTTCAGTAAGACAGCTGGTAATGAGATTCAAAGGGAGGTACCATGTTAACCTCATGATTATGCTTAGCATGGTAGACCTGATCTGTCTGAAGTAAGAATATACTTTTTTCCATTCCTTTTAGGTTTTAGTTGTTGTTTGTGTATCTTGAGTGTCCAGCAAGCAAGCTGCTTTGAGAGAAAATTGGAAAAAAATGTTTTTTTAAACATGCCAACATTGTCAGCAATGGAGGGAAGAAAAACACCAGGCTGATTTTGAAAAAGGTAATGAAATCTGGTAATTCTGGAAAAAATCTGGAATTCTGAAATCTTTAATCAGTTATAATTCCCTAGATTTTTCTCCAGTACGCTTATATTTTCTGTATGCAGCATGAAGTGCAAAATCTATGTCTCATTTCACCCTTTCAGGCATGAGTCTAAGCAGTACAGCATGGAGTTCCTCCATGCCACATTTGGCTCAGAAACCAGATGTATCTTAAATGGAAAAAGGGTAGAAAGGAGGATCTTGAGAACTGCTGAACACCAGCCTCGCTTCTGTGCCTAGAGACAGAATGGAACAGATCTCCTAGAAGCCATACTAAGGCACATGGAGGGAAGGGAAGTGATTTGATACAGCCAGTATGGCTACACCAAGGGCAAGTCCTGCCTGACCAACTGAGTATTCTACACTGGAGTGACTACATCCATGAAAAAGGGAAGAGCTATGGTGAGCTATCTGGATATAGGTAATGCCTTTGATTGTTTGGAGTCTTTACAGTTCAGAGACTTAAATCTAGCTCTCAACAATGCAGATTCTAAGAGCTGTCTGCTTGGAGCAGGTGCGTGTGAATGGTGGTCAAACTGTGTAACTTCAGCAGTGTGGCAGATCTGTATTTTGTCGTGGGAAAATACATATCTGTAAATGGCATTTTTATGGGCAAATTGCCAGCAGAGGAGTGTCCAGGTAGTCTGGGTTCTAATGAAGAAAAAGGTTCCCGGGGTCCTGTACTTGCTTTTAAGAACGTTTGTTCTAGACTACAAATCTAAAAAATTCAGTCACAAGTTTAGAACTGAGCCATTTGCCTTTAAAATTTTCTCCAGTCTTCTCTGATTTGGGTCAAAACAGTTTGAACTGCTTTGATGAAGCAAGTGGAGAAGACATTGAGGGAAATGAGGAGCCTAAAACATTTTTACCTGTGAGCTTAATTGTAAATGTCAAGAAATCAAGTAGCTTAAAGGTTATAAAAATGAGAAAAATATACACATACAATATGTTGTGAGAGACAATCAGAGACATCTGTACGCAAGCGGTATTTGCTTGGTGAAGGCCAATTAATCTGTGAAGATGAATTTTTTATTCCCTTTCTTCAGGCTTGCCAGTGTACGTTGAAACTTAAGATGTATGCTGGAGGCCTCTTTCCAATTAGTGTTTGTATTTATTTAAGTAGCTACAGGAAATTCCTGCCACTTTAGGGCTAAGTGGGCTGCACCTTCCCTCCACATCTTTATTGCTTTCATAAAAAAGGCTGTATTTAGATCTCCTGCTGGATGAATTTCATGTTGTAGATGATGAGGCTGCAGGGAGGTGAGTGTTGCAGGAAGCACATGTCTGCTTTTCTCAGTTAACTCTCTTGATTACTCATCCTCTCAACTACCATATGGCTTGAGATGCCCTCTCTGTGGTGGGTCTCATAAAATGTTCAGGCACTAAACACCCTTCTCTGGTGAGATGGGCAGATTGACTAGGAAAAAGCACTAAGGAAATGTAACTAATTTGGACTCTACTGTTGAAATTGCTGGTGAGGTGACCTCTGTGCTCATTATTCTCAATGGCAGCCTGACATAACCAGCAAGGTGACCCCAGAGGGACCTCCTTGTCTGAGGGCTTCCTATCCCAGCTGGGAAAC